>NW_020653780.1:1138610-1170083 GCF_003589595.1 Hyposmocoma kahamanoa
CGTATTCTGCGGACTGCGTATGCAGCGGAGCTTAATCTGCTGGCCAGAGAAGATATATGTGGAAACCATTGAAGTTTACTATCTAAGGTCACTCCCGAGAAGACTGCTTTATTATCAAAGTCTAACTTTTCTCCGTTTATTTCTATGCTTGGACTAGTCGATTTTACGTTAGGTAATTCAAATTTAACACATTTTGTCTTCTTGGCATTAAGCAATAAATTTTTAGCATTAAACCAATAAACTACCTTAGAGAGGGTATCATTAATATGGTCATAGTTAATGTCATGTCTGTCTGATAAAAAATAAGAAAGGCCCAAGTATTGAGCCCTGCGGAACACCCATTTTTACCGGAGAACCCAAAGAAGTCACACCATTTATGTCTACTTTCTGAATTTTGCCGTTGAGATATGACGAGACAAATATTCGACGCCTTGCCATTTACACCGTAATGTTCCAGCTTCCTAATAAGAGTAATATGATCAACGCAATCACATGCCTTTGAGAGGTCACAGAAAACACCAATAGCGTTCTGGGACCTTTCCCAAGCATCAAAGATGTGATCTGGCGATTTGCGGGCGATTTTAAAGCGAGGAGAGATCGCGGCACGCAGCGAATCGACACCGGCAAATGCCGTCGTGGACGTAACGTTATACGCTCTCGTGCAACAACTGCTATATAATTAAAGCACTGTAATGATGAATATAATTTTTCGTGTCGTCATTATAATTTAGTATATATAGTTATTTTTTATGATTGCCCCTAAGTAAAGATATAAAAATGTGTTTATTCCGTTGTGTATTTAATAACGCACCTTGTAGTAGGCAATTATGAGCATTTTTTAGTTGACACTAACAATCTTCATGATTTAAATGATTTTGTATTAAATACAACAACTCGTAAAATTCCTACATATTTTATATATTATTTATGATTCGTTTTCAAAACAACAGTAGTTGTTGATCTTTTCCAGTCCAGACAGCGAAAACGTGGCGGCACTGTCGCTGCGAACTCACGGCGAGCACGCCGCGCTTCCGCCTCGCTTTCAAATCGCTCGCGAATCGCCAGTGTGATGCGGCTCTTATGTCATATAATAAATGCAGATATGAATTTTTGTTAGGATAAATCAGACACCACTTGTGCAGGTTTCGGCGTCTCGTATTTGTCTGCATTAGCGCGAAAATAATAGCGTAGTGGATCTCGTAGTAAAGATTTTGAAATTAGTCTTTTAGTCAGAATTCTGAAATTAATTGCTTGTGAAATTATGACCTGACTATTATAGTGCGTAATCTGTGACGCGGTGACCCGCTAATGGCTCCGCGAGCATTGATTGGGAATGCGATCACATGCATATGCAAGCAAAAGCATCCATCGCGGTGCTGAACGATGCGGCTGCAGTAGGATGGAGGACTGAGCTTGCTAACTATAAAACACGTTACTATGGACACGATGCTGATGTGTGCTGTTGCGTAGGGTTCAACCATAACGGCCGACAAAATTTATTCGCCAACAATACGACGCGATGTATACAATTGTAAGAATGTAAACATGTCTTTTTAACGAAGGTACTTAGTGCCTAATAAATTATATGTCATCCTACTTTATTGAAGAATTTATAATTAACACGTTTAGCCCAGATATACCTATTAGAAACTTCGATAGTAGGTACTGACTGCAACACGTCTTAACACCACCGCTTATATTGCGAGACGAAGAAAAAGAATACAGAGAAAACACTTATAATTACCTACTTATAATTAATTATGAACATAAAACTGCCCCTTATTGCATACATCACATTTATGACTGGAATTCAGGCATTCTACACACGATCTCACAATGCATGTAGGTTGGCTGATGGCTGCTGTGCTATTATACCTATTATTAATTAATAAATGGACCACATAACCGCTGCTACGCGCCGGCATGTTTTAGTTAGGCACTACACTGGTATTAGTGTTAGTTAGGCTGCATTAGCATTAGTTAATTATATTACATTTAAGTATGGTGAGAGGTACTGCGAGGCTATGGTCTCCTTTTGCGAAAGCGGAGCTCCTCTGAGTGGACGACCCCCTCCCTGACCCGCTTCGAAGATGGCGGCCGGGGAGACGAAGGAGACAGTACGTCCACCTTCTTCCCCCGCCGTAGGCTGGGGTAGTGACCTTACGACCAAGCTTGAAGGTGCCGTCTAACCTCGGGTATCCTCCAAAGGCCTGGACCCGCTCCCTGCGGGCCATTCACCGAGACATCCCAGTAACATGCGCAACTGGACCCTGGGGCTCCTGCTGGAGTTTAAGGGGTGTACGGGGCTGCCACCAGGAAGTCCCACATAACTGCTTTTTGCTCCACCGAGCCAAGTTGTATGCGAATCGCATTTCCTATTGATAAAAAAAGGTATAGCGTCTTCCCATCACCCAATTAAGCTCTTGCGAGTGTACATATATAGGGTAAATACTTTATGATAAACCCGTATCAATCGAGCTCATGGGAATAAAAGTTTTACACCTGTCACAAAATGTTTTAATTAAACCGAAACTTAACACAGCGTTTTGACGACGTACACAGATAACTTTTGTTATACGACGAAAATCTCACGTTTTTAAAATTTTCCATACTAATGGAAAATCAGCTGATATATGCACAGACTAAGGATTACGGTGATATATGGGTTTTTGTATGCGAAAGTAAAATTTATATATCGAGTTCTTAGGTTTTCGCGATTGTTATACATAGGAAATGAAACTATTTTTCAGCATTTAAATCGCGTATATTTGTTTTTTCAAACAAACTAACGTTCAAAAACTAAAGGAAAGATTATAATGATTTGTTTGATAGATATACATACAAATTTAGAAATTTAATATTTTACTGAACTCCACATGTCTGTTGTACACATTGGGTGCAAAGCGGTTAAAAAAGCGGTCCATTACTATTGACAAACTCTATCTACGACGCGCGGTTCAATATGTAACAGAAGCAGAAAATTTGCGTAGAAGAAGAATAGAACTCTAATTTTAATTAAGTATTGAAGTTCTTTTTCTTTCGAAAGCCGACACTCGAGCATAAGTGTTTCGAAAACAAGTATCAAGTTTCCATCACGCTTTTTTTAACATTTGCATAACATTGTTGTCAATGAATGATCAAGGTACTGAAACAATTTTTTTAAATTAATTATAAAAAAGAAAACTGCGTAAAGGATTTTTCGGTTTTTTGTAATTTTTGAGGTCAATAACATAAAAAGATACATTTAACTTACGTTGTACATTAGACATAGAAGAAATTTATCTAGCCATTTTACTTTGGAAAGTAAGTTATTTCTACTGAAAAACTAACAAATTTCTTTTCCCTTGATAACAGCCGAATGATTCTTGTTGTTATGAAATTACAAAATACTGTATTGAACAAGTGTTTTGGTTTGATACGACAGAGTAGTACTTAGTAAGTAGATACTGTTTATAACCATAATTGAAGCCTATAATTAATATATCAAACGGCTATAAACATGTCGAGGCCTCAGCGCTCTGCTACTAAAAATACCCATTACGACGGTGACACATTAGACAACCTTGTTACTATTTTTATGCCTTTAATCACCGTCCTTTTTTCTACACACTTATAATTTATGAATATTATATATATGTATATGATATGGGTTGCTATTTAAAAGGGTTCATTTGAATCATGAACGTATTCCAATAGACCCTTTTAAAATAATGAGCTTGCCTATATCAATGTCGGCAATTTGCAAGATATCTACGAACATCATACTTTCGAGAGTTCGTCCAGGGAAGTACTGCCACCTTACCTGTTTCCGCCGCCAAGCAGTACTATCAGCATTACAGTGTTTCGGTTTTGAAGGGTAAGGGTGCTGGTGAAATTACAGGCACTTGTCAACTTATGTCTAAGGGTAACGGGCACAGTGGCAGTGCCCCTCAGATCTTTGCGATTTAAAGCTCTGAGTGGCATTGCAACTGTTATAGACAGGCGTGTAGCCTACCATCAGGTGGACACCTTGTTCGTCCCGCCACTTGATATAATTAGATTAAATCTAAAATACAATGTACTTTTAAGATTCCATAATTAGCCATAACAACACGAAATTACCCAAAACAACACTGAACAATTTGAGAAAGGCATGTGAGCACGAACTTTGTTGCTGGCCGAGCTATTATTCGCAATTTTATGTAAATTTAAACAACGTTTGTAAAACACACGTTGGACTACATTTTGTGCAGAAAAATAAAGATATTAAAAGTTTATTTTAAACTACTCTGTACCTGTTGTTTTCTAGTTTAATAATTCAAATGTGAGTTTAAATTTTGTATAAAAACATTTTATTAAACTTGACCAACTTCTGTCGTCCCAATTTTTTTCACCCATACAATGAAACAATAATAACAAGTAATAACAAACACACTCAAATGATTCTAACATGAAACTGAGTCGATCAGCACTAAAAAATTTGATCAGTTTTATTCATTTTTATGCACAATTCACACTTGACCAAATAATTGACTATGCCATTATATTTTTATTTAATTAAAAGATAGTTTTATTACTTTTTTATAGCTGTTTTATTATCGGTAAACTTATTGTTACCTTTTAAAGTAGGTTGACTAAAGCCTCTCTACGAATGTCATATTAAATGTATGGGAGCGTTTACTATTATAATTTTGGATATTTTCAGTTTAATTTTTTTTAAAGTTATTGATGTCAATTTACCCATTGGGTAACGTACTTTCGATATTAGTTTAAGGCTTTTTGATATCTCTTATATTTATGGCATAATCGCTTGAGCACATTGAACGATAACACGGCGTAACGACCACAGACGATGGGAGGAGGAGGATTTTATGTTATTATGTGTAGTTCGGTAAAGAGAGAGATAGGATCGTTCGTTTGATGAACAGTGTCGCCGCCGACGCACATTTTGCGAGACAAGGCCCAGCGCCCAGTGATCGGACGGCACGGCGGAGGTACGATTTTTAGGGGACGAATAGTAATATACCTCAATTTTATGACATAACAGCTAAAACGTCGATGGTAATAGTCGTAGCTACGAAGCTAGACGCCTCCGGAATGCCTCGGCAGCCTTCGGGATTCTTCAGCAGGCTTTGACGTTTAACAGATCTGAACAGAGACTAGGCGCGAGCACGATATCGCGACGGTATGCTTCGGCATGCCTAAGCATGAAGAGCGTTTGTGCACTGCATGCGATTCGTATTCATTCCGAATCTGAGACTATAAAAATCTAGGAAACTCGGACCCACTTCAGATGTTGCTTGTGCACTAAGTCCGATGCGAACCCGAGAAAATACGAATAATTGCTTGTACACCTAGAGACATCGAGTATATAACCAGAAATAGAGACGAAATATCGTTTAATTTGTTTGAAAACTATTCTGCCATATCATTACTGTGACAACCGCACTCCGATTGGCCAGTCCGAGTTCGAAACAATTAACCGGTGTCGTCAATGGGTGTCGTCAACTGTTTCACTTCAAATCTAACTAGTTAACTTGAGCTTTGCTATAATGGACGAAAATTGCAAAATTACATATTTAATATTTAATTACCGATACCGAAATGTCATTCCGTTTGTTTTGTATGTAATTAGATGTTTTGCTGTTTTTCCCACACCAGCGAATAGAACAGCACGACATTGTTAGAGATATTGTCTTTTTTACAATAAATACAGATTTTTTTTGGAATATACGGAGACGTACATACAGGTCAGTAGTCTAGTAGTAGCCTGTCTATATTTCAGTGCAAACGAGAGTTGATATTCATAAGAGCTGTATGTTATCAGGAATATGTGGCCCGTATTTCGTTTCTATTTCTGGTTATATACTCGATGCCTAGAGATAAAATGATTCCTGTGACGTTTTGGATCGTCATTTCTCGGATTCGGAACTGATATGAATCGGGACGTAGTGTGTAAATGCTATTACGCTGTACGTTTGCCGTCTGAGTGCGCTTGCATTTAGGAATGCAGAAGGAACGCTTATCATACCAACTCGGCAGTGGGCGCCGGGCCTAAGAAAGTATTCTTAATATTATGTTAAGTGCGCTGCCGTCCGTGAATTATGTATAGATCTAAAGTCTTTTGTAACTCTAAGTGTGCTGACTCTACTCACTGTTCAATTCGGAACATAGCAGTTTTACGAACAAACATAAGTAGAGCGGTTATATTTACCCAGTGCAGACAACCAGCCACCAGCAAAAGAAGGAGAGTATTATTCGGAAACATTTGATTGTTCCCTAAAATTGGATGCAATTTCGTAAAATGATATGAATATTATAAAAAAAAAATATGGGTATGTTTAGAATATGAAATCATACAACTTTTTCTGTGGAAACTATACCTATAAAATTAAAACATTGCTATGAGCATATCTTACGAAACCAAAAAACAGTACATAAGTCTTATAATAATAATATGTGCCTGACAACCACGCCAATGGCCTTGTCTCAAACTAGGGAATTCCCTGTACTATGAATACCAGAGCAACGGAATTAACTCCGAGGTACTTCCCAGAATACCCAGACTAGAACAACTTCACAAAGGTACATTTTCCAAATTGGTCCTTCCGGGAATCGAACCGGGGAACTCCGCATCCTGCGCCCGCAATGTAAAAAATATAAAGAGTAAATGCATATAAAGTGAGACTTTATAAATGTTATAATAAGTTGTCAAGAGTCATGATTACAATAATTACGTTTTAGATAATATGTAAATCGTAATTTTTGTAATCATGATTCTTAGTAATTATATTATAATTAAAATTTACATTATTTACATTATGAAATATTGCACTATATATTATATCATTATAACATTCCCATGATGACCTTCATTACGGGTATCGAGTATGATTAGGGGCCTCATAGGAAAAGTCTTAAGTGCACAAAACGCCTGCTAAATGCCATAGTCGCGAGGAATTCATTCAGTTCGCCGCGAGCTACGGGAAAGAGCGGTCCTCTACGCCGTAGTTAGCTACGACGCTATTAAATTCACGTAGCTGTCGCGTAGTAACTTTGTTCGTAGAGTTAAGGTAACTGTAATTTTTAGTAAAAATGTTAATGTAAGTATGTAATGTACAAGTAATAAATGTGTGTTGAGTGTAAAATAAAGTGAGTGACATTAGGGGAGGGTGGCTGAATAGTGTACGGTAACCTACTTAATGCTTCGTTATACACCGGAGGTGAGTAATGACTTTTATATTCATATTACAAAAGTATAATTTAACGCTGATGCATGAGATTATTTAAAAGTCCGTGTGGTATTGAGGCCATGACATGATGGCCATGGGCCATGTTGAGTGTGTGCGTTATTGTTAATTATTATTATTATTAAAGTATATGAAAACATATACAAAATAAATAAATATCAAACCATAATCATTCTGTATTGGCCATGTTGATCTATAATCATTGGCTATCCTGTTGGTAATTTTAGAATTTCCATTTCATAAAAATACCTCTCTAATTGTTGTTTAATGGTCACGTCACTTTGTCTCTTTATTATCAAAGTGTAGAAGACTCAAACTAAACTAAAATCTGAAGAGACTATTTTGGGCAAATACGGTAGATGAGGTAACACATACCACCTAATTGCAATGATTTTTGACGGCATGTGATATTTGCGAATCGGCGTTATCATGATGAAATTTTACAATTCACCAGATGTGGGAGTTTTATTTAAAAAAATTACTTAATTTAATTTTTAAAATGTTCGTATACAACATATCCAAAGAAAAGATTCCTTTTTTTTCTGTTTAAAATTAGCTAGTGGCAAAAACCACACGGACTTTTTGGGCAACCCATTCAAAATCCTTAGCAACGTTTCTTCTCTTCCATGCAACATGTTTGCCAAATAAAATTTTCATAATTTACAATTCCATGCCCAAATCTGATAATACCGTGCTCTAAGCGCGGAATTGTCAGATACAGTCACCTTGCTTTCAAACCACAAAATAACATAAAAAGCAAACTGTATTTCCAAAATGATTTTGCAGATCATTTATATTTTAATGATATTCTAACCTTTCAAATATGATAAAACGATTACTTAAAATAAAAATGCAATGTGGCTTACCTCTTACCGAAAACACGAGCGATCGAACGATCGCTCAAAATGAAGCGATAGCGTGCATGCGGGGCATAAGACGTGTCAGGCTATGATCCTGGGCTACTGTAAACTCTAAATAGCGTGTAGTTATTGCGATATACAGAGGCGCGAAATTATTAGCCGCGCGGTAATACCTAACTCTCCCCTACTACCGAACTTTAAAAGTATTATAATGGAAAGGATTTAGTAGCCTTTACGAAATTGCCTCATGGATTGATGTTTATGGGCAATGAAAGTGTCCTAGATAGGAGATGACAATAGATCAATTACTGGTCCCAGTGATGAAGGGCTGCACAGGCCCTAAATGACACCACCCTAATAAATCCTAGATACGACACTTCATTTTACCGAGGGCTTCTTCATTAATAACTCATAGAGTCCTACTTAAAGCTAGTTACGCCTTTACGACATCCTCTGCACCCAACGGTTAGCATCGTTGACACTATATGAGGATGATAAGAAAAACTTTTCTAAATTCATAGGTTTGGGTGTTCTGTGCAGTAATCCGAATGTTGCTGCTCTGATGTTCATATTTTTTTATGATATCTAGTGAGGACCCTTAATAGTGGCAGTGCTACTCAGTGCTTTAAACTGCAAAGATCTAAGAGACACTGCCACTGCACCCGCATGAGTCGACAAGTCCCATGTGTCAGTAATTTCACCAGCATCCTTACCCTTCAAAACCGGAATGCCGCAATAGTGATTTGATGGTTTATTTGGAAAAACAAGTACATGCGATTGAGATCCGAGACAAACTCATTTTAAACATGCAAGTCTCTTATAATCTCTCTTCGTACAATATTTTACGAATTTAGTGTTATACGTGTACAAACTTATTGATTTTGGGTAAACTATAATTATTAATACAAAGATCGAACACTCAGAAAGAAATGTAAGAAAGAAAGAAATGTACTTTATTCAGCACAATACACGTGGAGTGCAATATTAATAATTAGTATTAAAGTGTATTATTGCACTGAAAAGGACCCAACTCAGCTAATGCTGCGGCAGGGCCACAGCGCTGGTTTTCAGTGGACCCTTTTCGAAAATGCCGATTAAAAGAAATAAAAATATATGAATAAAATAAAAACAAACGTGGACGCGAGTTAAATAAAAATTTAAACATGAAACAATATAATTAAATAGGAAACATAACACAAATTTCAGCTAATGTCTCAATAAAGATTCACTCTGCTTTTTCTTTTTAATTTTGTGTTTTGAGGCGCATTTGAAAAAATTCCTTTGATCCAGCCGGATTCGAACCGACATCTTCTAGCATACCGTGCCAGCAGACTGAGAGAGCAACTAAGCCATGGAACGAACCAGCGGACCTTAAGTATTCTTCTATGTTTGTTGTCGTGTCCTTGTATTTGGTTTTTTCAACGACTTTTTTAGCCGTAGCGCCGTTTATGAGAAATCTATGAAAGTATTTCGACACCCAGTTATATACCTTTACAGCTATCAGCCCTAGCTAGAGATGTCGCTATTCATTGTATTTAAATTTTTATTGAATTGATATTCAATTATTTTTTATGTGAAATTACTTCACTAGTTTCTTATAATTATTAATACATGTTTGGGTAAACTACTTAAAAATTGTTATTTTAACAATACTATTTAAAAAATTAGTAGTAGTATCTCCTTGTGAAAAAGTTCGCCCAGGGAAGTATTGCCACCTTACCTATTTCTGCTACCAAGCAGTAATGTGAACATGAATGCGTTTCAGTTTTGAAGGGTCCTGGTGATATTACAGGCGCAATGACTTGTCGCCTTACATCTTAGGGCAACACAGAGGTCTGACGGTCACTGCCACTGTCAAATTTAGTGATTTAAAGCTGAGTGCCACTGCAATATTATGGACAGTTGATAAAACAGTATGATAAAAATAACTATGAACATAATCAGACGAAAAGAAACGTTAATGATTTTTAAGTATTAATCTGCTAAACAATAGTTCATTTACATTTAGTGTCTACTATATAAGTATGCACTATACTTGTATCACTTTTCTATTTTCAGATTTAGATTTCTTAGATTAATACCTACCGATTATTGAAAATATATGATTTACTTTGGTGACATACTGAGTGAGTCTTAACTTTAAGACAATAAATACTATTTATATTTAATCAAAAACTAGCACCCCAAAACCGGTGTTTACTATTTCTAACTGAAAATCCGACTATAATTAAATATTTATTATGCATGAACAGCATCCAAATATAAAACAGTTATTCACGGTAGTATCATTTAAAATAAACTAAAATGAAAAAGAAACTAAATGTAGGTTACGCCACTTTTGCGCTGATTGCCTCAATTTATCAGCTGAAACCTTTTAAGGGCATGTTCAGTACATATACAATTAAGAGAGACCCCTTTCAAATTCCGAATAAAACCTACTCGACCCAAATGTATGAAATAGCTGTTTTTGCTCGCGATTTTAGAGTATGCGTATATAATAAAAGTCCCTTGGTTTCATGTACCGAACATGCTCTTAAAAGGATGCCGCTATGATGCTAATAAATTAGAACGGTATATATAATCTTAAGACTGATGATGAAGAATGATGTGAGCTCTTTTTTAATATGGCAGGCTGGAGCAATAACTCAACGGTGCGGCGGCGTTGTGAAACACACTATTTCGCTGATCTCTAGATCTTTTTGATTTTTGACCACTATTTCAAGAGTTCGTCCAGGGAAATGCTGCCATCTTATCTATTTCTGCCGCTAAGTAGTAATGCGAGCATTACTGTGTTCCGATTTTGAATGATAAGGGCGCTGGTGAAATTTCGGGCATATGGGATTTGTCAACTTATGTCTTTTCGCCAGCACCCTTATCCTTCAAAACAGAAGCAGGTCAGGCAGAAATAGGTAAGGCGGCAATACTACCCTCGACGAACTCTTTCATAAGGAGCTCTACTGCTACTAAAACTTCTTTTTTTGAAGTCGGTTAAAAATAAGGATCATAATTGCAAAGCACTTTTCGGAAACGAATAATTCGTTATTTATGAATTTTTATTATAACTAGTAATTTTGTTAAGAAACGGGAAACAGTGTTAGGTCGTTCTAAATTGAGTATAAGGGTATCAATTTACTTGAATGAAGTAGCACCGGCATAAAGGTTATATTGTGTTACTCATGCAAATAACTCAATTTTCTCGAATAGTCTTACGACATCGATTTATTGAGTAGAAACCTTGAAACGTTATGTAGATACACCGTATAATTTTCATTTTCTATGTTGAAACTTTCTAGAAGGCGACTAGAGATAGTTTTCGAACTTCAATGTTTATTGAACATTTGTTAAATTGAAATAGGTTTCTCTGTTAGTATGACTTGCTAAATAATAAATCAAAATTTATACCCATGGCTAATAATTTTTATTACGATATTAAGTTATTTATTACGATATTTAGTTATTAAGTCACGGGACGAAATAATCATACGCCTGGAGGTAAGCGACACGCCTGTCCAGTGCAGTTGCAGTGCAGCTTAGAGTTTTAAATTGCAAAGATGCCACTGCGCCCGCCACATTGAAACATAAGTTGACAAGTCCCATGTGCTTGTAATTTCACCAGTATCTTTACCCTTCGAAACTGGAAAGCAATAATGCTCATATTACTGTTTGGCGGCAGAAATAGGTACGATGGCAGTGCTACCTTCGACGAACTCTTTCACTATGAGTTCTACTGCTATCAATTTTTATATTCATAGAAAAGCGTTTGACTGCACAAATCCGTCTTTATTTAAAAAAATTACCGCTTTATGTGAAGGCATATATATATATATATATATATATATATATATATGTATGACTATGTGTAATTAGTAGAATAGCGGAAAAAAGGCCAAAAAAATATATATGCTTCAAAAGTCGATTGCTCCTAATGGAATTCCAAAGATATTTTGTTTACAAATTTGCAGATCTTTTTTTAACGGTAACATTTTAATTAAACAGTTATCATTATGGTACAGGGTCAAGAGCACGTCAAGCTTGACACTTAAAATTTAAATCCAACTCTATGCCGCTTTCGATAAGAACGGTTCAAAGTACAAAGTGTCAGGCTTGATGTGCTCTTGACTGTATGTACATTAGAAAAAACTTCTGCGAAATTTAATTTGCGTCAAAAAGTTTATAACGTTTTCCTTTCTGACGATATCTGTTCCTAGTTTAATTTATAACTAATGTAGACCGTCATTGTGAACTGTAACCTAATAATAATATTAAAATTAGATTGTAACCTGAAATAAAAATTAGAATACAATCATATTAAAATAATATTCCAATTAGAATATAACTATACGAACACAGTTATCATATAATATATAGGATGATCTTAACCTCTGTTTTGTTATGCCGATTGTATTTCAATAATCACTTTTTAATTTTTTTATAACCTATTGTTGAATTAGACCAACTAAGCCCTACAATTGGACTTATATGAAAATAATGATGGAATGTTTAGGGACATAAATAACACATATAATGTATATTTTATTGTCCATTGTCCCTTTGAAACATATTTAAATATTCATTCAACGATTCAGTAATTTGTGATAAAACATTTCGTGGAAAAATGAAATGCAATTGTTAATTTTCTAACATTTAAATTATTCCCTATATCGCGTAATGCAAATAAATTGTTATCAATTATCATATTTCAATTTATAACGAATAATATTTGAATAACCCAGTAAATAAATACACACTTAATGAAATTTTACTTTCAATAATATTTAATTTCATTAAATTTCAAATCAAATGCAAATTTGTAACATTTAAGATTTTACTACATATATAGGTATGTATTTATTGGAGAGAATATATTTCTGGATCGGCGTTTCCGACATCCCGTCGCCACTTGTTCTTGTTTGCAGTCTGTCTAGTCCATGTTGCTTTTAACTGCCTTCTGTGGTATTAAAGGATAGTTTAAATTTATTGGTATGGCAGGCATACCTGTCTACGTGTAGTTATATTGTGGTATATTCTATTATATAAAGGAGAAGGGTCCGGATCAATTCACTGGTAGATGTATGCACCGTAAAAACTATTCTAAGTTCTAGAAACAAAAACTTAAGGGTATGTTATTTCCATTAAGTCTAGGCGAAGTAAGAACTGATTTTAGCAAGTACAACCCCTAACGGGGTGAAAAAGGGAAAAATTATTTATATACAAAATCCTAATCCTCGAATTTACAAAGATGAAACTTATTAAATATTCTGTAATGTAAATGGTGGATTACCCTACAATCACAAAGTATGGAATCAGTTGTTTGTAATTGAATAATAATAATAATAATAACGCACACACTTTTGAAACCCTGTATTGCGGGTGCTTAGGACATACACACAGACAACCACAAATTACACCTAAACTCACGAGAGAATTAAATGTAGGCCATATAAATATTTCTCCTGACCCGGGAAACGAATCCGGAACCTCTGCGTGGCAGTCCAGTATGGTAACTGTTCGGCCACGGAGGCAGATTTGAGGCATTTAATGATAAAAGCTGTGGTTTTGAGATGTGAGAGGGGTCCTATAGTAAAAGCAGTTCGTATTGATGAGTGGAGCCACTATTTATATGTATAGGTATTTAGTAAAAATAGATGTACTGAATTTGAAATAATAGCTACATAATTTAAAATATAGGTTATTTTATGGTATAGGTAAACAGTTTCAAGTTGAAAAGGAAACTTCAATCGGCTAGTTTATATTGTCAACAATTTATCTAAAACGAGGAATGGGTGAAAGACAAATAAATGTTTTTAAAAAACGTGACTAACGTTAAAAAAGAGTGTGAGAGTGTCTGTAGTCTCAGCCTATACCACTGAGAGACTGACGTAATAGTATATAATGTATGAATTAAAAAATGAATTAGATACCTACTTAAAATGATAGACGTTTATTCCAGTTTATGATAATTTCATTTCATAGCTAACGCAAATTATATTTAAAATCGTGGACATTTTATAAAGATTAAAAATAATATATATTTTATACCTAATATCAGATTACAAAAACACCAATTTAACTTTTCACAAAACCTAGTTAAGCTATTGTAGCCCATTCATTGTTCCTTAGCACGCAGTCTTAAACGGGCGGCTGGTTATTTTTTATTCAGCGTCCTAAGTACAAAGCCTTGCAATGTACTATATTGTCCAAAATCGCCTGGGAAATAAGCAGCCCAGGCAAGGCCATATAAAATATATGAACCGTATATGAAGTTGAAAATTTTCGGATATTGGGTTCACTTATTAGTATTTTAGTTATTTATTTACCTTCATCGGTACAATGGTATTAATTTATACTTTTTTGGGTTATTTTTAATAATTATATAAATTTCAATGAAAATTTTAAAATTATAGTAGCAGTAGAGCTCCTTGTGAAAGAGTTCATCCAGGGTAGTACTGCCGCCTTACCTATTTCTGCCGCCAAGCAGTTATGTCAGCATTACTGTGTTCCGGTTTTGAAGGCTAAGGGTGCTGGTGAAATTACAGACACATAGGGCTTCTCGACTTATGTCTCAAGGTGACGGGCGCAGTGGCAGTGCCCCTCAGATCTTTGCGATTTAAAGCTCTGAGTGACACTGCAACTGTTATGGACAGGCGTGTAGCTTACCATCAGGCGCACGACTTGTTCGTCCGGTTACTATAAAAAAAAAATACTTTTCGAAAATGTTTATTATTATTGTAATAATTAGGCTGATTGAGCATCGTCAATCACACGTAGACTATTTTTTTTTTTAATTTTAACACTGTACTTTTCAAAGCTTAATAAATATCAACCACATCACACTTAAAGTGCTCTTTTGAATGCAGTTGAAATTTCAGTAATTACAATTGAAGTTGCAACTTAATTAAAATATGTTAATTTTTTTAGAGTTACAGTATTGACTGCGCGAAACGTTGTAAGTGGAAGTTGTCCGGCCTATACATACGGATAGAAATATATAAAAGCTTCTTTATACAATTATATTTGCAAAACGGTTATTCAAAATAAGTGTGCACAGTTTTATCACAAATCACGCGACACATCAGCGCATTGAAACTCGTGCCGTGCCTTTGGACTACAAAGGAGTAACCGGTTAACGTACTCGAAACCACATCTTACACCAGCGCGTAAGTACTGGTGCATTAAATTGCAGCAATACTTTAAAGATTATTTAGGAAGGAGACAGAAATGGGAAAATAAGCATCTGCTACCTCGGATCTTCAATGATTGAATTCTGATAATTCTAGGTAAATAATAATAATATAATAATTATTATGTATACACTCAAAGTCCTGCACTAGTGAAGCCCTCTATTGTGGGTGTCATGGACACACGAGAGATATAAATGTAGGCCCGGGAATCGAACCTGGGCCTCTGCTTGGCAGTCCAGCATGGTAAACGTTCGGTCACGGAGGCAGTTTAATATTCTTCTTAAAGGATATATTACGCTATATTGATATTCGAGCACGGGCCAAGGTAAATAAGTACAATGATATCTATTTTTCTTGAATCCACTTAGAACACTTTAGAAACCTCCGTACTTTTATTATAGGTTGGAGTAAACGCCAGAAATGTCTGTTGCCGATATACCAAATAAATCTTTAAACAAGTTAACCGCAGAGCGAAGGAAGCTGTCGAAAATGAAAAGAAAAAGTGGTTTAAATGCGACAGTACTTATCTGCCAAAAATTTGTCAATACCTTTTTTTTGGTTTTTCACCTTGTGCGTTTAGCCGGCTATTTGAAATTAAAGATCCACTGTAGCTATAGCTGTTTTGTTGAAATTTACTTCAGATATTGCACAGATATAGTTAAGCCTTACTGAAGCCTTTGGTACTTTTTAAATAATTAAAATTTTATACTATTTTGAACTTAATCCGCGTATTTTCGGTAAATAATAACTATAGTCAAAGACTGTGTTGTTTTTAAATAATAGCACATCCTGAAACAGTTGCATGCAATTCACTTTCATTAAATTGTATTATTACACGTATGCATAACACGCAAACAAACAATTAGCGGTACGTTGTTAACAGTGTAATGAGCAAAAGGGAAAATCAATATTCAGACTCTACCAGTATTTTAATGCTTATTTAATTATTCAGTTGTTATAAGCACTTTATCCATATTTTCAGTTGGAAAAGTACCGACTGCTACACTTATAATTTAAATGTGGATGCCAGTTATTCCGTTCAATTCAAAATTCAACAACAAATAAAAATAAAAAATCGATTATTTTGTTTGCGATGTCCCTGATTGAGGTCACTTCTAGCAATATGAATATGAATATCATGAAGTGAATAATGTATTCTTTTTTCTGTTTTAGTGAGTGATTAGCGTAGGTTTAAATATGTCGACTGTTTAGGATTCTGTCAGGCTTGAATATAGAGCACAATTGTGATTGGGAACAGATATACCTACTGAATTAATTTCTAAGTTTTTTTTATCTGTATTGCTTGTACCTGATGTCTGCTATTGTATCATAAATAAATAATAAGAATATTTTTTATGTAAATTCTTGAGAAAATCCAATTTCCCACCCAAATCTATGAACATTGAGTAGAGATCAAACTATTATAACGTGAATTTTTATTTACGTAGAATTTTTTTCCTCCACGAGGTAGGTGGACATACATAATTTTAAATATTTTAAGAAATAATATTGAACGTGTGAGTCTCGTGGAAAAGATCCTTACGTTCAGGGTACAGAACGATTACTACAACAGGCGTGCCCCTTCTGGCAATTGAACCCTCACGCACGAAACTGCAGCGACAATCGCCCATTCCCCGTCTGACTGCACTCCTCAACTCTGTGTTCGCAGCATCGCCACAATGTAATGTGTTTGTGACAGGAATAGAGAGACTGATGACCGATTGGAAGAGAGTGTTAGAGAGAAGTCAGGAAGGATATTAATTAGTATGTTATAATTATTTATACAAAGATCGAACACTCAGAAAAAATTCCTTCGATCCGGCCGGGTTTGAACCGACGTCTTCTAGCTTATCGTGCCAAACGCTATACCAACTAAGCCGCGAGCTAACGAACCAGAGGACCTCACGAATATTTCTATGTATTTGCGTCGTATCAATTACGTATTACGTATAACATAACGTATATTAATTAGCAGTTAATTTTAATTTCGATTAGTAGATAAGTATCTTTTATTTCTATTTTGATTCATGTTGTTTGATGAATTGCTGTAACGCCATGGTGCAAACTGTTATGTTACACATTTTCTGAATAAATAAATACATACTTATCTGTACGTCACGGTGTAAACACAGCCAAATGCACCGTTGTGAGGTTATGTTCCTATTAGATCCGAGCTGACGACGCCTTCACTTCTACGTTGATTGTTTGTTCTATTCCTGTTCTGGAATCTCTAAACAACAGTAAATAGATGTAACTCGTGTTGGTTTCTACAGACACATGAAACAAGTACACTTGAAAGACATAGATATTTGATAGTTGTTTGTATCAAAGTTAGGAACGCCTGGTTAATGAAAAAAATAATTATGCATAGTTATTATATTTAATGATCCGTATTTTTAATCGACGAATTGTTATTCCGTTTGTGAGAAATGTTGTTTATTACATTTGAAAGATATTAATACTTAGCACGAAAGTTGCTGACAGCAGAAGGAAAATAATATACAAAAAGATAAACGAAATTTATGTACCCACGAAAATGTAACTGTTCAAGAAAATGACACAGTAAATTACCTATCTAAAATCATGGCGAGTGGCAGGAGTTATTAGGTGTAAGCATTTCAGAGGAAGATTTTTTGGAACATTCTGAGTATTTTAAACCTTTTCACCATAATCCTAAATTTTAGTGTTGCGAATCGTTTCGCACAAATGTTTATGGACGTATTTTGTATAGTCCGTTTAGCAGTTGAGTTTTGGATTGAAATTCCAAATTTAAATGCACTTGTTTTTACCGCCATTTTCTTTGTTATTGTCCTTGTTTTCTCTATGTTTCGTCGCACCTTTACATTTTTGTATTTAATAAACTGTAAGTATATTTTCTATAGTCTTGCTCACTTTTCATTAGCACTCGAACCCCATCAATACATTTAAATTTCGAGTTATTTCATTTAGTTAGCCGTAGAGCTCCTTGTGAAAGAGTTCGTCCACGGAAGTACTGCCACCTTACCTATTTCTGCCGCCAAGCAGTAATGTGAGCATTACGTGCTCCAGTTTTGAAGAGTAAGGGTGCTGGTGAAATTACAGGCACGTGGGACTTGTCAACTTATGTCTCAGGGAGACGGGCGCAGAGGCAGCGCCCTCAAATCTTTGCAATTTAAAACACTGAGTGGGAGTGGCACTGCAACTGTTATGGACAGGCGTGTGACGTACCATCAGGCGCACGACTTTTACGTCTCGTCACTTGATATTATAAAAAAAAAACATTACGGAGACATTGATAAAAAATAATTTTAGTTCAAAATTTTTTTCAATGTTAGATTTATCATTTTATCGCTTACTAAAATAATTATAGGCACATGTGGAATCATCGTGTGTTAAGATGCAAGAATATTATATATTAGATAACACCACATAAGTTGCTCTGATCCCAAAGTACACTACAGCACTTATGTCATGGAAATCGGAAACGACAACGACGGTACCAGAAACACCCAGACCCGAGTCAATATATAAGCTAGTTTTTCTATATTGACTCGGCCGGGGATCGACCCCGGGACCTACGGTTGACACGATAAAAACTAGTGTGTAAGCCACTCGACTACGGAGGTCGTCGCGAGTGAGGGTGAAATTATTGTTTAGCTACTGTGCAGGGGGCTTTTTAGCGAAAATTGTTTTTAACAATGGGTAGAATCACTCTAAGTATTACACTGGAATAATAAACGGTAATACGGTTTATACGCATTTTACGCATTAAACATCTCCACCTGCCTGTATGTAATAATACTTAATACTCTTTTTAAAAATACTTTGCAACTATGTTAGCTTCATAAAGTCGTTCATAAACCTCTACATACTGGTATAGCTTGCCTCCTGCATTTAGAGCACGGTGAAAACTCCTAAACTTAGCTTATTTAAGTTGCTTTAAAACTTCGAGGCAGTGCTAGCTGCCAATTAGATGTTAGATCCGGTGTTTTTGGTTACAAAATGGATTTGCAGTTCGTAAATAAACTTGCGCATTAGCAGCACAAACTGTGAAGATAACAGCGCCTATATCACATTAGAGTATATTGCATTTGTACTTGTATCGGCAGACCGCTCCTAATAGGGGATCGGAACAATGTAAAAAGCAATAAAAAAAAATTGTTTTATTTGACTTGCAAAATATAAAATTACAAACATTCAACAAAGAAGAAAAATTAAATTAAAAAGTAAATTAATTCAAGTTTTTTTCTATAATATTAAGTGACGGGATAAACAAGTCGTGTGCCTGGTGGGAAGCGACACGCCTGTCCATAACAGTGACAGTGCCACTCAGAGCTGTGAATTGCAAAGATCTGAGGGGCACTGCCACTGTGCCCGACATCCAGAGACATAAGTTGACAAGTCCCATGTGCTTGTAATTTTACCAGCAACCTTGCCCTTCGAAACCAAAACGCAGTAATGTTCACATTACTGCTTGGGAGCAGAAATAATTAAGGTGGCAATACTTCTCTGGATGAACTCTTGTGAAGAGTTTCTTTCGCTCTTTCTTTACTGCTAGCAAAGTGTACGGAAGAGATCATCTCCAAATATAACGATTTTGTTAAGGGCGCGGCAATGACATGAACAAGAGAAGTGTTAAATCTTAACTTGTGCAATGAAAAAAGTAGAAATTAACAAGCAGTACAATGGTACGCGTTTAATGTGGATGGCGATCGAGCGAATACAGTTAGCGGTTTGAATCCGGTCGCGCCCCGCCACCCTCTGCCTCTCTCGCTGGTTCGCATCCGCGGCGCCGACACTGTTGTTCTCTCTCACGTGCACGTAAGCATGGGTGGCGAGGATTCCGGTGCCAGAGCAGTAATTTACAGGAAAATAATGAAATACGGCAAATAGTACAGCTTTGTGTCTTTTGTGGTGGAAGCCCTGGGTTCATGAGGGCTACAGGTAAATGTTATCGATGAAGTTCGCTCCGTTGAAGTCTCTAATATAATAAGACAAGTATGGCAACTCCATGCAAATGTATCAGCGCGGTTTGTATATATGTGCCGTGTACGGACGAACACATTCGGATAAATTCGTTATCGCGCGTTACATAGTGCTGGTCGTCTCACGTGCCTTTCATTATTATGCGAATGTGTGCGTCCGTAAACGGCGTGTGTCGGGCATGGACTAGGGTTGCCAGATACTTATAATTTCCGGGACAATTCTACTAGGGTAAGGGAGACGGGCCATCTACTACTAGAACTAATTTGTCAGATAGATGGCTATCTGACAAATTATTCTATATAATAATCTAATTTGACGGTCATAACATGGCTGTATCATTGTTTTCTATCATCTTTTGGGAGTTTTTAATACTCATTGCGTACTTACAAAAATTTTACGTTATTCGCAATCAATATTTCGATATTCCTTCACATGACTACTGAGCTGCGTCTGGGGGACTTCTTTTGTGAAAAGGACTCTAATAAGTTTGTAAAAACAAAACTTGTAAGTGTTTGAAATCCAGGACAGTATAGTCTAAATACTGGACACGGGACAATCCCGGATTTCACGGCCGTCTGGCAAGCCTAGCGTGCACACATGTAAGCCGCGCTGCTGCGGATGAATGGAGTTACCATTTTTGTCTTATTATATATACCATAATACTAGCCACTTCTGCCAGAGGATAAGCCATCCAAAGGGAAAACAATGTCAGTTTCTTGGGCGCGGTCCTCAATAAAACCTCGTTTTGTTAAAGGTACTTTGACCAAAAATTTTTGCATCTCGTTTGGTCAAACCTTTGACCAAACGAGATGCAAAAATTCAATAAAGTAAAAATATCTTACATTACAGAGTTTTGTTTAATGTAGTAACCACAGTCCTATCAATTTCTCCACAATTGAATTAATATTTCTTTAAAGGGAGAAGTATCAGTGAAAACTCCTAAATCTCATTTAAGTTACCGTAAAAGTTAGTCGAAGCTGTGTCTGCCAATTATATGTTGGGCTGATGGCCAGAAACGGCTCAGTAATAAATCCTACTAACGTAGGACATCTACAAATTGTATGAATTATTCTTGATTTTTATTCTTTCATTGTAGTAAAATACCATAATATTCAATAAAAATAAATATTTTCATTGAATATCATGATGTTTTAAGGCGCATAAAATGCTGGTAGAAGCGCTTTAGTGGCAGTGACGCGAATTATTAATTCACTATTAGTCCAGTTCACATAGCATGGGTACGGTAACGTTTGAGACTTGACGTGTTTACAGATGTAGTGATGAAAATCGAATGAAAAAAAAATCGATTAAAATATATTATCGAGATTGTAACGAAATGATATTAGATTTACAGACTGTGGTTTAAGAACAAACAATGAACAATAAAAAAATAAAGTTATTAAGTTACTAAGAAACTACACAACAAATAGAAAAAATCAATAACAACCAAAGAAAAAGTCAACAAAAAAGTTTCAGTTTCTAGCTAGTTTATGTACTGTAATATTTACTTAAAATTACAATTGAAACAAATGTTGTTCTTAGTTGTTGGTATATTATAACAAAGTTGCTATATATGTAATTAAAAGTAGTACGCATGTAATGTAAAAACTTGATGTCACAGTATCCAAAAGTGGCGCACGCATGTCAAGACCGTGGCGCTACAATTGCGGTTCTATAATATTGTATGAAAATTGGTAGTGGGGCGATTGCAGCGCCATAGTAGCATCACTGCAGCGCTTCTATAGCGTCTAATTTGAAGATGACCGTACTACCATGAAATTTATTTATTTTTTTGCGAAAGGACTCCACTAGTTTATTATTATTGATACAAAGATCGATCATACTTACACAAAGAAAAAATCCATTGATCTCACTGGACTACGGCAAAAATAATAATAGTAATTTATGTCAGACTGTGAATTCATAGTGTTAGTAAGAATATAATTTAGAAATTAGTGTTAGTAACAATTGGGAAGATACATTTTAATATGCCTCGTAGCCGAGCCAGGAGTGAAGCACAACGCTTTCGTATAACGGAAAAAAGCAATCCGTCTTAGCAAACATAGTGGAGGCGCTAATAGGTTTAATTCCAATACAGAAATCCGCAACAAGCACATAGAGCATATTAAATAAAGAGTCAGGCAGGATTAAACTACACGATAGAGATATAGTTTTAGAATTAGACAGCAAACTTATACAATCTAAAGATAAAGTAGCCCAAGCTTTTGAATCGTTCTTTTCGGAAATTGCTGTGAACACTACAAAATCATTAAATTCCTCCCCTTCACTTGCTATTGATCTCCTAAAGGAAAATGTTAACGTTTGTGGCAGTTTATTTAATTTTCGTCATGTTAATCCACAACACATCATAAAAGCTTTTAAGTCAATACATGTTAAAAAAACTGAAGATCTCTGGGGCATATCAACTAAAGTTACAGACTCAGTTATTAATCTCATTTCCCCACAGTTAGCTGTAGCTTTCAATAGGTGCGTTGACGAAGGTGTTTTTCCCGATTTAATGAAATACAGCAAGGTTATTCCCTTATTCAAAAGCGGTAGGAAAGTTGATCCTAGCAACTATAGGCCCATTTCAATTTTACCAGCTTTAAGTAAAATATTCGAAAAGGTTATGCTAACTCAATTACTGTCCTATTTCGGTAAGAATCATATTTTTCATAGTGAACAATACGGGTTTAACTAGTGGTAGATCGACTAGCGATGCGGGGGTAGCGTTACTAAAACACATCTTTGATGCTTGGGAAAGGTCCCAGAACGCTATTGGTGTTTTCTTTGACCTCTCAAAGGCATTTGAATGCGTTGATCATAATAGTCTTATTAGGAAGCTGGAATATTACGGTGTAAATGACAAGGCGTCGAAACTTGTCTCGTCATATCTCAACGGTGGAATTCAGAAAGTAGACATAAATGGAGTGACTTCTTTGGGTTCTCCAGTAAAAATGGGTGTTCCGCAGGGCTCAATACTTGGACCTTTCTTATTCCTGATTTATATTAATGATCTGCCATTCTTTGTTAAGGACCATTGCGAAATCGTGTTGTTTGCTGATGACACATCCTTGATTTTTAAAACAGACAGACATGACATTAACTATGACCATATTAATGATACCCTCTCTAAGGTAGTTTATTGGTTTAATGCTAACAATTTATTGCTTAATGCCAAGAAGACAAAATGTGTTAAATTTGAATTACCTGACGTAAAATCGACTAGTTCAAGTATAGAAATAAACGGAGAAAAGTTAGACTTTGTTAATAAAGCAGTCTTCTCGGGAGTGACCTTAGATAGTAAACTTCAATGGTTTCCACATATATCTTCACTGGCCAGCAGATTAAGCTCCGCTGCATACGCAGTCCGCAGAATACGTGAGCTTACCGATGTTAGTACTGCTAGACTAGTTTACTTTAGTTACTTCCATAGTATAATGTCCTACGGGATTCTCACGTGGGGTAAAGCGGCAGATATTCAAACCATATTTGTATTACAAAAACGAGCGATTCGTTCTGTGTACCGTCTAGGCTCTCGGGTTTCCCTCAGAGAAAAGTTTAAGGAGACTGGTATCATGACTGTGGCATCACAGTACATTTACTCAAATATTTTATATGCCCGTAAAAATATACATAATTTCAATAAGAAAGAAGATATCCATAATAATAACCTTAGAGCTAAATCCAAACTCATGGTACCACGATTTCGTTTAACCGTGGTAAACAAGTCTTTTAACTGTATACGTTTTTACAATAAGATTCCGGAGCATATATTAAGTTTATCATTTCCTAAGTTTAAAAACTACATTAAAAATATTTTGATCGAAAAATCATATTACAAAATTGAAGACTACGTGTTAGATAAAGATGTATGGAAAGACGACATGGTTCCAGAATCTACACAAATTTGATTCAAAGTGTATTCCATAGCATTTAAGTTTATTTGAAAAGAGCAATCCCTAGAGTTTCTTACTCGTTCTTCTCAGGGAGGTCAGCGTAGTGAACGAGCAGTAGCTTAAATGTGACGTTTTCAAGTGTAAATTTATTTTACCTATGGAATAAATAATCTTTGACTTTGACTTTGACTTTGAGAGAAATTCGTATGATCTGCTGTCTCGATCAGTTATTCAGTTGGTGAGAGGCAGTAGCCCAGTTCAGGCAACACCGATTTGTCTCTAGTGGGATCTAAGCATTTTTTCTTTGTGTTTTTCGATCTTTGTTTATTTAATGAAATATTTAAGAAAATTTTATGCGGGACCAAAGTGCCGTGCGGTTCAACAACGAGCACGTCCACGACACCAAATATGGGATGGTTGCTCGAGCCAAATCAACACACATTGTCAAGAATGACGTTTCATTCGCATCCTGCGTCTCTTAATTTGGTCGATTATTATTTGTTTCAGACGAATATCGGACGGAGAAAGGGAATAGACCAGTTCAGTGTATGTGCGGATTATAGAAGAGATAAATAATTGAAACTCGAAATGGAACAATATATACAGTACTGTTGGTAGATACCCTACCTATTTCCACCGCAAAGCAGCTGTATTGTCTTTCAGATTGAAGGATAGGGAGAGTGAGCTAAATTACAGGCTCAGGAGACTTAGGGTGTTATGTCCCACGGCCGGTAACGCATTTGCAATATCACTTGGTTAGTACCGTAAATATATATAGGCGGCTGTAATCACTCCATTAGGCATAACGTCTTTGGCAGTACGAAATCTGTAACGGATTTATTTTCTTAAGTATTTGTTTACAACCTTGTTTCTAGAGCCTATGACAATTTTTTTTTATTCCAATTGTTTTTGTAGCTGTGTGTGTTTCTTCAAATTTTTAACGACTTCAAAAAGGAACAGGTTCTCAATTCGATTTTTTTTTCTTTTTTTTGTGTGTGTGTTACGCGATTATTCCGATATTCGTGAACCGTGTTGTCAATGGTTTTTTTTGTCAGGGTAAAGAGTTACCTTAGTAGTGGTTGTATTAAAATTTGATGAAAATATCTCCAAGAGTAGCAAATTAGGGGATGAGTCTGGTATATTGAACTTCACCCACTTTCCGCTATCCGATTTCAATAAAACTTGGCAAATAGGTGTAATTCGACAAATTTTTCATTTCGGTTTTTATTACTAACATTGTTTTAAATAAATTCTAAATGTATTGTTTATTTTGCCTGTCTCACTCATTTATAAATCCACAAATACCATTATGTAAAAAATTTAAAAATTTGAATATTAACAAATTTTAATTGCCTACAAATACGTCAAAGGGAATTTACGGTTCGTCAGTTGCTTATGTTGACGCAATGACCGTAATTAATATGTTCGGAATTCATTTCAAATAATGTTTAATTTGATTTGAAGACCAATAATATCATTGGCATATTACATTTTCATGATAAATAACGGATAATAATATATATATATATATATATATATATATATATATATAAACACACACAGTTACAAAAACAATTGGAATAAAAAAAAATTGTCATAGGCTCAAGAAACAAGGTTGTAAACAAATACTTAAGAAAATAAATCCGTTACAGATTTCTGATATATCTTTCAGAGATATATATATATATTAATTACAGTAATTACATTAACTACAAAGCCGTTATAATGAGCTGTGCACAAATACGATACAGGTAACCTTCCAAACCCTGTTATCCCATCAATGTCCTTAGTCCAGCGTATTCCAGAATAGTACGTTGTACAGACGGAGGTACATCAAGTTACATATTGACAAACCTTGTTTCGTTGGTCTGGGGGCGATATTAGAATAAAAATATGTAGGTAGATTGATGTGCTATTGTACAATAATCTGATAACCATTATAAGATAATTGCTGACAACCATCAACTATATAACCAGAAATAGAGACGAAATGTCGCTTAATTTGTTTGAAAACTATTCTGCCAAATCATTACGGTGAAAACTGCGCTCCGATTGGATAGTCTGAATTCGAAACAATTGACGGGTGTCGTCAATAGTTTCTCTTCAAATCGACCAGTTTAACTTGAGCTTTGCTATAATGGAGGAAAACTGAAAAATTACATAAGTAATATTTAATTACCGATAAAATATGTTTCCATTTGTTTTGTAATTAGCTGTTTTGCTGTTTTTCCCATACTACCGAATGGAACATTTCCCCATTGTTAGAGATATTATCTTTATTACTAAATACAGAATATTTTTGGAATTTACGGAGACGTACACACAGGTCGGTTGTGGGCGCTGCACTATTTCAGCTTTCTAATTTGTATTTTCAGCGTAAACGAATGTTGATATTTAAAACTGATATAAGGCCCAATTGCGTGATGAGTTGCCAGGGATGGATGGCCCTTATTTCGTCTCTATTTCTGGTTATGTACTCGATGCTGATAACTCACTCGCTCACTGCTTAGACTCAAGGCAGTATATGTACACACATATATTTATTTATATCGCATTGACGATAGAGTTATTCCGATTTTTTCAAACCAAAATATTCTTTGAAGAGAAATTTAATTCGGTAGCGGTCGCTTTTTACTATGGAGCGTGACCTAATTCCATTGGTTGGTATTTTTTTTTAATGTATGGATATTTTTTAAAAGCAGAAGCCACGAGTACATCCCATTCAAATCTATATAATACCTTGGTAGTAAATATTTTGGAAATTAGTCACTTTAAGAGTTAAGGCAAGTTACAATCTGGGCCCCAGAATGTCTTTGAGAGATAAGTTTAAGGAGATTAACATTCTTACAATAACTTCTCAGGACATTTATGAAAATGTTATTTGAGTTAAGAAAAATATATATTTTTTTTATGAAAAATAGTCACAGACATAACGTGTATACGAGGAATAAAAATAAACTAGCTGTTCTTGACAGTCGTCCTAACAAAGTCTCAAAATCATTTAAAGGGCAATGTACACGCTTCTATAATAAGATTCCTTCTTCACACAAAAATCCGTGGTCATGACCCGTTTAGCTCTTGCAGGTAGTCTCAATCTAAGATGTTAAAATTTAATATGTTATTGTAATGATAAATGTACATTTACAAAGAGCAACAGCTAGAGTTTCTAACTCATTCTGTCCAGGGGAATCTGCGTTACTATAATTAGTATGACGATTTCAAGTGTAATTGGCTAACCTATAAAATTAAGATTATTTGACTTTGGTTTTAATTTTATTGACACCGCCTAATAATTAAAGTGGATTTCCACAGAAATTAAAATTAAGTATCTAATTGTGTATGTGTGTACCCTCTTTATTATACTATAAAGCAAAAATAATAATGTGCCAGATATTCCACCGATAAAATGTGTTTACATTAATTACCTGGTTTTAAACTAAGGAATTCTCTGTGCTATGAGCGCAAACCCAATGAAATTCACCCACCAAAATCAATTTAGAAAAGTTCATTTTCCAAATTGGTCATACCGGGAATCGTACCTGGAACCTTCCAATACAGTACCCACATGGCAAACGATTGGTCCTCCGAGGTCGTCAAAACAAATGTTATATGTGGCTAAGAATTTAAAATATTAGTGTACACAGACGATTATATTTTCAAAATGGCAGACAGGGCCTGCGTCAGGTCACAAAGTTTTATTTAGCATAAGTAAACTACGTTAACCCGTTCATGGACCGTACTTAAATAAGGCATGTATTTAAATGATCATTTAATATTTGCAAAAACAACAGGCAAACAATCTAAACGGTCAACTTTCTTAATGATTGATCCTTTTTCTCTGAGACATAAAATAAATTAAATCGATGGATATTTTAATTTGTTCTGAGCTACGCAAAAAATGTTTGATTTGTATGTAATTAACTTTGATAGTTTTATATCGGGCCTTAAAACTAAGACAAATGAGCATTGAAAGTAAAATTTAGATACGTACCTATTTTTAAAACTGAGTAAATGTTGATTATATACTAATATTATATTAATCATAATTTATAATATAATTTGACCTGAAAACATGTTCGGAAACACAAGCAAATTGGCTTCTGGTATTCTTCTGGCACACTCGCTTCGCTCGTTCGGCTCATGCTGCTTTTTCATATCCTACCCTAATCTAACCTACCGAATGCATTTTTACCATTGCAAAATTACATGTCTAATATTTAATTAACGATGAAATTTGGTGCAGTTTGTTTTGTAATTAGATGTTTTGTTGTTTTCCCACGCCACCGAATGGAGCAGCACGCTATTGTTAGAGATATTATTTTTATTACAATACAGTATATTTTTGAAATATACGGAGACGTACACACAGGTCAGTTGTTGGCGCTGTCTACATTTCAGTGCAAACCAGAGTTGATATTTATACGTGATGTATCACTGATGAGTTAGCAGGAATGTATGGCCCTTATTTCGTCACTATTTCTGGTTATATACTCGACGCCGTGAACTATACTCAGATACTTGAAATGTCACTTTGCGGTACAGTTTTGTCCAGCGTGTCTAAATTTAAATATTTAGATCATTGGGTCACAGAGGATCTTAATGACAATTGCGACATAGAAAAGGAGTGTAGGTCGCTGGCTCTTCGGAGTAATATGCTGGCTCGCAGATTTGCACGTCATACTTCACTAACAAACATCAAAAAATATTCTTTAACTATGCTATCGGCGGCAAAACACTTCAACGCAAATCTGTAGCAAGCGACCTGGGCATATACTTTGATGAAATACTCACCTTTTGAGATCATTATGATTACATCGTATCCAAGTCATATAAAACCTTAGGTTTAATCGTAAGAGCTACAACTAGTCTGTGGATCGCGTATTCGCAGCGGACATTCAGCGACTTACGTGTCCAATATAAAAACGCATTCAGGGTGTTGATGGGGCTGCCGTAGAGGTGTAGTGCATCTGGGTTGTTTGCCGAGGCTGAGTGAGATGGTTTCATGGCCTTCGTGAGGAAAAGACGTGCATGTGCGCTGGGGCGCCTGCGCGGAGGCTCCAACGTGGGGGTTCATAGATCAGTGGGACTCGCCACTTGTGAGGAGATGGATTGAGCTTCATACCCTCACTTAATTACTTATTACTTAAAAACTTCGCATAGATGTATTGTCCCTTTACATTAAATAATATTAATACTAATACTAGATTATAACTTATTTTGTTTACTAACGGATTTTTATCTGAAATAAATGTTTTTGAATTTGAATGTTTGTTATTGTCCATGTATAGGTTAAAGTAACTGTTATAACCCATTACTTTAACATACTTAAAGGTACCTTGAAATGAACTAGAAATTCACACACAAACAAATGAAGCTCGATTTATAGCGAGCAAGCTCCTATGTGATTTCAGCACTCGACACTACCGCTGAATTGTGTTGTGAGCCCCACAACTCCGCAATTGACATCTATATCTAGACACGTTGCGAACAAACTGTATTAACGCTTACATCTGGCGCAGTATGTCTGGCACACCTGTGTTTCAATTGACATGCTTTGCCGACGACCACTTCATAATTACATTTGACTATATTTATGTGTAGTGTAACCACAAGGAGAGGCTATTAGCTAACTACCTTATGAATGCGCAGACGTTTTGTGTAACAAAATCACAGTGAACAGAACGCGATTGTCTAACTAATAACTCAACATCAGAGGTCATTTTACGGTGGATGCTTAATGCGAATTCTACATAATGACGTGTAAAAGTTTAAACTGAAAGTGAACGTCTATACTACTTCTGTAAGGTTGAGAACTGCTGTAAGATCTGTAACTGTAAGAAGCTACGATTGGTTCTATTTTTAAACGACTTCAAGAAAAGGAGTAGGTTTTCAATTCGACTGTATGTTTTTTTTGTTACGCGATAATTCCGACAAGTGTAACCCGATTTTGATGGTTCTTTTTTTGTTTGAAAGAGGGTACCTCAGTAGTGGTCCTTTAAATTTGAAGAAAAGATTCCGCCTCCAAGAACTAGGAGATGAATGACTTTTGAGGACGGCTTTTTAGTACTCTGTATTCTTGGAAATAACGAAAATCCGTATTGCTAGTGCTGCAAGTAATAAACTATTTAATGCAAATAATAAACTACTGATATCTAGCGAAAGATTTTAGAACCTTCTTCGTCGCAGCCAGCACCTTTATAAGTCCCATGTGCCTGTAATTTCATCAGCGCCCTTACCCTTCCAAACTGAAACGCAGTAATGTTCAGATTACTGCTTGGCGGCAGAAATAGGTAAGATGGTAGCACTTCGCTGGACGAACTCTTTTACAAGGAGTTCTACTTTCACTTTTTTTTTCATTTTGGGGAGGAGATTTTGTTTCACATTAAGTTCAACATACAAAGTGCTTCCTTTGATCAGATTTATTAATCTCATCGGAATGTACCGAGCCATGTATCGTGACAACGTAGAAATCGCGTGACGATGTAAGAATTATTAATGGAATCCATTTGCCTTTTCAGCGTACTTCCGCGGCGTCAATGCTATTGTTAACAGTTTGGCAAATGGATATTGAATTTTTAAGTGATAAAATGTGTTATTTGTTACATAGTGACAACCTGGCGTGGAGGTTAAGCTTACACGTCTATAATATTATTTAGACTAGCTAGCTTGACGACCTTGGCTGCCTTTTTAGCAGTATGGCCGTTTGATGGGGAGGTCCCAGATACCGGGACTATTATATTCTAGTGAAACTATTTTTCAAACCTATGTATACGTAAACGTGTTACGTAAGTGTAATAAAATATGTTCTAAATATTAATAATAACCGATCTTTATTAATAATTACTTCATGATTTGGTGTGATAAAAAATGTAAAATTCATCACTTTTACCGATTGTTATTAATAATTCACTCTCTTCGGTAATAGTAATAAAACTCGCCAGTAAAATTGCAATGATTAATAATCATTAATAATGATTGATGATTATTAATAATATCCAATTAATCACATTTACCGTAACACATTATACGCGAGTTTGATCCGAATAATCATAACTTTCTTATAAAAAAAATTGATCTCAAAATTTAGCTTACCCGTTGTCACTGTGTTTTATTTAATTGGAATTACATCTATCTGTCAAGTTTTATTGAAATTGGTTAAAGGAAAGTGGACGGAATTCAATAAATCGGTCTTGTCCCCTTTGCCACTCTTAGAGGTGAAATATTTTTTTAATTTGAATCGGACTTTCCAAAAAGAAAAGAATATCGAAATTGGTTGACCAATATCAAAGTAATCACGTAACACACAAACACACACACACACACACACACACACACACAC
>NW_020653780.1:1170093-1244635 GCF_003589595.1 Hyposmocoma kahamanoa
CACACACACACACACACACACACACACACACACACACACAATACACGCGCGCCCGTGTGAGTTTATTATATGTTTGTTATATACACACATCAAAAAAAGTTTGCGATCAATAGCATAAGCTCCTATAATTCTTTAAATTTAACTTTATCAAGAAAAAATCTATGTTGTATGCTTTCTTTAAATAGGAATACCCTGTTTGAAATTAAAATATAAAACTATTTTTTATTATTTATTTAAAAAAATTGAGCCATTAATCATAATGTAATAGTGATAGAAATTTCATAGAAAGAAAAAGACTGTTTAATTAAACTTAAACAACAATTTATTATTAAAAGGTGGGAATTCAATATAAAACAACTCCTCCCCTGGCTCGAATGCATGCGAAGATCCTCCTGGGCATGCTGAGGATCAAGTTATTCAGCATTTCCTGGGGTAACCTATCCCATTCTTCAATAGCGACTTCCCTGAGCTCTGGAACTGTCTGGGGACGTGGCTCACGGTTCCATACTGCTCGTTTAAGAGCATCCCACGCGTGCTCTATTGGGTTTAAGTCGGGCGTGCCGGCAGGCCAGTCTAATCGTGTGATATCGTATTCTTGAAGAGCAGCATTGACTCGTTGAGCTCGATGTGCGGGCGCATTATCATCGACCAGTACAAATTGGTGCCCATGGTTTACTCGGAATGGTCTGACGATATCATCAATAGCAACTGCTTTGTACATGTCTGCTGTCATGAAGCCCCGATACGGGATCAAAGGCGTTCTAGCTCCAATCATAATGCCACCCCAAAAGGACACCGATTTTCCGCCTTGCTGAACTGTTCCAGTGGCAGTTCTTTGTCTTTCACGGTCGCCTGGTCTTCTCCAGACACGGACACGTCGGTTATCTGGATGAGTGCTGATTCGGGATTCGTCAACGAAGAGACAGTTTTGCCAAATGTTTTCGTCCTCACCTTCTTCATTTTGCCGAAGTCTAGCCCACTGCAATCTTCGTTGTTGACGTTGCCGGGAATTGAGCGGAGCTCGCCAAGACCTCCGTGCTCGTAATCCAGACTGGTGCAAGCAATTGCGAACGGTCTGCGTGCTAACTTCAAGCCCAGAGGCGGCCCTGACTTCTGCTTTTATTTTAGTGGCGTTGATTGTTGGATCACGGGCTGCCAGCAATCTAATATAGCGCTTTTGGGCAGCTGTCAAAACAGTTGGGCGACCGCTGCGGGGTCGGTCAGCTAAATTCCCCATTCCGTGATACCTCTGCAACGTAGCCACGACACAGGATTGGGATATAGCAAGTCTGCGTGCTATTACTCTCGTGGTGTATCCTTCTTCCCTCAAAGTTACTATTCTAGCTCGTAAAACCTCTGATAATCCTCTTGGCATTTTTTCAATCACAACTTTCCGCGAAAAATATCTTGAATCGCTTATAATTGACTAAATCAGATTTCTGAATGAGCGTAAGCTAGGACTGAAAGCCTTTTTATATGAAAAAACAATTGAACGGGTTCATTGTTTTATGTTCTAGTTTATTTTTAAATAAAGAATCTAAAAAGAAGAAAAAATCATAATATAATCTACAGTAACAAAAAAGATTTCAGTTTTTCGAAGTGATCGCAAACTTTTTTTGATGTGTGTACATATATTAATGTATGTCAATTTATTTCAATATAACTTAATCTAATACAATACAAGTAAAACAAATGTAAATAAAGCTATTATAGTATTAAAATAAGCATTGAGAAGGGAATCTAAATTATACATTCTTCATAGTACCTACAGCTATACATACATTTTAATATTAGAACCTAATGTGTAATTGCGATGCTTCTAAACTTAGTAAATGTGTACCTGTATTTTAGGCATCTTTTTGGGCAAATTTATTTATGTTATAGCTTAAAAAGAGATTGTCTATAGTTTAACCGTGAAGATGGATTTAAACTGTCTAGTGCATGAAATCCGGTTCTTAGTGCTTACAAGAATAAAAACAACAATAGTTTGACTTCAGTTTCGCGTGTGACACAGTGAGTGTGGTTTGTCGCAAAAAAGTAAGTGACAATGGTAATGCCACAAGTAATCGAGATGAGGGTAGTCGTCGACAGCGAAAGAGGGTAGACAAATATGTCTGTTCTTAAAGCTGTCATCTGCCGAAGGCCAGTCAACCGAACCATGGAGTAACCGAAATGAAATATCGGGAAAATAAAAAGAAATCATTTCGTGGTAAAAAAGGTGTAATTTAATAGTGATAATAATCTAAATATATTTGCCTTACATTTTCAGTAGCAGTAGAGCTCCCAGTGGAAGTGTTCGTTGAGGGAAGTAGTGCCACCTTTAGAACAATTACCAAAACGAACAATTACATACTAATTCCCATTAAAGGCAACTACAATTGCTACAAAAATAAAACAAACTGAATTATAATGGTTCTGCAAACAAATGGATCAATAGTATAGTATAGTATGCAAATGATTCAATTTACAAGTGATGCCATATTTATATTCGTTTAAATGAAACGTGTCCCGTACAATATTAACATAAATGTATTTTAGTTCGTAGTTAAAGTTATAAAACATAAGCTCTACGTGTATTTACATTACTTCTAAAAATACCGTTTACTTTCTATTTTTGAAGGAAAAAATGTGTAGGAAAAATAATTTTCAGGAAATGCAAGTATATTGCAATCACGACATTTTAAACTAAATTGCAGACATGTATGTATGTACTTGTTTATTTTTGTTGAAAGTTAAAACTCCATTTCCAATATCGAGAAACTTGCTTATATTCGTTTTTTACATTTTACGAACTTTCTATTTATTTTGTGAACATTCAAAGTTCACAAATGAATTGACTTTGCTATAGTCGCCGAAGTTGGGTTGGTACTTATGAATCAGAATTTCATAATTTTTTACACGATTCTATAACAATCAATTTTCTATAACACGTGCAGTAACAGCATTGTTATAACATATCTTACTAAGAAATTTTGTTTATTTATAAACGACATCAACTTACCGTAGCAATTTTGAAGCCAGGGAGTATTACTGCGTTCCGGCTCCTGAGATGGTGGAACTACAGGCACATGGGACTTGTTAACCTTTTGTCTCAGGGCAGGCACGTCACTCGCTCAAGGTTACGCGATAAGTGCTTACCGCTGAGTGTGACGACGTCGGCGCAAGCGCTCATACAAATCGTTCATTTATAAGCTGTCGGCCGTACACAGTACTCTTCGAGCGCCTGCTTAGGTTACTTTATCCTCGTAGTGAGCGCCTGGTGTCATTAGTCACGTTTAGTAGGCTATTATAGCGTAGGTATTATCTATTTTGTATGAGAGTGTTGTATCTGTTACGTAGTAACCATTACGTAGTCTGTGCCTGAGGTGCAAGGCGCAGTGGTAGCGAAGCAGTGCGAATAAACATTTTTTTTTAATATCAAGTAACGGGACGAACAAGTCGTGCACCTGGTGGTAAGCTACACGTCTGTCTTTAACAATTGCAATGCCACTCAGAGCTTTAAATCGCAAAAATCTGAGGGGCACTGCCACTGCGCCCTTCAAAACCGGAACACAGTAATGCTAACATTATAAGAAATAGGTATGGTGATGTTAGTACTTAACTGGACGAACTCTTTCACAAGAGGCTCCACCACTGCTAAAAGCTCGGACAGTGGTATTAGCAGTGTTACGCAGGTCTTTTTCATCCCGTCACTTGATATCATGAAAAGAACTTTAAAAACGTCGAGATTATTATGTAGGCGTGAAATCTATTAAATTGTTTAATTGCATTTATTCCCGTGTTTAAATCTTAATAAAAAACTTTCAACCCGTAAATATTCATTACACTTATTTAAACTCTTCATTTACTACGTCTTTCAAGTAGGTGTAAATTGTATAAAACTGCCTCTTTGAATTTAACAATTAATAACAAATAATTTCAGAATAATCCAGCAGTTCCCTCACGAGCATCAAAAACTTTTGAATAGGCAATTTAAGTCCAAGTCGGGTATTTTGATTGATTAATTTCAGAATCAGTTTTCACTAGTACAAAAGTGGAAGCCGTCATCGACTTTATGATTAGGATATTTAACATGGTTTAAGCGACTTTTGATGCTATAAGCGTTTTATAAATAACTTTGGGGAGCGGCTTAATTTACGTGGTTTCTCCTGTATAGTATATCAGTTTCAGCGTCTTCTTTCGCGTACAAAAACTGGTTAGTAACCGCAATTTTGTTCTGCAGATTCAAATTAAAATAACGTTTGCCTTATCTTTCGTTTGTTGACGCATTCGCTGATCAACAACAGCCATAATTAATAACTCAGAAATGTATACAATACAAAAGTTATTTCGTAGCAGAGATCTACAACGACTGTATAAAAACTGAGATATTAAAGTTTGTAAGGTGAACAATTTACTTAGTTTATTTCTTTTAATGTATTCTTTTTGTGATACCAAGTGACGGGAGGTATAAGTTGTGCGCCTGATGGTAAACGACACGCCTGTCCATAACAGTTACAGTACCACTCAGAGCTTTCAAACGCAAAGATCTTAGGAGCACTGCAACTGCGCCGGTCACTTCACCAGTACCCTTAACCCTTTCAAAGTGGAACGCAGTAATGTTCACATTATTACAGAATAGGTAAGGTGGCAGTAATTCCCTGGACGAACTCTTTCACAAGGAGCTCTACTCCTACTAAAAATAAGTAATATTTACCCGCGCGTGTTAGAAAAATCATATTTGTGTCTATTAATTACTAGATTCTATTATAAAGATGTTAAACTTCTATGAAATTCAAAAGCATAATTTTAGCAAACCAAATTTATTTCCATTAGAGGGTAGTACAAAATGGGATGTACATAGTAAAAATTGTTTGCGAACTAATTTTAAAAACAAAATTAAAAGCAGTGCTTTCAAAAACATGATTCAGTTTTAATTTATAAAGTTGGTACAAAACAATAATGTTTGTAGTAAAAAAATAATTTGAGAAACAGGATAAACAAAGTAAAAGTAATAGCACCGTTAAAAGGATGGATTTAACGTACTAGTTAATACAGAATTATGGCTGTGCTAGTAAAAAGAAATTAATTAAAATGGACAAGTTAAAACAACAATTACTTATAAAAGATTGCAAGACTAATCACACATTTAGGTACATAAACTATGCCAAAGCGTAGAAGCAATAATTTACATTAATGCTACCAAGCAAAGAGATATTACTTATATTTACATAACACAAATTAGACAGTAGCAATAGAACAAGTTACAAAGCAGGTATAGTATGTATGTATGAATGAATTTCAAAGGAGGTTTTGAAAGGTATAAAAAGGTTTGTAAAGCTGGAGGAGACAGAAAAAGTGCCGAACCGAGAACCAGCTAAAGTTAAGTACCTTTTTTTTTTTTTTTTTATTTTTATACCTTTCAAAACCTCCTTTGAAATTCATTCATACATACATACTATTTTGACCAATCACAAAATTTGTACAGTGCTGAAGAGAATGAAAGCTTTTACCTAACAAGTTGTTGAAACATATTTTAAGAACTATAACAGTTATAGGAACCTCATAGTTGTCTTAATTAAGCAAATATCATTAATTTTATACACCATAATATCGTCCAATCACAGAGCAGTATTTTTTGACTCACTTGGTTGAGCATAAATAATAGTAAATGTTATGCATTACAAAGATATAAAGTAACAAAGGCAATACATATTTAATTACTGTAATAATAATAATAATAATAACGCACACACTCAACATAGCCCCGCACTAGGGAAACCCTGTGTCGCGGGTGTTATGGACACACACATAGACAACCACAAATTACACCCAAACTCACGAGAGAAATAAATGTAGGCCATATAAATATTTCTCCCGGCCCGGGAATCGAAGCTGGGACCTCTGCGTGGCAGTGGCATGGTAACCGTTCGGCCACGGAGGCAGTCGAAATAATAATTATATATAATAATTAAATGTAATAATTATATAAATCTCGTAATTATCTTAATTTAGCAAATATCATCAATTTTATATACCATAATATCGTCCATTCACAGAGCAGTATTGTTCAGTACACTTGGTTGAACATTTAATAAATATTATACAGTACTAAGATGTAAAGTAAAAACTTCAAGAATATTTTAATGAGTGTAGCAACTATTTATCCACGTCGTAGTTATCTTAATTTACAAAATATCATTAATTTTATAAACCATAATTTAACAGTCCAAAAAGGAAGTTACTCAAAAAGGCAACCTTTCAGAATGCAATGGTGAAACTATAACAGATAAATTGTGAAGTATTTCAGATAGTCATCATTAATTCAAACGAGAATTATGAAACCATTAAAATGACTGAATATTATATATTTTAGGAAAGTAACCTTATTTCACAAGTTTCGTTTAAAATAAGGAGTCCCTCTGTAAGTCTACAGAGGCACCTATTTTTTTTACGAGAAATCTGGTGGCCATACTTATAAATTTTACATGGAATTTGTAGATGGCGTTAGGTAACGCCCAATCATGTTGACTATAAAATATAAATACTCCGTATGATATAATAATCCGTTGATACCGATATCTAGCTGAGTAGTAGCGGGAGCGGGCGGGCAGCAGCACACCTTTATTTTCTATACACCACAAACATCGTAACACTCATATAATAAAATTATTGACCTAAATTAGAAAGTCGATGAAACTGTTGATGTAAAAAATTATTTCGAAAATATTCAATCAAAATACCTACTACTACCTACTTACTCCTCGGGTGTAAGTTTCCTTAATTTCTTGCAAAACGCTTAAAATTAATAAAGGTTTCAGACCAAAAACAAACAATCGATTCTCGCATAAATCGACTTCCCATAAAATGTGAAAAAGTAGAATCTTTCGTACTTTTTTGTCATAGCAATAATAGGAATTGATGTACTTATTTTCATACTGCTCGTATTCGGCTTTAAGAATTATGAATATATTATACTGTATTATATTTTATAACATCTAGTTAGCATTATTGAATAGCAGCACTGAGTACATCACTTCTGGAACAAAATTTTAAACTAATTTGTTTCATCATATTTTTCTTTTAATGGAACCAGTTCCGCGAGCACACTTCAAACAAGCGCGAACTCTATAATACTTAGTTGATATAATACAGAAACTAATATTCTCTTAATCACATGGGTTCATCAACTAGTAATTTTGGAAAAAACTGGGCCCAACTTAATTCTAAATTTTTAAATTAATTGAACATTTATTTATTCATTCTGATGTTTTCGCGATTGTTACACATAGGAAAAGAAACTACTACTTTTTCAAACAAACCAACGTAGTTGACTGTCAAGTGTAGTTTCGTTTCCTATATTCTATTCATTATAGAAAATCGTTACGATATTAGTATGTGTTTCTTAATTTCATTAATTATCTACATATTTAGTATGTTTTTTAACTACGGAATGCTTAACGCATCAGCCTCTTAGCCCGATACAACTACCCCACTTTATCGAATTGTTTTTTATTATTTTCAAAGTAAGCACCTTAACACATAACCATATGATTCAAATTTGGTAATACCGAATACGAGCAATATATTTTGATGTGTTAGAATTAGGTAACAACAATAACACAATATTAAATATACGATAACTTTGGAAAATCATAGTAGCTTTTGTTTGTACGCATTTGTAATTGAACCCGTTAACCGTATCAGGACTTTTGTTTTGATATGCAAATAACTTTAATCAATTCAATGGAAGATCGAGGTGAGGTATTTGAGGCTTTCAATTGTTTATAAAACCATTCATTTGTTTATAAATTCATTCGGATTTATCACGGATTTACCGAGTATTATGTTTGTTTGAAAGGTTAAGGAAAATTAAACTATAGGAGCGGGGCTCCATTTATCTACCTATACAGACTGAACATGAAGGTACATAATATTGATGGTAGAAATTTAAAATATCGAAAGGGAAAATGATTTTTCGACAATATGTCTCTTAGGACATTTCAAATTTGCACCGTCGATATAAGGGTAATAATTTCGTCGACGTATCGAATTTTGAAATGACGTAAACGATATTTTGTAGTAAGGAACATTTTCCATTACGACAAAATATTTTTTACGGCATTTCAAACTTCCACTATCGATATGTTGTTGTTGTGCAATTTAAACAAAAACAATATAATTGGAATATTTTGGAAATAATCTTTTGAAGGATGTCGACACATCAAAATCTGTAGATAAAAATCTATATCAAATACCTATAACTTGTTTGTGACATTATGCGCCAAATTGTATTGTGTAAATTGCCACATAATAAAAGCCCAAAAAGATTATTTATAAATTTGAACACAGAACACGGGTGCCACACCCAATCAGAGTAAATCTGACCCGACCAAGTCAAATATGCCAGGAGGCGCAATTTAAGGGCGTGATACACCTGAGTGTACAAAGTTGTTGGTTGTACAAAGGAAAACCAACCAGCTGTGAACTAGATTCCTGCATTCTATAGCGAGCATGACAGAAAGTAGGTAGTAAGGTGGTTAGGTACAAAAAAAAAAAAAATCTGAAAACAGCATACTACGTTATGCGCATCCTTGGCTAACTTATGGTGTAATTTTATGAGGAAATAGCACACTTTTTTTTTGCAAAAGAATTGCAAAAGTATATCGGTAAATATAAAAGAATCAGATACTTGTGGACCACATTTTGTTACTTTAAATATTTTCATTTTAACTTCAATATACTATAATTATTTAAAACCTGTAAATTTGTAAGAAAATAAATTCATTTACTTGAACAAGACTGGAATAACCCCTACAAAGTTAATTTTTGAAAATTGAATCAATTAGTTCATTTAGAAATTTAAACACTGTTAGGTCACGTGCATAACACGTGAAAAAAAAATACTTCAAAAATCCCTCCTAGTAAAAAAATATAGAAAATGACCATAATTATATATTTACAAACACATTGAAAAGATTCTTAGTATCGAACTGTTTCAATAATATACAAGAGCTTTTTTATTTCAAATCGATAAAGAAATAAATAGCGAAAATAGATACTAGTTTGGGTCGAAACACAAAATTGCGCTTCGGCGCGATGAGAATTCGGAACGCAGAAAAATGCGACGCGATATGCTGCGATGCGATTTCGTGCGGCAAGGCATTTCACAGCCACGTTTCGGGTAACAATTCCTTCGACGAGCGTCAACGTTACTCGATGTATGGTTTTTACTACTAACTAGTTAGCGACATGGATCGTGAAAAGAGTGTTGCACTGCTGTTATTGATAAGAAAGTATAGGAAAAAAACATAAAGAACATTAACGTCCCTGGAATGTGCGATGCGGAGCAATTTGCAAATTCTTGCGAAGCGTCATGCGAGCTCGTAAATTTCTGCGATGCGACGTCGCATCGCAGTATTGTGTGTCGACCCTTAGACTGCAGTGCCCTTACAGGACTTATGTTGGATTATGTAACAACTTTAAGATTTTTTCTGTACCACACAATGCAATAAATGACATGATTATAACTATAGTAAACGGAACTATTTTTAACCGATTTTAGTAAATGGAGGAGTTTCTCAATTCGACTACATTTTTGTTGTGTACTTTTTTTTGTACGTTAACCTATTTTGATAATTCTTTTTTGTTGAAACTATTTGTACCTCGATAGTGGTCCCATTTAAATTTACTGAAAATATTCCACCTCTAAGGGTGGCAAACTAGGGGATGACTTCCGGTTTTGCGCACTTTCCGGTAACCGATTTTGAATAAAACTTGGCAAGTAGATGTAATTCTACAAACTTTTGAAGCCGGTATTTTTTAGTACTCTATACTGAGGTTCTTCTTCTTCTTTACAATATTATAGGTCATCAATACAATCGATGATTTCGCCAATGTCAAGTTAAGGAAGACACGCGTTTTTACTCAGAAAATGACCGGTGAATTTCGATAGAATTCGCTGAGAGGAGAATCTACAACAACAGACAACAAACACAGACTATTACAGAAAGTAATGAGATTATTCGGGTCTAAATCGCATATATTTGTTTTTTCAAACAAACTAACGTTTCAGGTACAGTCAAGAGCACCTCAAGAGACTGTGTACTTTGGACCGTTCTTATCGTAAGCGGCATAGAGTTGGATTTAAGTCTTAAGTGCCAATCTTGACGTGCTCTTGACTCTGTACTCTACATTAATATGGGAACCTGATATGCGAACTAAATAAGGCCGCTTCCCAAAATTATTTATAAATCGCTAATAACAAAAGTAGTCGCTTAAATTAAATATCCAAATCATAAAGTCGATGACGGGCTTAAACTTTTGTTTTGGTGAAAATTGATTTCGAAATTACTTAATCAGAATACTCGTCTTGGATGTAAATTGTTTATTCAAAAGTTTTCTATGTGCATTAGAGAACAGTCGGAGTTTTAGTTACTACTAAAACTCCACGTAGTAGAACTTCTTGTGAAAGTGTTCGTCCAGGGTAGCACTGCCACCTCACCTATTTCTGCCGCAAAACAGTAATGTCAGCATTACTGTGTTCCGGTTTTGAAGGGTAAGGGTGCTGGTGAAATTACAGGCACACGGGACTTGTCAACTTATGTCTCAGAGTGACGGACGCATTGGTAGTGCCCCTCAGATCTTTGCAATTTAAAGCTCTGAATGGCACTGTAACTGTTATGGACAGGCGTGTAGCTTACCATCAGGCGCACGACTTGTTCGTCCCGTCACTTGATATAAAAAATATATACATTTGTGAAATTATATAAGTTGTTAATTGCTATATTCAAAGATCTAGTTTCATATAGTAGCAGCAGACCTCTTTGTGAAAGAGTTCGTCCAGAGAAGTACTGCCATCTTACTTATTTTTGCAGCTCAGCAGTAATGTAAGCATTACCGTTATACCGTATACCGGTTTTGAAGGATACTGGTGATATCACTACTTACTATAGACTAGACCAGGGGTTTCCAAACTTATTTTGTCTACTGCCCACTTTGAGAATAAATTATTTTTTAGCGCCTCCATTTTTTTACCTACTTAAAAACCACTATAACTTCAAATAAATTAATTATTATGAGCTATATTAGCGGAGATTAAACATTTATTCTAAACGAGACTTTTACTATAACCCGCAAGTGTTAACTTGAGACCTGAACGCAGCAGGTAGTACACAACGGCGCTCAGATCTCAAGTTAACTCTTACGGGCTACACCTGCCAATGAGAATGATTATTGAAACGCAACTTTATAGTATTCAGACAGAGTATCTTTTAATCAAAATGTGAAGGATGAATCTGATGCTGTTTAATAAGTTTGTTGATGTCAGGTTCCAATTTTCTCAAGAACAGCCGCAAGTCACCACGTTCGGTAACATGCAAACGATTTCTCTTTTTTAGTAAGCAGCGTTGTCATAGCACTAAAACCGCGTTCACACAAATATAACGATGGAAATGCTATCAAGAATCGTTGAATGATTGACCACAATCCAGGGTACAATTGTGGGATCGGTTTTTGTAGCCAAAATTCTTGGTAGCCATTTTTGGACTTGATTTTTATTCCCTCGTTCGTTGTCAATTCTATAAGTTCTTCTTCCAGCTGAGGTGATATTGCTGTGTTGACATTTGAAAACGGATCCAACACCCAGTCTGGTATTTCCAATTTCAAAATGTCCTGGTATCGTTCGGTGAAGTCAACGTGGATGTATTCCAAATGTTGGCAGTAGGCAAACAAGTCGTCGTTACTGCAGGATACTAATAAATTGAGAAAATTGTGAAACTCACGTTTGCCTGTATTCTTTTTGTGTAGAAGCAGTTTGGCTGCGAAAGTAGCAACGACATTTTTCGTTTTCATTAAATTTAGTTCATCGCCTTGCAGTTGGAGATTCATATCGTTGAACAATTTATACAGGTCTATCATGTAAGGTATATCATTCTTTGATGTAATGAGGTTGTTGCGCAATTCTGTATCTTTAATTTCCAAGAACTTTATCACAGACTCAAACAGGTTGTAAAATCGAGTCAGACAATTGCTTCTTGATAGCCAACGAACTTCAGTATGAAACAACAAATGGTTGAAATCTTCGTCATTAGTAACACAAAGCAGATGAAATAATCTATCATTCAAAGATCTGTTACGGATTTTATTGACTGTTTTGATGATATATTGCAGTGATTGATGTAGTCGTTCACTTAACTTTGTAGCAACCAAATGTTGTATATGAATAACGCAATGTACAGCAAGGACATCTGGAATTTAATTTCTTAAGTACACTATGAAGCCTTTATGGCACCCTGTCATAGCCGGAGCGCCATCCGAAGCAACGGATATAATATTTTTCAAGGGAATCTCTCTTTCTCATCACAAAACTTTTCCAATGTATTGAATATGGTTTCGCCGTTTGTATCGGTCTCTAAATTTCTAGCAAACAATAGATCTTCACATATTTTCTCATCTTTAATATACCTCACGTAAGACAGCAACAATGCTTCATTAGTTGGTAACGTGGACTCATCGAGCTGAATTGAGAATTGACTAGTCCTCAGATGATTGCACAATGATTGAATGAATGATTCTTCAATGTTTTCAGCCATTTCATCAATTCGTCTTTGCACAGAATTATTACTCAAAGAAATTTTTCGGATAACATCTGCGGCCGGTTTATGAAGCACAGTAGTTATTACTTCCTTTATTGCTGACAAAATTAATTCTTCTCCGATGTTGTGTGGTTTGCCTTTTTGAGCAATTAACAAAGAAATATTGTGCGAAGCTCGAAGTCCGTCGTCATCTTGCTTAGCAGCCGTCGAAAAGAGTTTTGCTACACTTGGCTGAGTATTATGCTTCTTCTATAGGTCTTGAAAATATGCTACATTCTTGTCTTTCTTATCTGGATGCATTTTATTCATATGATCTTGCAGTCTTGAAGGCTTCATAGCGTCATTCGAAAATGTTTTTAGATATAGAAGGCATAAAGGCGACGATGGGTTTGTGAGACGTTCAATGAATCCGAATTTAATATATTCCGCACAGTATTGCGTCTCTTCTTTTTTACGTCCGACATTGTTTTGTTTTGAGAAATACATAAGTAAGTGTTGAACTTAAATACTGCTTATCTATTACGCGCAAAACCGCAAATAAAAATAAAATAAATATTACGTTGTTTATATAGGATTGCATAAGCAGCACGCACTGACAGGAGTAAGACAAACATACGTAAACTCTTTTATCTCATTCGACGCTCAATCGCACTCAACAAGTAAGAACAATTCTATGAACCATCCTATTGATACAGGAATGCACAAATCGGGTTATTTAACAAAAACTTGTCTATTATCTACGAAAATTACCTATCTAGGAATACTAATAACTATTGAAATGCGAAACTGTGTCTGTTGCCTTTTTATTTTTTTGTTTGTGTCTACTTTCATTTCGAAACGGAGCGACCCATTGACATTATTTTTATTTTATTTATTCAATGAAACAGGACAGATATATGAACTACATGGAGAGAAATATCGAACCGAGTTAGTTTGAGCAATCTCTTAATTAATATTAGTTGATATTCACAAGTTGTAGTCGAGAGTCGAGAGCTCAGTCGGTGTCTTCCTAGATGAAATTACAAATCTCCTCCTAAGCCTCTATACAACGCCCCCATTTTATTTCTGGGTCTCTTACCGCCCCCCTTTAGGCCTGCAGCGCCCACAAGGGGGCGTTATAGCCCATACCGACATAACATACCGAGGCTGAAGATTCCAACAGATCTCACGAATTTTTCTATGTGTTTGTAGCAGTTCTTTGTTTTTAGTTTTTGAAGACTTTTTGCCCAAAATAGTTAAAGTTTCAATATGTAACGATTGCGAAAACCTAAAAAATCGATAAGTAAGTTGGCTAGTAGCTCGGGTAGGTAGCAGTGGCGAAATGTAAATATTTTAAGAATTCAAGCCGATTTTTTTTTGACAGGTCGATAGGAATCTTTGACACTGTTAGGTATCTCTACTGGAGATTAATAATAATTAAAAAATGTAACTTATAATCAAATGGAAAAAGCCCACAAAGTTGTCATTTCACCCTTATGGAACAAATGTGACCTTCCGGTGATACCTCAGAGAATCCTAATTAAAGGGTGAAATTGGAGAATGTGTAGGGCGGTTGACCGACTTTAGGGGTCCAATTCCGGACAATTAGATAGTGCGGCGGTGGTAATAATGAGAAATTCTCATGTTGGGTAGGAAAAATATGTTTTATTTGTAATTAACACCGGAGCGTGTACTTTATGTGATGACATCACAATGACGTCATTTTATATGATGATACAAAATTAGGTCTTCCGTCAACCGTCTCGTGTATTTTAAATCTACGTTAAAAATGTAAAATAAACGTAATTTGAATCTATATACTTCCGATTGCAGTGTACTAGCAAAATTTCGAGCAATTTTTTTTGTCGTAGCAGTAGAGCTCCCGTGATAGTTCATGTAGGGAAGTATTGCCACTTTACTCATTTCTGCCGCCAATCAGTAATGTTAGTATTACTGCGTTCCGATTTTGAAGGTCAACTTACGTCTCAGGGTAACAGGTACAGTGGCAGCGTCCCTTAATTCTTAGCGATTTAAATCTCTAAGGCATGTTGCTTGACACCAGGCACAAGACTTGTTCGTCCCGTCATGAAAAATAAGAATGTGTAAGGACATCTCAACAGCAACATGAGAAACAAAGTAAGTCTAAGTGGAGTTCATGAACTGGTCATAATATAAATAAACCCATGCCATTTTGTTGCATGAGTCTCTTTTAAGGAGAGCGTTAAAGCCATAATCCCAACACGGATTTGGGACTTTAAATGTTTCACAGGGGTTGTGAATCTTCTTCGACAAGTAAGTTTCATCGCGATGATTTTCTTCACCACTGGCAAAAGATATTATTGCTAAACATTCATATCATACTCAACATTCGTACGAATAGTCGATACCCTGACATAACTGACCACCAAGCCGACCTTTTCGTTCTAAAAGCTTTCTGACGCGTTCAACAGAAAAGTGTAAATGAGTTTCGGATTCTACAGGATATATCACGGAGAGTGTGCGATGGAATTGCATAATTTGATTCCGCCTTTCCCTTTCCATCATCGGGGGACTAGACGTGGGCTGGGATTCCACGCCCATGTCGTGGTTATTCCCAGGATTCGCACGAAGTGAGTGGCTATAGAGTGGATAGACCTGCAGACTTGTGCCCCGAACGCTACAACTTGGACCTTTTCAAGGTGCGAGTGAATAAGCATTATTTAGGTGTGCATGTTACATCGTCGACCTCATCATCAGTTTCCATCAAGTGAGATGGAGATTAAATACGCACTTATTTTTTATATAAAAAAATGTTTTTTATCGAAATTTGAAATGAAATGTCATGACAATGGGATGAGGTAGAATGACAGTCGTCTGGCGTTAAAACAAAACGTTACGATAAAAATGTGACAACAGATAATCTTCTTCTTCTTCTATAAAAAAGGCTTCAAATGATTCTGTCGTATAAACGACAAGACTGCTGCCGTGTAACGATAAATTGTCGTCACGATCTAGTGGGAACAGTTAGACAGGATCGTCGTTAAACGATAAAATAAACGTCCACGACACAGTCACGACAGATTGTCGTGATATGGGAATAGGCTAAAGGCGACAGTCGTCCAATGATAAATAAAATTTTACGACATAACGGAAACGCGCCCTTAAAAAGTTTCTAAAAAGAATGCAATAAGGATGTCATGTCAAAACGAATTAGATGAAAGGTTAAGTTTATTTAACACCTTTCTTCACGCTGATCTACACAAAACCAAATAGTCGGTTAGGGGGTCAGGTATCTTAGGGCACGGACTGTACGTAACTCAAAAATTAAAGGCATACGCCCAGAAATTGGAACCGTCAACCTTTCAATTCAGAAGCAATCGTTTCCAACTCGGTTACCACCGCTCATTCACGAACTTTCACAAAGTAATACGATGGAACGCTGAATTTCAAAGGTAACATATTCAACAGAAACATACATGCAGCTATACACTATAAAAGCATTTCCACACGAACCCGAACATGTTTCCAATGAAATAATTAATCGTCTTTGAAGTTAAATGGTTCAAATCAGGGGGTTGTAAATAAAGTTGATATTTAATTAAGTCAAACGATGCCTATCATAATAATGTATGGGATTAAGATGGGTTTTAGACCATAGTCCGCCAGGATGAACACGTATTCTTCTTCTTAAATAAAAATATTATTATTATAAACCTTTTGTGTCCCACTTCTGTTCGAGGGCCTCTCCCCTCTTTTTCTATTGGTCTTGGTCTTGTATTTGCATCTGGCCAACCCTTCTATCGTCCGATCGTGTAGCGACATTAAACTGCAACATTTAGGGGTTATATACGTTAACCTGGTGAAACAAGGCCCACTTAACGTCAAATTCAATTATTTGTACGATTTAGGGCTTGCAATACCTAATAGAACTATTCAGTCAGAACTTTGTCTATTGTTAAATAGATCAAGTACGATTTTTTATGTTTTATTGAGGACCTTTGAGGACCTTATTACAGCATATATGTTTCTACAAATAAAATCAAAACCAAAGTGCAATACTGTGTAAATATTATATGCATAACATTTAAAGTACGTAAGTACAAGGAGATCATGATTAAATCAAGTTTAAATTTATATTGTAATGCTCATAAAAATTACTGTCGGGAGCTTCCGCAACTGATAGTGACGAAGAGCTTGTAAAATAAGAAGAGTTTGTAGCGCAGGTGAGCTATATCACCGAGTTATTGCGTCCTTATTGGACTATTCTATTATATACACATTGTTTCATGCGGTTGAAATTAATTTAAACCTACTTTTAAATCCCCGGGCCTTATTATCCAGATGGTTTTATTTGCCAAAGTTACCATACTCGGTATCAAAATACTGGAACTATATTCCACAATCTATACGCGATAAGACTTTCAAGTACAAATTCAAAAGAAAGAAAAATTGTTTATTTGCTAACGTTGAATTGCATATGGCGTAATAATGGCGATAATAAAGTAAAGTTATGATACAATACAAAATTAAAAACAATTATATATGAAACGTTACCAAAATGGTCTAGACTCAGGTTTTTTCTTATTAAAAAATAAGTGCGCGTGGTCAAGTGCCAATATATCACGTGAAAAGTGAAAATAAGGTCGACGATGGACTATGCACACCTAAATAATGCCTATTCACTCTCGCCCAAGTTATAGCGTCCAGGAAACTAGTTTGCAGGCAAGGAATTCAACTCCATTGTCGTTCGCCATATAAAAATAACACGTTTTTTTATTATTCAAATGTAAGTGTACATTTGACCTCTATCTCACTTGATAAAAAGTGACGATGAGGTCCACGATGGAGGCTGCACATCTAAATAATACCTATTCACTCTCGCCTTGAAAAGGTCCAAGTCATAACGTTCAGGGAAGACGTTTGCAGGGAGGGAATTCCACTCCATATCTGTTCGCCATATTATTGTAGAAGCGTAAAGCTTCGTGCGAATCTTTGGAATATCCCCAATATGGGGGTGGAAGCCAAGCCTACGCCTAGTTCCCCGATGATGGAAAGGGGAAGCCGGAATTAAATCGTGTAATTCCATAGCACACTGTCCGTGATATGTATATCCTCTAAAATACCGATAAGCAGGCAACGTTACGGTGTCCAAGGCTCTGCAGCTAAAAGACAAAGGAAAACACCTTGTAAAGCTGGTTTTTGGAGGAGCCGGATAAACGACAAAGATGATGTTGTTGCGTCTAAGTAAAAAGTAGGAAAACGAAGAAAATGTTGTACCGTCAACAACTACAATGGCCACAAAAATATCTAGTTTGTAGTAAATAATTTTATACCCCCATTGAATTTTCCGCAACCATTTTATAATCTTTATTTTGTTACACATTTACAATCATAGTTTACGCCTTTAACATACGAATGTTCATACTCGCACATGTATTTACATATCCAATACTCGGTTTTAGTTCCACTATTTACAATTTATTAAATATTTTATTGGAAACGGATCTATATTTTGGGATCTAAAATCGTATGTATATAATATACGTATATAATCGTATGTCTTTGGATAAATACTTTATTTCAATTAATAACTTTTCTGATTGCCTATTATATTTTTGCTTATGAAAATTTAGTTTCTCTCGTCAGTCTCGTCACTCCTGATTGAAAACCAGCGCCTAAAAGGAATATATTAGGAGTATATATTTTAGTCTTCCTTTGCATTTCATTTTTACACATTTGATTTATATTTGTTATAGTTATATTTTCGAATGTGATAAGTGAGGTGAAGATTGAACAGAAAAGAAAGAGAGGAAGGCCAAGAATGGCGTATAGTGAACAGATAAAGAAGAAGTTCAAAGTGAGCGGGTATAAAAAGGTCAATGGGTTGGTCATGATGAGTCCACTCCTCACAGTTGTGAGGAGTGGAGTTTACATCGACAAGAGCCTGGGGTCTTAAATAGGATAATGATGCATTTAATTTGTATCATATTTGTGAAAAAACTGCACATCTATATGTCTTTCATTTATTCGTAAATAACATCGATCTGGGCTGATGCCCATAGTTCACAACGCCTGGCCTAATAACGTCTAGCAAAATGTGAAATCTTTTCACGTATAGCCTCTAAAATTTCCATGAAGTTTTAGCAGTTCAGCCGTAGACTACCTTATTTAAAAGATATGAGTGCACTTTACATCGGCGTTATTACCTCTAGAAGTTATGTATAAAATGTAATGTACCTTTGATAGTCTCGACTCCCGAGATGGCAGAAGAGCATTTTGCATCTTGACTCCATGCAAATAACTTTACAAAACCGGGTGCTTAAACGGAGTCTTGTTTATGCAATATGGAAGTATTTCATATATAAATTCTAGTTGTAAGATCTGTTTTAAATCTGTTTTATTGCGTTCCACATAAACACAAGATGGCTGACCGGGTGGTCATTATTGTATTTAGTGATGCAACAGAGCTCTGCTTCTGTTCCGCATCCTTTTTCATATCTGTTTCCTTTTCTGCTTCCGTAACTTTTGTAACAAAACTTATACGGAAGTTTACAACGTTCTATCCATGGACTTAAAAATAACATAGCGGTATAATTGTTGATAATCATTATTGATAAACAGCCGTTATTGTCATCTCTATGATGACCACCACCACCATCTATGCGTGTGGGACAATGTGTTTTTATCTTCTAAATATATACACTACAGAAGGGGTAACAAAAATGGCAATAATACTCTAGAATGTTAATCATAGACCTATTGAAACTTCAAATAATTTTTTTTCAGCTTCTCATACTAACTGGTACACAAAAAAGTTTGAAATTTCTTGGAAATAAAACTATTGTACTTTTTGTGTAGTTAGAATTTTAATTATACTTATATATATAGATAACAATTGACAATTAGCTTTTGCTCATAAAAGTGTTAGAAAGTCAGCTACTGTCTTATTTATTGTCTACTTATAAGACTCTTACATAGGAACGTGAAAAGTAGTTACATTTAATAATGTGCTTGTAATTAATAAAAAAGTGCAGTGTGTACTCTTACACTTTACGATGGGTAAGAGTACGCATGTGTGTCGGCAAGAGTACGGTACACTTTTTTGTAGGAGATCGTTTATCTGCACAAACCGCCTGCCATATCTTTCAGGGGGCCTACCAAAACCTTTCAAAAAACAATCTTATTTTCACTCATATTCATACCATGACAAACATATCAGCCAAATTATGTATTATTGTTAAAGTGACTGAAAAAACGAATGATTTCCCAATATTGTCTATTCCTTACTAAAAATAGGAAGGGAATAACGCTATATGGACTGTATAATGCCATCTCTTTCTTTTTTGATGTTCCGAATCGTCCTATCGTAATATAATGTTGAAGCACGTAACATTATTTTCATTCAGAGAATTTTAACTGTCGAACACAAAAAGTATGTAATAATGAAATCTATTAAAATTACGTTGTTTTCAATATTTTTTTCGCATTTTCATATATAAAAATAGATAAAACAAGCGGAGTCTTGATTGTCACGTTGTGATCTCGGAATTATAGTCTTTTGTCAACGGTTACTGTCGCCAAGGAGCATATAGATGTCGCTATCAAAGTTTACGAAATAAACATCGCGTAGTTTATTTAACGAGAAATATTTTTTTTGATGTACTATTAAATATAAAATAAACAAAATATTGAAGAGATATACGTAAATAAATAAGTTCAACTTGACTTTTAATCATTACAAATCAATATTTCGACCACAAATTCGAAAATAATATTGTTTCCTCTGCGTCCGAGTAACTATTTTAAGATTACTAAATTTGACATAACAACATTAGTTTCATGTTAAAGTCGCGTCATAGTGCGAACTGAGTAAATGAATAGTCACAAAGCTGCCAATAAAACATCATAGTTTTAACATTACAATAAGCTTACTTTAAGCGTGTCATGGTACGAAAAATCAATGTAAGGTTAAAGTAATATTGTTTTAAGAGGTTGTGGTAGGCCCCCAGGCTACCTGAATACACATAGTCCATTAGCCGTATATCCGAATCAATTTCGTCGTTACAACGCGACTGAGTGACTAATACTAATTAAAAGATTAACACAAGATTAGTGAAATTGAATCAAACCACGTGAATAAATAAATCATATCTATTTGTCTAACATCTTATAATTCAAGATGCTATTATATTACTAACATCTATGTAGATGTCTTTCTAACAATGCTTACCTCTCTTGTGAACAAAAATGCGACTTGTGTTTTTTAACAAGCAAATTCCAATTATAATTGAAGCATTCTTGACTACCTCTTGCATAACGTGTCGCCTTTTGCGTAGATTTCACAACTGTAGTGACAATAAAGTCTTTTAATACAAGGAGTTAATGCTACTAGATACTCCCTTAACAATGTAGGAACAGGACATCATTACGCTAAATGTGAGCCGTTGTTGAACATTCACTTCTTTTGAATGTTTAACAATGTTGCGTGTCTGTAGTTAAAGATAGTGTAGTAGTTGTCTAGTAGTGTAATTGCCGCCTGTTTGGCGCGTTAGTGCATTTACGATGTCACATCATTATTTTAGTTGTACCTGCAGGTATAAGATATTCATCTCTGTATTCTCGTGCTATATTAAAATAACCTTTGTCAATGCAGTATTTACATAGTGATAATTTCATACCAGCATCGCGAATTAGATGCTTATTCCCAGTCTTCACTACTGACTTTATTCCCACTGACTCAATTATGGGAGTAGGATCATGAAATAGAAATTAATGGCGAGTTTGTATATACATAACCATACATTTATAAACAAAAATATTATAAGACTTGTACCGAATTACTATGGAGCTTAGCACTTTATTCCCAGAAAACTTTTTTGACTAGCCTCAAATTTTTTGCCAAACATATAAGCTTGAATTAAAGAGCTTAGCAGAATAATAACAAAAATAAAAAATTATTTAAAACAAAAGTGTGGTAGATATGTTAAATTAATCACCAGCAACACTGCAATAGTAAGTCTAAAAAACAGTAACACTTGAACGCTAAAATATTCAGAAACTTAATTACAATTTGGTTATTTAAATTGCAACAAGAGTGACATCTGATCTGTCAATATATTTTTTATAGCATTCGCCACTAGTCCATTAGCCAAAAAATTACATAAAAATCCGTTCCGTTCCGTGGGATTCCGTCCTGTTTTACATTAGGTACATAGTATTAAAAATTCCTAACGATTTTCTGGAAATTGCAGGTCAAAAATATTTTTAATTTAGAATTTCCAAATTTTGAGAGCTCTCTACAAATACCAGTTGATAGTTTGGTTAAATTTTCCATTTATTTTTGTACCACTAACGGAATAACTCTTTTGACGAGAGATTGCTTCAATTCTATAATGAATGGTGTGTGCGACACGCGCTGTGCAGTTCGATTGCACTGTGAGGTTATGCGAATGTGTGCGTCCGTAAACGGCGTGAGACGTGCGTGTTCTACATACATCTCACCGCTAAGTTCCTATAGAGCACTACATGTGTTATTGTACGGACAACGGCACATCAGACTACACATTTTTGTTCGAAAATCGCCTCCATTGCAATGGAACAAGATACGTCAATGTGTAGCTTGATGTGCTGGCGTGTGTACTTTGCTATAACGGACTTAGGGCGCTACAAATATTTTTGTAAGATGATATACAAAAATTTCTTTTTTTAGTTACTTTTTTTTATATTACAAATTCAAAATTAACTATATTTGGCGTTTTTTTGGTATATTTTTTTCTGTGGATGTCTCCATGCATTGCTACCCTGTGTAATTTATGACATAGTTCCTGCAGTACATTTTGTAAGGATTTGTTCACTCATCGTTAGCGCCCGATTCTCATCCATTCAGTCTGTTACAGTACATTTTCGATAAAACTACAATAGACGGTGACCTACTTTCAAATAAACAGTTTTTTGTACCATTCGCGATGGTATTGGTCTTCTGGGTACGATTTGTTGAGAGGCGACGCATTTATTAGGCAGTTGATTATTGCAAAGTAAGAAATTTTAGTACGAGTTGTAAAACGGATGGACAGAAAGTACCCGTGTTGCTATAACTACGTATAACTGTAAAACGCGAGAAAAACAATTCACAATCCGGGTTATTATTCTCCCAATTCGTAGTAAATCACAGATTACTTAATAGTTACTACGTAACAAATACATGACTCTCATACAAAATAGAACATGTGTACGCTATAATAGCCTACTAAATCTGATCAATGACACCAGGCGTTCATTACGAGTAAAAAGGAACCTAAGCACGCGTTCATAGAGGTGAAAATAACGTTGCCCGCCGTGTGTAGTCGTGCGGAGCCGAATGCTCATAAATGAAGGACTTCTATGAGCTTGCGCCGACGTCGGCGCACTCAGCGGTAGGCAATTATCGCGTACCTTAAGCGAGTGACGAAGGCCTGGTAATATGAGTATGACGACCTCGGCGACCTAACGCTTTATACTGTAGATGCTGGACGAGAAGGTCGAGGATTTGATTCCCGGTTCTGGTCTGGGTGTCCTGGGTAGGGCCTCGGAGTTAATTTCGTTGCTCTGGTACGCATAGTACTGAGAATTCCCGAGTTTGAGAAAAGATACAGTTACAATTTGTCATTGATTGCTGTATATGCCTTATATATCAGCTAACTTTTTAAATATGCACTCTTTGCCTTTTTTATATCATATGATACCAAGTGACGGAACGAAGAAGTTGTAGTAAGCGACACGCCTGTCCATAGCAGTTACAGTGCCAATCCGAGCTTTAAATTGCAAAGTTATGTAAGGTGCTGCCACTGCACCAGTCACTTGGACAAATAGTATGTTGGCAAGTCTCGTGCCTGTATTTCACCAGCACGCTTACCCTTCAAAACCGGAACGCAGTATTGCTCAGATTATTTTTTTATAATTGCTGATTCAAAATCAATAAGTTTGTACACGTACAAATTCTAATATTGTACGATAAATAGATTCGCAATATATTTTTCATCATACTTGCTCGTAAACAGTATCATAACCTGCAGGCACAGTCGGTCGTAATCTTCTAAATTACATCCACGGGCTTTTTCATTACACTACCGCTCTATTATGGCTGTAATAGATATTCGTTACATCATTGTATTTATTTCCTCCCTATTGTGATGAAAACACAATGTGTGCGCGGGCGGTAAAATATTACCTCAGTCTTCGTCCTCGGGCACCTAATAGACTCTCGTTGGTAATTTCTTATTTACCGCCCTTAATACACAATGTACTAATACGGAGGAGAGTACAAAACGACTTTGTTTGAAGTGAAATATTTTTTTCGGATCTAAATCGCGTATATTTTGTATTTTTAAACAAACCAGCTTTTCGGACCTTTACAGGTTGCAAGTACATTTAATTCTATGGAACCACGAATTCATTAACAAAGTGTAACAATTGGCGAAAACCTAAGAACTCGACTAGTACATTTGTCGTAGCAGTATATTGTCGAGCGTTTGAATATGTACTCGACGCCTGCTCTGTCAAATTTCGATTCCTATTAATGTAATACACGTGGAAGTTGGTATTATTATTGTGAAAGATCATAAATAGGATTACATCCGATATATGACTTTGGCCGACGGCAAATCTTCATGACGGGGGCGTCTCGTCGGCATCGAACGAATACGGGAGATAAACACGTCATAATGAGTTTGGTTGAATATCCCAACTCGGTAACACTGAATCAGAGAAATAATACTGGTTTTACAGGGGTACGGAAAATATTTTGATGAAACGGGGTAGAAAAGGGGTCCGACGACTTGTGAAGGGCTTTTAATCCGTGTTAAGCCAATGGATCACTGTCTAAAGCCCTTGCTTCAGAGGAGAATCGTGTAGTGGGACGGCATGCACTAAAGTTAGTACCAGCAGGACAAAAAGTATTTTGAACATTATTGATGCTATTGAAGCACTAATAGAGCTTCTTGTGAAAAGAGTTCGTCCAGGGAAGTGCTGTTACCTTACCTATAGTCATAGTCATATAATTTATTGCATTACGTGGTACAAAAATAGGTCTTAAAGTTATTATAAATGTTTCAACATAAACCCTGTAAGGATATTGTAACTTAATTTGTTTTATTTAGTAGGTACGTTATCTATTTTCATTATCAATTATTGTTATCTATCGTCATTATTTATTTTTTTATCTATTATCATTATCTACTGTCATTGTCTAGGTATCGTCATTACCTATTTATATATCTATCAATTTATATTTTTTTAACAATTATAAAAACAGTTCGATGGTCAGAATCCTGTCAATTTATTTGTAAACATAATTATGTTCTTTTTCTATATTGTTTATTATGTGTGTGAGGCATTTTATTATAAACTTTTATTGCCGTATGGTATGTACCTGAGCTAACAATGTGTAAATTTGTAAATTGATTCCTTTTTCTCAAATTCGCTATATAAGGATTATCCCTGTCTTGTCATGTCATTAATTTTTTTTGTAAGTTATTAATTATTATAAGATATAAGTGCCTATATTTACCTATTTCTGTTGCAAACAGTAACGCAGTAAAGTTCACTGCGTTCCGGTTTTGAGAGGCAAGTGCGCGTTTATTCGACACGAATTTCATCGCGCTGACGCCGCGCGGTCGCTGTGTGGGGACCGCGTGGCCGCCGCGCAACGACCGCGTGGCCGCCGTGCAACGACCGCGTGTATCTAACTGTAATGGCAAAATACGCTCTATTTTTTTTTACGTTTTTACTTAAATGAGCGTCCCGGGCGCGCGGGCGAGACTGGCTTGACTTTGGTTTGCTCCGCGGGTTGCGGACCCGTGCGGCAATCGCACGGTGGTATTATTCCGAGGAATTTAAATGTTGTTTCCTAGTAAATGGAATTTAGATTCGTCATTAATGTACGTGAAAGCGTAATCACCACGCGGCGTCCGCGTGAAAACTTTCGCGTGCTGATAAAATTGCAGGCAATATGGAAATTGGCAACTTATGTTTCAAGGTGACAGGCCCAATGGCAATGCCACTCAGACCTTTGTGATTTTATGCTCTGAGTGGCACCGCACCTGTTATGGACAGGCGTGTCGCTACCACCACGCGCATCACTTGTTCGTCCCGGCACTTTGTATATGTATCATAAAAAAATCGTTAATTTCTATGAAAGCCTTTGTCGGTCTGTAGTGTGTAGATGTACTAATGATTAGTCTCGAGTGCACACGTCACATCAGTCAGTCAGGTCAGTCTGTGTTCGACGTTTACCCCAGAGCCACGTGGTGGTGCGTAGGCGAGCCAAAAATCAATACCTACACTATTAGGGTCGTCTCAAACTGTCGCAGCCAGGCGACGCGACACATCAAAACAGCGGTGCACCACGCGTCGCCGTCGCATCTGCGACTGCTTTACTCTTTTATATATAGAAGAAATGTATACTTTATTTAGTAAAGAATATATTTTATGTCATATTGCACGTTGTAAAATGCGCCTGGCGCAGCCCAACACCGCCAGCCGCCGCTTGCTGCATCATCTTTTTAATTTTTTTTTTAAAAAATGTAACCCTATGCTCTTGAAGATAAAGTTTATGTTGCATAGCTTTTTAATGCATTGCTGCGTCGCGTCGCCTGTCCGACAATTTGGGGCGACACTTACTTATAGTAGATACCATACCATCCACATATTTCGGGTTAGCTCTATGTTCTTAGTGCGTAATACAGCGGAACTGGACATATTTATCTCGATTCATACAATCTCTGAAGCCATAAAGTCGTTATTAGGGTTTGGTATGAAATGAACTAGAATAATTTTTGTGTCGCAAATACTTAATTACGTGTATTAATCAACGTGACTCGAATATGTTACTGCTCATTTATAATCTTGTTTGTATCGCGTGACAGGCTTGGCTTTATAAAAATTAGGTGGGGAATAAAGTAATATATTACTTTGTATTTGATTTCATAAAATAATGTTTTGTAACCTATTTCATTATGATTTATTAAGTAATGGGACCGTAAAAAGACCTTTTATCGTTGGTTAATAGATATAGCAGTAGCTATACCTACAAGTTCTATTTAGTAATGTTGAAGCTTTGAAGCTATTCGCGCTTTGCGGTAGTTGACCATTGAACTATTAACCTTCATTCTACGTGACCTGCTAATTTAGTTGCTTATTACTTCGCTACTGCAATCAAACGTTTATCTCAACAATATCGCTATATTATAATGAACATTATAGTACAACGAAAATTATAGTCATTAATAACATACAAAACAAATGTTTATGAAATTACATCTATTTGCGATGTTTTATTGAAATCAGTTACCGGAAAGCGGGTGAAATGCAATAAACCGGAATTAGTTGAGGTTATGCAGTCACATTCTATGTTTGAATTATAGGATTATTCGTTTGAAAACATGCACATGTCTGTATTAGAGCAACATAATTCAAATTATGTTTGACTTAGGTTCAAATTACATTGCCGTAGAACGGAATGAAAGCTAATTTTGTAGCTATAGCATAATGCACTTTATGTCAATTGTGTAATGTACGTAAGCTAGATACGAACCAAAAAACCACGTTGTTCCCGTAATCTCGAGAATTCCCACAGTTACCGTATTGTATCTAGTTTGTATGTTGTACATTTCGTTACATAAATTCGCTTAATTTCCGTTCTTAGGCTATGCTATTTTTTTTCATCACACTTGCTAGTAAACAGTGTGGTAACATGCAGGCTAAGTCGACTGTAATGTCGTATATTACGCCCATGGGCTTTTTCATTATATTACCGCCTTATTGCAGTAATGGATTTGTTTTATAATTTAATTACTTCTCAACGTCAAGATTAAGCAAAAAGTTTTTGTGCTCGGAAAATTTGAATGTATTTCGCAAAAACTTCAGTGCAGAAAAAAAAACAACATTTGTAATTTAACTATATTTTATTTTAATTTTATGAATTCGAATTCTGCAGAATTTTTAGTGTTTTGATATTATTTAGTTCATATCTAATACTTACATCATGACTGTACGCGTTTTTACATTTTATAACATTTTAGTTTGACCTGTATTTATAGAAGAATAGCTGGACGTCTCTTCATACATAAAAAAAAACCCTTACCCTTGTTAGTTGCTACTTATTTACCGCCCTTATTACTCACATCTCGCATCAGTAAAATAAATTTTGAATACAATGACATCATTGCGATGTCATCTAATTGTAATAATAATTACGAATAAACATGCTTTCAGTACTCAACCTGAAAACATTAACTTGCGTCACCCAATCATCACATCAATTTACGCTACCATACACTACGTTGGTCTTCACACTGACTGGAACAAATACGTCTTCAAAGACCTGTGTGAACATCCTCCGATTTGTTGGGATCGCAATATTTCCTTCGCCATTAATGTATGTGTTTATTAAGTAAATTTAATTGAACAGGATTCTTATTGAATAAATGTCTTGCTTGGTATCTTCATAATATTTATATACTATAAACCAAAAGGGTAAAAGGATATGGAAAGAGGTATTTCAGGAACGCAGCAAGTTTCATACTTTGTCTAACCAGAAAGAGAGGCGTGTTAGTGTAGGCGTATGTAAATAAACACCACCTTAAAAACTACTTTCATGGCATAGAAATAAGGTCACATCTGTACCAAGCCGCGCATGTGACGTGCCAATTCGACACCGATCGTAAAATATGGAGTATGAAGGGTCGACTCCTTTGACAAATGATATCTTGTATCCACGAATTTTATCTAATGGCCAATAATTTTACTTCAGTAACTATAATAGTAACTTATATTTTAACATACAACTTTTGATTGAATGATATTCTAATTCTATTCGAGTAAGATTTCTAAATATAGGAAAGAAAGTTAATATATCATTGAATTTCTTTCAGATATGAAACAAATCGTTGCTTTTCAGGAATAGTGACCTCAATGTCGTTTCATTGACTGTATTACTTACCTGTATTATTAATAATCTGCTAAATTTTGTTCTAAATAAAACATTTATCTTTCCATTCGTTCCAAATAATAAAGTGGTAACATTGTGCCTTTTTAAGTATCCGAATATTTAACCGACTTAAAAAAGGAGGAGTTTTTGTCCCATTTAAATTTGAAGAAACCGAAACTAGGGAATGAATCCGGTTTCGCGCACTTGCCGTGAAGAGATTTCAATAAAACTTGGCAAACAGATGTAATTCCAATAAAAAAGCCGATAAGGAAATTTTTGAGGTCGGTTTTTTTAACTTGTGAAACCCAGTAACGGTACGAACAAGTCGTGCGCCCTGTGGTAAGTTACACGCCTGTCCATAACAGTTGCGATACCACTTAGAACTTTAAACCCCAAAGATCTGAGGGCGCAGTGGCGCAGTAGCCACTGCGCCCGTCACCCTGAGACATAAGTTAACAAGTCCGAGGTGCCTGTAATTTCAGCAGCATCCCTACCCTTCAACACCGGAACGCAGTAATGCTCACATTACTGCTAGGCAGCAGAAATAGATAAGGTGGCAGAACATCCCTGAACGAACTATTTCACAAGAAGCTCTACTGCTACTAAAACTTGAAGTTGAACATTTGTAAACATGGACGTGAAAGTTGATATTTCATTGAATTTCTTTCAGCTATTAAATAAATCGGTGTTTTCCGGGAATAGTGACTCAAACTAAGATAATTCATTCTTTGATTTATTACTTCATTTATCATTCAGAATCTGCTAAATTTTACTCTGAATAAAACACCGATTGGTTGGTTCACGTGGCAGTGGCAACATTCAGCGTTTTAAGCCCCCGACAAAAAAAGCGGAGTGTTATAAATAACATCGTTTATGTCTTTGTGTAGTTGTCTATAATTATTTTATATTTGGATGATATTTTCATGCAAAAATAAATTAATAATCAAATATTTTTTATGCTGACAGCGTCAAACAACTACAGGCTAGCTGAGTCGGTTCCTGAGGTAGCTGCGCGGTGCGGGGGGAGTGTCAGTTTATGTAACAGCTATGTCGCGCTGCACACGGGATAATTTCAACAAGATTATTCTGACAATATTCAATAGTAAGTTGATTGAAAAAAGTGTCTACCAATTTAGTCAACTGTTGTTAAGTGTGAGGAGATTTGGTAGCGGATTCAGTGTCTACGGCTTAGTGGTGGCAAACGCTAGTTGGGCAATGCGCAACCGGAAGTGAGCGTGCCTACAGCTCTGGTACCTAACTTGAAAATTGGGAGGGTACTGTATGTGCACCCGGGGCGGCTCACCCGAGGTACTAGCCTCTCGAAGAACCGGATGAAGTCAAGTGACAGAGGTCTGTGACAACCCTGTAAACTGGCTGATCTGGGGTCAGAACCTGAACTTATGAAGTTCCTGTGCGTGCACAGGTTATAGTGCCCTTCTCGTATAAACGAAGGGTCGGTAGGGAGGGTCACTATATTCAAAATTAATGTAGAAAGATATGGAGTTGTTGTTGTTTGAATTGATATTAAAAAAAACTATTTCATTGATAATTGAAATGACATATAATAGACAAGCCATTTCACACTTTTTCCAATCATCTTGTTATTGAATATCGTTACAAAAAGCTTGGTGAAATTATCCCGCGTGCAGCGCGACATAACTGTACGTAACGTATGTAACGAAACTGTCACTCCTCTCTCACTGCGCAGCTACCTCAGGAACCGACTCAGTTGAGCGGTAAGTCTGTAGTTTTTTATGATATTAGTGACGAGATGGACAACATGCGCTTCTGGTGGTAAGTGACACATCTACCCATAACAATTTCAGATTGCCACTCAGAGCTTTGCTCACAAAGACAAGTCACCCTAAGACCTTAGAGTGGACAAGTCTTTTGCGCCTGTAGTTTCACCACATGACATAAAGTCTAAAAATATCGAAAACAAAAGTAAATGACACTTTTGTTTATGATATTCTTAACACAACATTATTACTATTATAATTCTTCAGGGATAATTTTTTTGTGGTCGAGCTAAAGTAACTATGAACCTTTACAATATACGGTAGTTTTGCAAACTTTCGAGTGTGACAGTTCAGAAAGGAATACGTAATTGTAATAAATAAAATGGAGAAAAGGAAAGACCTTTTCCTGTTCGAGATTATTTTATAGCTTCCGATCGACCGCCCGCATCGACCCCGTTTATCTCTGTGATTTCGTCCTTCAGGCTTGAGCACATTTGTTCACGTGATTGCCATGATAAGAACAATTCCGAACCTCTGAGGAATTAGCCTATTCTTATGTACGTTTTAGCAGCAGTAGAGCTAATCCTAATTAAAGGGTGAAATTAGAGAGTGTGTGGGACGGTTAACCGATTTTAGAGGGTTTCGGACAATTAAATATTGCGGCAGTGGTGATAATGAGAAATGTTGGTTACGCAAAATATGTTTACTAGTAATTAGCACTGGAAATTGTCCATTACGTAATGACGTCACAACAACGTTATTTACTTTAAAATTAGATCTTGCTGACATCACGTATATTTTAAGACTGCGTTAAAAATGTAATGTAAACGTAACTTGAGTCTGTAAAACATACTTCCGATGACAGCCTGCTACGAAAATTAAGCAGTTTTTTTTTTTAGTAGCTTCTTATGAAAGAGTTCGTCTAGGGTAGTACTGCCACCTTAGCTATTTCTGCAGTAATGTGAGTATTGCTGCGTTCCGGTTTTGGGGGGAATGGGTAACATGAGACATGTCAGCTTACATCTAAAAGTGACGGGCGCAGTAGCAGTGATTTGAGAATTTGTTAAATCTTTGCGATATAAATATCTGAATGGTACTGCAACTGTTAAGGACAGGAGTTTCGCTTACTAACAGGTGCGCGACCTGTTCGTCCCGTCACTTGGTATAATTAAAAAAGGTATAAGCTATTGGGTTCACATAAGGATTGTGATTTAAAAACCCCATGACATACTTTGTTGCCATTCCAGTAAAGACAACCGTTAATATGCCTACTATTTTACGAATGTAAGGAATATCTGTGAGAAAAATAAGTGAATTGAAATTCCTCTAGTTAGTACGGACTCCAGTATCGAATTAATAGTAGGTTTTGTTTGATATTTAATTTATATTGAGATAGTTAAAGTTTTGCGGGAGAAAATTATTGTGGTACGTTGACTATAAAATTTTATTTTATAAATAATGTTATAAAGTATATACTAATAATATACTTATTTAGTTATTACTAATAATATACTTTGTAATTTTCCATGTGAAATGTTATTGACTTTTTTCGTCTAATTTCTAAATAAACAAATTGATTCTTCAACGCTTCTAGGAAGGATACGCTTCGGGACACGTGTGCGCCTTCCCATTACAAACTCTTGCAAACGTCCTCTATTTGTTCCCCTGTCTTACTAAATTATATACACGCAATTCCTTAATTTACCGTTCCACCAACATGTACAATAACATCCAATAAACCGGATTTATTTCGTAATTTGCCACCCGTACAGGTGGAATATTTTCTTCGAATTTGAATGTGACCACTATTGAGGTACCTCCAGTACCTCCTTTCCAACAACAAAAAATCATCAAAATCGGTTAACAAATGTCGATGTAACCGCGTAACGTACACACAAAAAAAAACTTCTTTTTTGAAGTCGTTTAATGAAATGTATCATATTGTACAAATATAAATTTCTTCCACCGTCTCACTAAATTATATACACGCAATTCCTTCATATACCGTTCCACCAAAATGTATGTATAATAACATTTTTTTTCTAATATTGAACTTTTTAACACCACTCCGAATTAATAAAAAAAAATTGGCACTACAAATTGTAAATGACACTTAATAACTTTGTGACTTTGTTAAACACCGTCTTGATACAGTTAATGCAAAACTTGTAAAATTCTAACAACATACATAACAAGAATTTATCATTATAAATAATTCGACAAAATACCATGTTATTGGCTGTATTATCTCTTAACTGCCTCCGTGGCCGAACGGTTACCTTGCCGGACTGCCACGCAGAGATCCCAGGGTCGATACCTGGGGCGAGAGAAATATTTGTATTCTGTCTGGCCTACATTTATTTATCTTGTGAGTTTGGGTGTAATTTGTGGTTGTCTATGTGAGTGTCGATGGCACCCGCGACACAGGCTTTCCCTAGTGCGGGGCTATGTTGAGTGTGTACGTGTATGTTATAATTATTAATTAATTAATTATTAAAGTGATTTCATTAATTAATAACGTGCTGGCACTATGGGTCTATTTTTAATAGGAATATATGTAAATAATTACTATTTCATATTAGACAGTTTGTCGCCACAAATAAATAAATAAAAAATATATACATTAATATACATTATTGAAGATTACATTTCCAAAACGAATGGCATATTAGTGGATTCCTGTCTTCTCTTACCCCATTGAAATACAAAACAACATCAAACAAATTTAAAAATTGGTCTTAAGTTATAGCGTTTACGGCATAAGCCTGCAGGCAGGGAAATCCACTCAAACTCAAATCATCGTTATTTCATAGGTAATAAAGGTTGAAATCGTCATATTGATTAAACTCAACCGCTCATTCGTAAAGCAGATTGCCATGAGAAGAATGAGCAAGAAACTCTAGGGGTTGCTCTTGTAAATTTACATTTGAATACATTTATCATTTACAATATTCATTTCAAACATGTTAGATCCAGACTATCTGCAAGAGCTAAACTACCATGGATTTTTGTCATCCCTGTACACAAAAGCTGTATAATAAAAAAAAATATTTCACTATAGTTTTAAACCTCGTAAACGGCAAATTTTGAATATCAACTATAATCTTATAATAGAAGCGTATTGCCCCCTATATGAATTTGAGACTTTGTGAAGACGACTGTCAAGAACGGCTAGTTTATTTTTATTCTCGTATTATGTAGTAGCAGTAGAGCTCCTTGTGAAAGAGTTCATCTAGGGAAGTACTGCCACCTTACCTCGCATTACTGTGTTCTGGTTTTGAAGGGTAATAGTCCTGGTGAAATTACCTTGTATGTCCTGGTCAAGTTATGTCTCAGGGTGACAGGCGTAGCGGCAGTGCCCCTCATCTTTGCAATTTAAAGCTCTGAGTGGCACTGTACCTGTTATGGACAGGTGTGTAGCTTACCGTCAGGCGCACAAATTGCTTGTCCCGTCCCTTGAAATTACAAAAAAAATTTTAAGTCCGTCATTATTTTTCATAAAAAAATTACTATTCCTTTTAATATAAATTACATGACGCTAGTGTAAGGAATGTTAATCTCTTTAAACTTACCTCTCACGAGACTCTGAGGTCCGGATTGTAAATTGTCCTAACCGCACATTTCGCAGGACAAAGATTCTATTAATATCTTAGTATTGTCGGGTTGGGGAGCTTTGGAGATGTTAAAGGAGTGGAGAATCAGTAGAATCACCAAATAAAATATACATTTATAAAAAGAAAATAATTTGCAAGGTAGCCTTCATTCACACGGCATAGTCCTTAACTTATTCCATTATAAACGGATAGACAGCGGGGTGTTCACACGATGTATTTTTATTTTTTGCGTTTAAAAGACGGATATCTCAGTATTCATACACCTGAGAACACGTCAGTGATGGATCCACGCTTAGTTGCACTTTTATATTGGCACAGAAGACGCCAACAGAAAATATTGGGTTCATCCAATGTTTCAAGAAGCAGTGCGTACAAAAATATTAGAAAAATTGTACGAAAATGTGAGAAATTTGAACTTTGTTCCACAAAAGATATTAATATATCGTTGTCTGCAGAAGTGTCGTTGTCGCCGATCATTTTGTATTAATATAATCTCAGTACAGAGTACTAAAAAAACCGACCTCAAAAGTACGTGGAATTACGTCTATTTGCTAAGTTTCATTGAAATATCCCCTAGTTCGCCACTATACAGGACTTGATACTGGAGATAATAAAAATAGGTTCTCACTACGACACTACTCAAAGTATATCGAGAGAAAAACGCCTTGAATTGGAGAAATAACAAAATCAACTAAATAATTGCTAAAAGTAATTGCTCCTAAATTAAAGCTAGGCGCTATTTATAAAAATGAATCTTCATGCGTGAACAGCCACCCTTTGAGGTGGATGATTTTCTTCAAAATGAAATGGGACCACTATGGAAACACCCCCTTTCTAACAAAAAAAGAATCATGAAAATCGGTTAATAAACACCGGAGTTATCGCGTAACATACATACAAAAAAAAAAAAAAGAACATACAGTCGAATTGAGAACCTCCTCCTTTTTTGAAGTCGGTTAAAAATTATGAAGTGCCTTCCTTCCAAAAGATACTTCAATACTAATCGCCGCTTGTTCGGTGATTTTTCGATAAAAAACGTATTACTTCGCGCCGTGTGAAAGAGATAAGCTTGTTCAGTGATTGTTCGATGAACGTATAGAGCTGTGTGAACGGTTATATATATATATAATGTATGCGCCACTGTTTATTCGGTAAGATTTATACTGCAGAAAAACGTGCAGTACAATGGTGTGAACGGGGGTTTAGGGTTTACACAATGAATATGGAATCCTTGGAATATTCACAACGTAGGGGTGGAACCTCAGCCTACTTTTATTCCCCCGAGGATGAAAAGGGAAAGGCGGAATTAAATCATGCATACACGAATTAAATCGTATAATACGGCCACATGTGATCACTTGATAAACGCATTTTTATCACATGAAAGTCATTAAAATGATACGAACATAAAGCAATTTTCATATTTAAGTATAAAAAAGTTTTAAATTAGTTTTGTTCGTGGAATCTTTCTTTAAACATGTCTCATGAAAAGTTGTAATTTTGCGGATGTGGCCTTATTACATGAAGGATGCGAACTACTAACTGCCTCCATAGCCGAACGGTTACCATGCTGGACTGCCACCCAGAGGTTCGGTTCTCGGGCCGGGGGAAATGTTTGTGTGGCTTACATTTATATCCCTCGTGAGTTAATTTGTGGTTGACTGTGTGTGTGTCCATGGCACCCGTGATACAAGGTTTCCCTAGTGCTATTAGTATGTGCGCGTTATTTATTATTATTACTATTTTGATTGCACGCAATCCCATTTCAGTCTAGTAAAAAAAAGCTATACTCAAGTACACTACAACATCAAAGAGCGTATTTGTACCTAAGATTAACAACGCCTGACTTGTTAACTTGGGCTTAGATCTTACCTACTATTCTAAGTAAACTATCCAAAGATAATATTTACTCTTGAGCACATGATGTTTCGGCTTGTGGCAGTTTCGTTTGACGATTCTGTAGCTTGTAAACATGGATTCTTATATTTGTTCAATTGTAATTGAAGTGATTGGAGTGTAAAATAGTTCATGGCTTAATAAAAATAATATATAATAATAATAATATTTTTTCATGAAGGGGCGGTAGTGAAACAATTTGGTAGTAAGAGTTGAATTGAAATTGAAGCCTCCCTATTGATTAATATTGGAGTCGCACCACTCAAGTACCTATCTCCGATTCTCTCACTCACTAATTATCGCATCTCTCCGATTAAAAAAAAAGGAAATCAAGTTTTATAAGTCATAAAAATGTGACATTCTATTGAATTTTACAATCACACAGGAGTATTGGTCTTGAGGTTCATCATCAACCTGTCGCAGTTCACTGCTCGACGTAGACTTGTCCCAATGTGCGCCATTTCGTCCGGCCCTAACTTGTCGTATATATGTGATGCCAGCAACCTTTCGCAATTCGTTACTCCATCTGGCTAGAGAGCGTCCTACACTGTTTGCCGAGCTAAGGTCTCTACTCGAAAATTCGTTTTCTTTAATAGTTATCGGTTCTTCGACAGATATGGCCTGCTCACTGCCGCTTCTGCTTGTTTATTCTATCAGTTATATCGATGACCTTGGTTCTCTGTCGGATGGCCTCATCTCGAGTCTTACCCTTTAGAGAAACTCCCAACATAGGCGCTCCATAACTCGCTGAGCGTGCGGTGACAGAAATGTTTATTTCAATCAAGTTTCACATTATTCTCAGGGGAATTAGCCTTACTAATTCTTGGTAGAGTTTAATCAATGCGACGAATTCAAGTGTAAGTTTGTTTAAAAATAAATATAATTGAGTTTTAGCCTGTTGTACTATTTGTATGTAGAAAAAAAATAGTTTTAATTTTCCACAATATATGACGTCATCAACAGACTCTTGTACGATGTTATAATTTACGTTCTGAGTTGAAAATTTATTTTTACAAATCAACAGAAAAATCTCTATGTTAAAGCTTTACCTTACCAAATTAGATTGCCCTTCGAACATACCCTTTTAAAGCGTTTAAAATACGTCAGTTTTTATTACCTTTGCACGACGACGACGTTAAAATGAGGTAATGTAATTTACCTATACGCGTACTGAACGCTCCAAAAGTTCATGTTCATTTGATTGAAAGGAATTTTTACTGGTTCAGGAAAATGTAGCATAATGTCATCCAATATTAAGAGTAGATACTATAATTTAATATTATTCGACGCAATAGCCTTTTACGTCGTGTAACGTCGTTTTCATATTAACAATGGCAAACAAGTGGCAAGATAAGCCTTGGCTATTGTAAATTATTTTAATTACCTTTTATTTGTAGATTATTCACGAATCTCGACATAGAGCTTTCAAACAAATATGAACATTAGCAATTAAAGTGAACAGTCTTTGTGGGAAAAAATGAACACAATATTACTATTTAGTCATTAAAAATTGATAATAAGGCAAAAATTGACAATAATAAGTGCAAGCACATAGAAAAATTCGTGAGGTCCGCTGGTTCGTTGACATAGCGTCTGACACGGTTTGCTAGGAGGCGTCGGTGTCGGTTCGAATCCGGCCGGATTGAAGGATTTTTTTGTGTTCGACTTTTGTATTAATAATTATACAATTATAAAAAAGTAATAGAGTAATTTCACAAAAAAAAAAAAATATTTTGATATTAATCAATTCTATAAAAAAATTAATAATAAGTATTTTAATAAATATATATTTTGTAATAAATGACCAAATTATTTATTGATTGATTGGTTTGACAAAATTTTACCTTCTTTCACAATTCAGTTGACAACACCTACATGACCATTTAAACTTTTATAAAAACTGGCAACCCTGGAAGGTTGTCATTTTAGCATACAAAGACTCAAAACATGTAACTCCCCTCTTTTGCGTCATGGTTTAAGTAAGGGCAGTGTGTCAACGCGAGAATAACCCTACTTTTGAATTACCAATGCATTCTGCATTTCCCGTGCTATATATTTGTAGCAATAAGTGTCACCGTCGGTTGACGATAACGATTCTGCTGCCGCAGTAGTTAATCTCCTTAATGAATTTTCATAGACAGCTCCAGTTCATTCTGCTGTACACAAATCCATTCGTGACGAGCTTTCAGTGTCACTGCGCAATGAGGCCACGTATTTCACCCTCGGTACCTGTATTCTGGTGTTATAGTCGTCACCAAATAAGAGGCCAAATTTGACAGTTAAAGAAGGCGATCTACGAAAAAATAATCAAACAATTATTAGCATAATTGAGTTCTAAAAAATACGTAAATTTTATTGATTATATAATATGACAAAACATATTTGAAGTACCGTTTTGATGAAATGAAATTTTGAGTTACCCCGAAATGTCCTGAAAACAGTTACGTCCTCAAGCTATTTTTTTAAAATAATAGTGTTTCTTTGATTTCTCGGAAAAAATAATTAAAAAAATATTACAAAAAATTATGAACTTTATTTGAGATTAATTATTAATACAAAGATCGAACACTCAGAAAAAAATTCTTCGATCCGACGTAACTGTTTCGTTCCGTGGCTTAGTTGTTATAGCGTCTGGCACGGTATGCTAGAAGACGTCGCTCGGTTCGAATCCGGCCGGATCGAAGGAATTTTTTCTGAGTGTTCGATCTTTGTATTAATAATTATAACAAACTAGTGGAGTAATTTCACAAAAAATAATTGAATATCAATTCAATAAAAATTTAAAATTTATATGATATTGTTTGTTATTGACATTAACAACTTTTAACTTATTGCCAGACGAATAATTGAAAATTTATGAAATCCTTGGTTTCTTGGTAATATAATCTTTTTATGTAGTTGTTTTATCGATGAACATACTTATTTACACTAAATTCTCGTAATAAATCATTTATGAATATTATAAAATCAAAATTAAAATAATATGATATAATTCGTCGGAATGTGGGATAATTTTACGAAAATAAGAGGAATTGCTACAGAATTGCAACGAATTCTGTAAATGAATTGCTTTTAACAGAATTGCACGATTTGGCCTTTTAGGCCCCCAGAACAACAATGAACCGATAAATAATCCAAACAATCACAAACTCTTAAAATTTCGAATCGATTTCCCGTGAAAATCGTATAATGTGGTTAGTGATATGGTTAGTCCACATCCTTATTCGCGTCACGATGACAAGTGTCAAATTTGGCGTCTTATTTGGTGACGACTATAATGTAGTGATGTTGATAGCTAGGACTTTATGGAATAAACAACACTGTGTACTGTGAATATTTTATTATTTATCATAAAGTCTAAAAGCATAAGCGAGAGACTGGTAACATGTCTACGTAATATATGTTAACAAGAGACGACACAGTCTCTTAGAAGGCTTATCAGTTGACCGACTCCCGATGTGCAGCGAGACACGTAGAGCGATACCACACGGGCACTGCCTTACGAGCAATGCGGTGTCACAACGTAAAGCTGCTTAATTACGCACCGCAGCATTCCTCCCCGCTTCGTCTCTTGGCCCCTTGTCTGATGCGCACGCGTTCCGTCGTTACGCGCCATTTCAATGCACCATATTATGGCATGTAGTTCTTAATTTATATATAGTACAATGCAGTGTCATTGAACAGGCGCCGCAATGCCGGTGGAACGGATCGTGTGGCATCGTTCTTAGGCCACAAATTCGCAACAGTGGTGTCTTGTGTTGGATTTATTCAAATCAAGACACACGTTTGCGCGCAATGTACGCGCAAACCTTGAACGGTACTTGAACCGCGACCTTAGGCTCTCGCGCAACATGCAGTCCATTCCCGTGAATAAGAAGAGAGGAAAGTCAAACTTAACAATAATGTTTTTAAGGAATGGAAGTATGTAGTTTGATTTATACAATATTATAGGTAGTTTTTATTTCATGTTACATTACGTACTAGTTAGTTTTAAGTTGTTTTAGGTGGAGTTCGCGGTCTCTACACTTGTTTATTTCTTTGCCAACAACTTGAAATTGGTCCATTTTGCACCTGTCACTACAATTAAGCATTCATAATTCTAGCTCGGTCTGAAGAAAGCTCAATGTAAACATATTAGGGTGTCCTTTTTATACACACCAATTTCTTATTTGTCTCTCTCTATTAGTCTGACGATTGTTACTACCACCTAGCAGCATTGACCAGTAGTGGGCTTTGTCGCCTATGTTGTCGCCTCGTGCACGTGTAGCGCGAATGATCAGCAGTTCTGCTCAACAGCAATTCCGATACGTAGCGTCGTAATAAATTTATTTCTCAAGGCGAGAATTATTTCGCTTCAAATGTGTATACAGTAAGTTCTTAAAAATAAAGGTCCTGAATACTACTACTAACGCAGTGTTTCTTAATAATGTTTTCTCAAGTACTCTTTCTTACAAAAGTTAGGAATTACTTAGACCAAAATAATTTATGAACATTTTGGTATTCTGATGTGTTAAGAAGTATTATGTATTATTAATTACAGGATGACACTTCTAAGCATTGTTGAGTCTATCTCTATCTATGAAAAAGGTAATATTTTCCTGTGTATGTTCACGGCTTATCTGACGAGCCCTTTAACAATTTGTTGTTCATTTGCCATGCTAAATTCGTGTTAAAAACGGTTGGCATATTGAATGAGTTTATTTGATGAATTATCATGCACCAACTCGTTTGATTCAACGTCAATGGTGGTTATTTTTCAAAGTCGGTCACGGTACGCATTCCGTACACACAACTACAGATATTTACTTCGGGTTTTCCTCAATCTAACCAACGGTCCAACGAATTTGTTGAGTAACCATCACCCAAAAGGGGTTAAATTGCAAAATCAATGGGCACAAATCCGGAATCACAATTCTGTATGCGAATCGGAAGCAATTTATTCCGAAGTATAATTCCGTTTAGGTATTTCACGTTTTCCACATTTCGGTTGAGAAATATCCAGAATACTTCCGCGTGTTGATGTGGTGTTTACGTACTCAGACACTATTTGAAGTACTAGCCGATATGTGGTGTGGTGATATTCTGAGCTTTATTATTACGTAATAAGGTGCAAGTGATGTCTGTATACAAATATGTTGTGTTGTAATACCTCAAAGTTATTGTTTATTAAGACAATTCGTAAACAGAAATTGTAATTATAACTACAGCCAGTATGTTTCTCGAAGTCAAGTATTATTTATTAATCGTACATCTTCCGATGTTTCTCCAGGCAACAAAATATATATTTTTTATAAACGAAACTATATTTCTCATATCCGAATCTCGTGTATTTTTTTGTTTTTTCAAAGAAAACAACATTAGATCTTTTTTACAGACCCTATAGTTACGACTAACTGGAAACCTGTAAAAAGCTCAAAACGTGTTGGTTTTTTGAAAAGCAAAACGGAATTAAAACTATTTTTATAGTTTTAATTCCAATATTCGTCAATCGCGAAAACCTAAGAACTTAATATATAATTATTTTAACTAAATATCTATTATGCTAATGGGTAATAATAAAGCGATTAAATTAAATCATTTAATATCACAATAGTACCATGGTACGACGTAACGGGTCGATTAACACACCTCGTAGCGCCGATTTTGAATGTAGTAAACATACGATAGCTATTCACAATTAATATGCGAAATATAACCCTTTAAGCCGTCACGTTGCATTATACTAACAATTCTTAGAAAGGTTATTAAAGCAATTTATTAGACATCTGCACACCTACTTATTAACAGCCTTCATTGCTGAACGGTTATCATGCTGGACTGCTACGCAGGGATCCCGGATTCGATTCCCGGGCTGGGAGAAATATTTGTATGAACTACATTGCAAGGGTCAGCGGAGAAGAAATCCAGTCTTGTTGAGAGACCACGGTTAGTCGTTTCAATTTGACACTTAAGGCAATCTCCGATTTTTAATGCTACCAAAACGTAGGCGTGTCTGTTCTCCACAAAACGGAGTCCCTTTCACATGACTCCGACTTTTCGTGCGTGAAGTATCCATACCGATAGCCGACCGTCTCCAGGTACTTGGAATGGACCTGTCGTCCATTCTGAACTTCGGCCAAAAATGTAGCCAGGATGCATCCTTTCCAAGGGAGGCGTTACTTCACATAGGGACCTTGAGATGTAGCAAGCACAAGTCCGGTCGTGTATAGAGTACTGCTGCCACTTGTGTGATGGGTCTGCTAAATGCCAACTGGCCACCTTGGATTCAATCGACAAGCGTGTCAAGAGGCTTACAGGTGACTCGAAATTTGTAGAGGCGAAGCTGCAAACCCTTGAACACCGCCGTAAAGTTGCCTGCTTATCGGTAGTCTATAGGATATATCACGGAGAGTGTGCGATGGCATTGCATAATTTGATTCCGCCTTCACCTTTCCATCATCGGGGGACTAGACGTTGGCTGGAATTCCACCCCTATGTTGTGAATATTCCCAGGATTCGCACGAAGAGTTTCGCTTCCACATTTATACGGCGAGCGGCTAAAGAGTGGCATTCCCGACCTCCGGATTTGTCCTTCGAACGCTATAACTTGGACCTTTTCAAGACGAGCGTCGATAGGTATTATTTAGGTGTGCATGCTATATCGTCAAAGTCATCATAACTTTTCATCAGGTGAAATGGAGGTCAAATGCGCACAAATTTTTATATTAAAAAAAAAATATTTCTCTCGTGAGTTTGGATGCAATTTGTGGTTGTCCATGTGTGTATCCATGGCACCAGGAATACATGGTTTCCTTAGTGCGGGGCTATGAAAGTGTGTTATTATTATTATTATTATTATCCACGCGTATCGGCCATTCGTGATAGCACGATTCGAATCCAAGAAAATAGGAACAACGCTTGTACACCTAGAGATAGGACGTAGTTACGAGTACTAAACGACACACCCCTGTTCATAGCAGTTGCAGTGCCACTCGTTTTAAAACGCAAAGATCTGAAAAGCACTGGCCATCTCCCTGAGACGTGAAGTTGACAAGATCTATGTGCCTGTAATTTAACCAACACCCTTACCCTTCAAAACCGGAATTGCTCTGATTACTGCTTGATGGCAGAAATAGGTAATTTTGAAAATAATATTTTGAAAAAAAATAGCTATTCAGAATTAATATGCGCAATGTTGCTTTCTAAGTCTATCAATTGCAATTTATATACTTAACTCAAACTCATTTGTTCCGTTCAAGAGTCTATCATGTAGATTGCTCTAGATTGTCAACATTATACAATCACGAAATTTCACCAGTGAGGTTCAATTTGCAGCTGCAAATCGTGTTGACTGTAATTTCAGCGGGATACCAGAATGGAAGCACTCTGTATCTGAACGTTGCGGGCAAAGTGTTCAGATAGTGCATTTCTCAATTCTTGCAAGTAGATAAATTGTACTATCATTGCCACACGTAGCAAGTATGGGTACTTGCTACGTGTGGCAATGTTAGCATATATACATTACAGTGTATATTTTTCAAAAAAAGGAGGAGGTTATACGTTCGTTTAAATGTGTTTTCTGATTTGTCCGTCAATTGTAGACCGATTTTGAAAATTCTTTTATTGTTTGAAAGGGTGCACACCCTTAGTGGTCCCATTGTCACCAAGTCAGAATCTGATATGGAGATCTTATGGAAATTGAGGAAAATCCTCAAATTTTATAGGCCTGTTAGTGTATTCACCAATTTCTCCGTCAATTGTGGCCCGATTTTGAAAATTCTTATTTGTTTGAAAGGGTATAAATTCCGAGGTGGTCCTTGATGCCGACGATGATGTTCCGGGTTCGTTTTTTAAAATTATTTTCCGCAAATAAAAGTCGTCTTTTCACTTCGACACAACCAGAAAAGTATAAAATGTACAACGCAAACTTTTGAGGTCGGTCTCTTTTTTTCAATGAAAAGTTACAATTATTAGCAAACCCGTTGCTAATCGTTATTTGGTAATTATCTCAATCTATATTCCCATGTGCACTCGTTTATATGATATTATTTTAAAAAGCAACATGTTACACCTAGTTTAATCTGCTTTGCTTAGTTTAACGTGCATGAGAGTAAATGTATAATATACCATCAATATGTTTGTATGCCTGATGTTTGACCGGACACAGTGAAACTACACTTATTTTTAAATTTTTATTGAATTGGTATTAATTTTTTTTTGTGAAATTACTCCACTAGTTTGTTATAATTATTAATACAAAGATTGAACACTCAGAAAAAATTCCTTCGATCCGGCCGGATTCGAACCGACGTCTTCTAGCTAACCGTGCCAGACGCTTTACCAACTAAGCCATGGAACGAACCAGCGGACCTCACGAATTTTTCTATGTGCTTGCGTCGTGTCTTTGTATTTGGTTTTTCAACGACTTTTTAGTCGTAGTGCCATCTATGAGAAATCTTTGAAAGATTTATCACCCAGTTAGTACTTTTATAGCTTAGTAGCTTAGTTGGTATAGCGTCTGGCACGGTAAGCTAGAAGACGTCGGTTCGAATCCGGCCGGATCGACGGAATTTTTTCTGAGTGTTCGATCTTTGTATTAATAATTACACTTATTTTGCTATATCGATGCATTATTTTCTCAAATACGTTTCTTATAAAGAGATTGTTCAGGAGATGGCAAAAATTTCCATTTATTTTAAATTTCTTATCAAGGGTGTTAATTTGTATGCGTTACTTTAAGAATAGGTAAAAGCCTGTGTGTAAATATGAAGGAAATGTGATGTGAAATCTGCCTGCAAATTTGTATATACAATGCATTTTTTGCATCTCAGTTACTTTGTGCTTTAAGATACCAGATTGCGAAAGTAAGGCGACGATATGTCAACTCCATATAACCAGTGTTTCCACAATTAAATGATATGTGATTAATGGATTACACATTGACTTACAAATAAATGGACGACGGGTCTAATACAAAAACCACGAAAAAAATGTCCCAAGTCAACCTATTCGAAATTTAAATTGTAATGTCATCGCAGTATCGCGCTGTCAGTAGAACAAATGAAGACTAAAGCGGAGTGTCGCGCTCTGTATACGATTTTAGCGCCTTACAAGTGCGGACACTTTTTAGCGCGGACCCGACGTCCATATAATTGTAAGTCAATGGGATTACATGTTAGATTTAGCCCGAAATCAATAAAAATAGTTACATCGTAATCTTCATTTGTTACTTAATTAAATTTCAAATCCAGTGTACAAAACATTTCAGTTGCAGAAATAACACACACAGGGTCGCGCAAAATCTTAGACAATATAAAATTAGTTAATTGATTTCATATTAACAATATGTAATTAGGTTATTTTTTATGCTACCAAATGACACGCTTGTCCATAACAGTTGCAGTGCCACTCAGAGGTTTGAATCGCAAAGATCTGAGGAGCACTGCGGCCCTGCGGTCACCCTGAGACATAAGTTGACAAGTCCCATGTGCCAGTAATTATACCAGTACCTTTACCCTTCAAAACCGGAACGTAGTCATGCTTAGGATAACCTAAACGTGCCGGTTCCTCTTTCAAATCTCGGTAACTCTTTCAAAAGTAACTCTACTGCTACTAAGTGAAATAAGTTTCAGAAAAAAATTATATTTTCAAAAGTAGGGATGCCTGGGCAATGCTGACTCTCTATATTTTGCTTCTTTTACCTACATTACACTGTGCGAGTAAGTTCTAATTTCTCTAAATAAATCTACATGAGCAAATAAGCCACAGTGAGTTTCTGAGAAATCGTGCCTTTTGAAATAACGCGAACTTACGTTATTCATTACTTTGAGCTTGATAAAATGGAATTCATAGCGTGTACATTATGAAACCGAGTCATATTATATAAATTTTTACGACACATAATTCTCTGTTATTTAGAATGCGTAAATCAATTACTTACTACCTTTAGACACATACATTTCATGCTCTATTCCAGTCGTTGTAGGCATAAATTATTCTATGATATTTTTCACCTCATCAACTCGTATCATAGATAATCAATACTTTCATATGCCTACACTCGTCGGTTACAGGTCTCTCCACCCTTTTTTTTTGCCCTTTCTGTACAATACTAACGTAAAGTTTAAATAATTTTAGATTTTGCGGATAATTTAGTGTTGCGCATTATATTTATTGAAATGTCATTGAAATAACAATATAATAATAATAACGCACACACTCAACATAGCACCGCACTAGGGTAACCCTGTGTCGCGGGTGCCAGGACACACATATGTGGTTGTCTACCACAAATTACCAGTCAACAGTTTGGCCACACAAGCAGTCGAGTCGCAATAAATGGACTTGCTCTTGACCACTAACTAGCCCTGGAGCAAAGATAGGATCTATGATGGAACGAGCACGCCCAAAAGATGCCTATTCAGTCGCACCTTAAACATACTCGGGCTGTGTGAGGTCAGAAACATACTTCTTCTTGACGTGTCGACTCTGATGTTTATATTTCAGAGGACCAGTACTTAACGACTGAGATAGCACTATCAGTGACGTTGTACAGATCCTCGCGTGTGCAGGTGTAGGGACACGCAGGGCAGGACAAAAAATGTGCCACTGTCTGAGGCGAGATACCACACGGACATGCGCTCTCCGAGCTGTAACCCCAATGAGAAACACACTCTCAGGCAGGAAATCTCATTTCTGGGCTGTGCGTATAATATAAGATGACGAAAAGCGCTTAGCACGCCTCAAGGGAATATCGACCAGTAAGGATGATATTCCGTCGTACATCGGGATGTCCGATGGTTTATTGGTTTGGTATTTCAGACATAGACTAGTATTTAAACATCATGACAACACAAAAACTATTTAGTTAAATACATAAAAACAGAGTTGATTTGCTCAATCCAGTAGATTAGAAATGGAAGATCTAATCAGCGTGCAACCATTTTCAACATGCCGTTGGGACTACTTCTGACACGAGTCATAAGCATTAAGACGGGTACATATTTTGGTAAACGCATTAAAAGGCTTAATAAAGAAGCTCATTTGTTGTCAAGGCTATTTATATATAACCTTTTAAGGTTCCGGGTCTTCTTTGTTTCGAAGGTAATGTCATTTTTATGTTAACTACTGGTTTGGTAAATAAATCTTCGCCCCAGTTTTTTTCCCTCAACTCCATTATTAGCTTTTATAATAACAAGGACCCCACCAAAATCTATCGGGGCCGATCCATTATCACAGACACGACTATTCTTGCGAGTAAGCCTGAAATTGTGATATTGGATCGATCGCAGTCGAGGATATATTTCTTGTGGTCATTACCATACCGCATGACGAGGGTGGTCGGAGATTCTTAAGCCACGAAACACGCCTTCTTCCTGGCGATCGCTTTCCCTGTACCTTTCATAGCATTAGTCGGAGTAGGTCGTATTTATCATTACGCATTATATGGCCAAAGTATTATAGTTTGCGTTTTTAGACAGTACTCAAGACTTCTAATTTCTTATTCACAATCTGCAATACTCTTTCATTGGTTCTGCAATAACTGTCCGTTCACGATATTTTTAAAATTCTTCTGTAGACTCACATTTCAAAAGAACCGAAAACTCGTAGCGACGTGCCAAACGCACCCTGGTAGGGATCTTCAAGATTCGATTGCAGAGTAGATGACTCAACTTTAGAAATGCGTTATGTGCTTGTTCTATCCAACATTTGATCTCTACGCTATGATCACATTCACTCAGATAAGTATTACTCCTTACACTTATTTCTCGCACCAAAGTTCAAAGCAATATTTTAATGCAGTAAATTTGATTACAGTCGGTGCGTGTTTCAAATGTTCTTCAAGTGCTACAAGTACAGTCAAAAGCATATTGTCAAGACACTTTGGCTTTCGGACCGTTTTACTCACGTGAGCGGCAAAGGGTGTAATTTAAATATGAAGTGTTAAAAGCATGATGTGCTCTTGACTTTGTACGTGTAACTGCTAAATTATTTTCTTCTTTATGGTACTTTATTACTGTAATATATGCTACCTTAAAAAAATTTTTTTACACATCAAAATTTTTTTTTATTCACACTTTTTTCTTATTAAGGAAGTCGTCTGTTCTTTTTTATAGTATACGCGTAGGGGTCGTGGTTATAACGGAGTATGTTTGTTATGGGCTGATGTGCCTCGCCTCACGACATCTCGCCACCACTTTTTGTTGATGGATTCTTTTTTTTATAATACCAAGTGACGGGACGAACAATTCGTGCGCCTGGTGGTAAGCGACACGCCTATCCATAACAGTTGTAGTGCACTGCAGAACTTTAAATCGCAAAGATCTTATGGGCACTGCCACTGCGCCCGTCACCCTGAGACATAAGTTGACAAAGTCCATGTGCCTGTAATTTCACCAGCACCCTTACCCTTCTTCACCGGAACTCAGTAATGCTAAAATAACTCTTTGGTGGCAGAAATAGGTAAGGTGGCAGTACTTCCTTAAACGAACACTTTCACAAGGAGCTCTACTGCTATTAAAAGTCGCTATCCTTAGAAGTGAGGAAACGATTGAGAAGAAGATACATTGGAAAAATTAAACTATTTTTCCGAATCTATATCGCTTAGTTTTTTTTAATAAACTGATGTTTTAGGCTCTTTAAATACGTGTTCCATGGTCAGTATATGCGACTTAGAACCAAAAAAATATTTTCATTATCCTTTCATACCTATATGAAAAATGTTTCATATAATGTATTATTAACTACCTGCGTGGCCAAACGGTTACCATGCCGGACTGCCACGCAGAGGTCCCAGGTTCGATTCCCGGGCCGAGAGAAATATTTGTATGACCTACATTTATTTCTCTCGTGAGTTTGGGTGTAATTTGTGGTTGTCTATGTGTATGTCCATGGCACCCGCGACACAGGGTTTCCCTAGTGCGGGGCTATGTTGAGTGTGTGCGTTAAAAAAAAAATAAAAAATAAAAAATTATTTTACAGAAAACTTTTCTACATCCCACGCTTTCTTTTAAGCTCATAACTTTAGCCAAAAGTTTCTATATCGTGATGTGTATTTATAGATGAAATGTATTTTTAAATTTTTATGTTTTAATATAACACTATGCTTGCCTCTCATTGACTTATGTTGCCTCCAGAAAATCATATAAAAACAAATTTTAGTTTTATTATTCTGATCATGCTTACGCTGCCTTTGTAGCTAATAGCAACCTAAGTAAGTCCAACTTTTTCTCCTCAATTAACCAGCCCAGTTCATTGTTTGAACGTTCTGGGTGCCTACTTCCCGTTCGCATTCCCCCTACTGCACTCTGCCAAATGGTTTTACTAGTTTTTAACGACTTTTTATTTGTCCCTCGTCAGCATTTTGTAACAGTTATTTAAAGTAAAACGTAAAATTCACAGCTATTTTCGTAAAAAATACCAGGAATAAACGAGCATATATGAAACGTCTGATGCGAGCGAAGGAATTAGAGTTAGGTAGGAATTAGTAAGTGAAGGTCCGTAGTCTCTGTCTACCCCATTTCAGTTAATGTATTATTGTAAATATTAAGCCGTTGACTTTTCGGAACTCTAGACATTGGTGTAAAGTTCCGAAAAATCCACTTGTAAGCAATCAGGACTTAATGAGATAACTTTATTCTTAGACATCGACCCTGCTTTGCTTATTTTTTAACCGACTTGAAAGAAAGGAGGAGGTTCTCAATTCGAGTGTATTTTTTGTATGTATGTTACGCGATAACCTGTGACGATACTTTGTGGACCTATCTTGATGGTTCTTTTTTGTTGGAAAGGTACCCTGACTTTTGGTCCCATTTATTTATATGTATTTATTTATATAATTTGAATAAAATACTACCTCGAAGGGTGGCCAAAAGGGGATGAATTCGGTTTCGCGCACTTTCCGGTAACCGATTTCAATAAAACTTGGCAAATAGATGTAATTCCACGAACTTTTGAGGTCGGTTTTTTAGTACTCTGTAATGAGATTATTAACCTATAGGTCAAGTTTTCAGTAGCAGTAGAGATTCGAGTGAAAGAGTTAATCTAGGGAAGTATAGCCACTGCACCTATTTCTGCCGTAGAGGCAGTACTCCTCAAATCTTCGCGATTTAAAACTCGAGTGGCACTACAACTGTTATGGATGGCGTGGCGTGTCAATGTTCAATGGCGTGTCAAAATTCGTGACTGATCTCAATATATTTTGAGTTTTAGGCCCTCGAATACTCACATTTTTCTATATTTTGTCTAATAAATTATTTTCTAAGAAAAGTCGCTTTTACCTGGTAAAAGGGCACAAGCTAATTCATTTAATTACTCGTTTGTGAGCCGATAACAAATCTTAATTCTCGACGGAGCATAGGTTTTTACGCAAGGTTGATTCGAAGGTGAGATCTCAAGGCACCGATGTTGATATTAAAAATCGTATACGATTTATTCGTACTCGTATACGGTTTGCTTTACTGTTATTAAATTTTCTACATTGGCGTTTTAAGGGTGAAATGTTTTTTTTAAATTACGTTTGTGTGGGAAGGAAAATATATATAATTAGAGGACTTTGCACAGATACTCTTTCGCGCGTGATATGGCAATCATGCGCGATTGAGCGCGCATGTAAATGTTGTTGGAAGGAAATGGGAAAGACTGCGCGATTGCACTTATCCGTCGCGCGCGCAACTTGCGTCGCAAGGTTGCCTTTTACACGGAGGCTCTTTCGTTGTAATAAAAACAAACACGACCAATCGCGCACGGAAGAACGTTAGCATAAAAAATTTCAAACAGGTAATCGCGCACGATTGCGCGTGAAGGTTTTTCCGCGCGCAATCCTGTACGCTCCTGATCAAGCGCGATAGGGTGGATGTGTAAAGGGGGCTATTATCTTCAAATATGTCTCCCAATGTGAGGTAGACAGGGGTCAGGTACTATGATTCTGACAGACATTTTCTTTGTTAATAGCAGTAAAGCTCTTTGTGAAAAAGCTCATCAGGGAAGTACAGTCACCTTACCTACTTCTGCCGCCAAGCAGTAATGTGAGCATTACGGGTGCTGGTGAAATTACATGCATATGACACTTGTCAACTTATGTTTTAGAGTGATGAGTGCAGTGGTAGGGTCCCTCAGATATTTGCAATTTAAGGCTCTCAGTGGCACTGTAACTGTTATGGACAGGCGTGTAGCTTATCGCCAGGCGCACGACTTGTTCGTCCCATCACTGAGTATTATATAAAAAAATATAGTACTTGAAAGGGTTAGGTAATGTTTTAAAATAAACTTGTAAAATTCCATTCTTGTTTATTTAACACCACTATTTATGGATCTTAAACAATTAGGTATAACAATTAATTGCACCGGTTTGTTATAATGTGGAAGGTCAGTCAAAACCCGTATTTCATAATGACAGGTCACCTTCACTTTGAAAACTTAATTTTATTATGATCTTAACCCTAAACCTGAATCCGGTTATCAAATATTTCCTTTTTCAAAAGGAAGGGAGGAAAGTATGGATACTTATTTATATATAACGTGGAACTATATATTTTTAGACAGTACCTTTCTTATTGTAAACCCATCTTTGCTTACCCAACTATAATAATCCCATCCGATTGATAGAACAGGTGTCCTCTAAGAGTTGAACGAGGACATCAGTGAGGAGTCCATGTTGTATGTGTTTTATAATACAACGCAAACACTTTTTTAAATGTGATTTTATATGAGACAGTATTCCCCGGCAATGTTACAGTCGGTCGGGGTCAGGGACCCAAGTTCAAGAACCAGCGAATAATAGGTATGTGCCGTATCGAGTAGGACCATTATTATTAACTTGAGCCACTGGGTTACAAAATTGAGAACATTGAAACAAACGAATGTACATTTCAATATGCACTGGTAACTAACGACAGATAATCTACAAATAAACTCAGCGCAGTCTTATCTTTTACAGAACATTCCCACGCCTTAGGCATATGGGTCGCAAGATCTGCCCGTTGTGCGAGTTAGTTTTTAGGTCACAGGCCTCACAATGGGAAAGTCTGGAGATTACGGCCCATTCTATCTGTATCTCCAGACAATGTTAGGTTTGTTTTGTGTTACACATTTTTATCTTTCTATAAGCCCGTTGTTGAAAATTTGTTATTGAAAACTGTAGGAATTCTTACATTCAATTCAACTACCTCTGTGGCCGAACGGTTACCATCCTGGTCTGCCACGCAGAGGTCTCGGGTTCGAGCCGGGAGAAATATTTATATGGCCTACATTTATTTCTCTTGTGAGTTTGGGTGTAATTTGTGGTTGTCTTTGTGTGTATCCATGGCTTTCGCGTGACAAGGTTTCACGCGTTACACGTACTAATAGCAGTAGAGCTTCTTGTGAAAGAGTTCGCATAGGGAAGTACTGTCTCCGTACCTACATATTTTGGCCGCTAAGTACTTATGAGTATTAATTACTACGTTCCGGTTTTGAAGGGGTAAAGGTGCACATTATAGGCACATGGAACCTGTCAACTTCAAGAACTTATCGCACACGAAACCAAATATTGTTGTAACTCAAAATTGTGGTATTGAGAGAAAAATACCGTCTGAAACAGTTTGAATACATGTTTTGTTATTTTTTCAGAATTGGTGAAAAACGATATGCTCACTTCTCGTGAAAGATTATTAATATTTGTGTATAGGTTAAAGTTTACTGCTGATATCTAAACAATTTGTTATATACCAAATATAACTAAAAGTAAAAGGGAAAACCAATTTTGTGCATTTGAGTAAGGACTGTTTTGTCTAGAACTAGGTTACAAAAATTTAATATAGTAAGTAGATATCTTTAATTGTTTCTCACAATATTGTAACGACTGTTATATTGATGTGTAGACATTAAAATTTTACGTTGAGCAATATTAGAATCTTGAATTTTGAAGAAAGATTATTAGTATTTGTGTATAGGTTAAACTTTACTGCTGACATCTAAACAATTTGTTATATACCAAATATAACTAAAAGTAAAAGGGAAAAACAATTTTGTGAATTTGAGTAAGGACTGTTTTGTCTAGAACTAGGTCACAAAAATTTAATATAGTAAGTAGATATCTTTAATTGTTTCTCACAATATTGTAACGACGGTTATATTGATGTGTAGACATTAAAATTTTACGTTGAGCAATATTAGAATTTTGAATTTCACATATTTTGAGTTACAACTCTTGTCCTTGATGCGGTCCGATTATATTCGTTTATAAATGGATAGTTAATTAAATTTTTATTGAACGTCAGAATGTTTCACCACCATGATATTCAATTATTTTTTGTGAAATTTATCCACTAGTTTGTTATAATTATTAACCAAGATCGAACATTTAGAAAATTCCATCGATCCGACCGGATTAGAATCGACGTCTCCCAGCGAACCGTGGCAGACGCTATGCCAACTAAGCCACGGAACAAACCAGCGAACCTCACGAATTTTTCTATGTGCTTGTTGTTTGATCTTTGTATTTGGTTTTCAAAGACTTTTAGCCGTATAGCGCCATCTATGAGAAATCCATGAAAGTATTTCGTCAAATCGGATCGAGCCGAATCAAAGGAATTTTTTGTAAGTGTTCGGTCTTTGTATTAATAATTATAACGGATAATTAAGTTTATGTGTAATAAAAATGCGAATTTTATTGCGAATCATTATTCGCAATAAAATCCATTATGTTTTTTTTTCAAATTGTGTTTTCTCAACTCCGCAATTTTGAGTTACGACAATCGTTGGTTTTATGTGCGTTATGTCTTAGGATGACAGGTGCAGTGGCAGTGCCCCTCAGTATTTTGCGATTTAAAGCTCTGCAACTGCTATGAACATGTATCTTATCACTTGACGCATGACTTGTTTGTGCCGTCACTTAGTTAGTATTACCTAAAGAAAGATAAAATATTTTTGAGATAAAGAGTTTTTCAAATTTTTAAAATTTAATTTTCTAAATTTCTCTCAATGTTTATGTACCAAGTTTTATACTAGCCGCAGAAAATTCACATTTAAAGTGTTATTCCTTTATTCAGTTTACATACGAAGCTTTGTTCGACTTTCCTTTGTTTTTGAAACTGATTTCACTGTCTTGAAATGATTCAAGAAATATTTCCATACAATTTACAGCAAATAAGTCCCGCTCTCATTAAATGCTTTGCTTGGTTTATTGTGAAACAGACTTTTTTATTTCTGGTAACGAACCTTCGACAATCGAGGTACGGTCCATGTAGTAATAGGATACGTCCTTTCATGAAACAATAATATTTTTTTAAAGCCCATATTGTCCCACTAAGGGCAAAGGCTTCCCTTTCCTCTCTCCACACTTCTCTGTTTTGCGCCACTGAGTTCCAGTCTTTTAGGCGTCTACCTCGTCTGTCCATCGTCGCTTTGGCACGCCGCATGGTCTTTGGGGATCCATGCTGAGGGGGCCTTCGTTCACGACTCGGCTGACATGCGGCAGACGTTTTCAGAGTCTATCCGCTTGTTGGCCCATATCTAGGATTCATGTTTTGGAACGCAGATCACTGTGCCTAATTCGGTCATTTCACAATTTAACTCCGAGGATGCTGCGCTCCATAGCTCGTTGGCAAATCCCAAGTTTTGACTTTTACCGAGCTGTCAGTGACCAGGTTTGTGAGCTGTAGTTGAGGATGGGCGGAATGCACATGTCCATGAGTTTTCTTTTGAGCGTGAGTAATAAGTCGCCTTTCACCAGATGTTTTATAGACCAATAGCCCTTCCAGGCGTTTTCAGTACGTCTTGTGATTTCAACATCTTGTTTGCTCTGAAAAGATATTAATTGTTCTAAATACGAGTACTCGTGTACATACGCAATTCCCCCATACATAGCATAAGTTAATAATAGTAGTATTAATAATTTATCCAGTTCTTCAAACTTGATTCAATATGTAGGTTTATCCATGACATGCTCGCGAACTGCAAACTTGTTTACGCGACGGTGTTTGACATCAGCTTTAAGTTCTTTGACGCGGGTACAAATACTTCGCTACATTTGTCCAACATAAGAAAAAAACATATATACGCGATTAAAGTCCGGAAAAATAGTTTCATTTCCTAAGCAGTGATAATTCTTTATTTCGGACCATGAAATATCTAATGTTAGTAAAAGTACTATAACAAGGTCAGTTGAAAAACAGAATTTTAACTTAATTATATTGCTAATTGGGCTACTATTTGCTGTATCCAATATTTTTCGATAGGACTATCATATCTACCTGCGATAGCATTTAGAATGCTGCTAGGACTTTGCTTCACACGACTTTAGCAGCAGGAAAGCCCTTTTAAAGCGCCGCTTTACCTATTTCTGCCGCATAATGTGAGCATTATTGGGTTTCGGTTTTTTTTTTTATACATGACAGGCAAATGACTCCACTCCACCTGATGTTAAGTGGAAAGTGGTATCCAAACGCGAAGGAACCTAGTGCAGCGATGAAACCCTCACTGCATTAGCCACCTCCACCCTGCCTGCCTACAATATGCCTCTTCACGCCTCGTTTGAAGGACCCCATATCATAAGAGGGAGGGAAGACATGTGCCGGAAGGGAGTTCCATTTGTCAACCGTGCGGCAGAGAAAGGAGTCACCAAACCTTTTAGTACGCGATGGAATGCGGCAGGTAGTGAAACGGTGACTACGAAGGCCAGCACGCGTGCTGGTAAAGGTGCTGGTGAAATTACAGGCACATGGGACTCTTCAACTTATGTCTCAGGGTAACGGGCATAATATTGCACCTCAGATTTTTGCGGTTTAAACCTCTGAGTGGCACTGTAACTCTCGTCACTAGGGGTGTCTGTCTAGCAGTATCTCGCGCTTTATGTCGCGCCCTATCGTGCCAGTCCTAGAGGTTCACGACTTGTTCGTCTAGTCACTTGGTATCATAAAAAAAGACTAAACAGCGCGAAAATATTTTTTCGCACCATGGCCTGGAAATTGTCAGTGCCGCAAACATATTCGATGATTTGGTAGTCCCATCAGCATTCAAAATGCATTATTATATTGCACGAGCAGCACGGCAAGCACGCCTTTTGTACACTAGTTTAATCCAAACTAATATTATTAATTACGAAAGTAACTCTGTTATGTTTTCACACCTCAACCGCTGAATCAATTTGATGAATTTTCTGAAAATGATCTAGAAAAAGGACATAGGCTACTTTTTGTCACAAAAGTAAATCTTAAAGGGGATGAAATTTAAAAATTTTATATTTGTTTTAAAATAAATAAATATAATTTTAAGTGATAAGAATTCCGTATTTTTCTCAGCCCTAGCATTATCTATTTACATTTAAACTTACAGAGGAAAAAGATTTATAATAATAACTCTTTATTGCACAAAGAAAAGATACATGAAACACAAGTTATAAAGGACATATACAAAGGTGAGCTTATCTCTAGAAGAGATCTCTTCCAGCCAACCCTAGCCTAGGTGAAAAATGAAGTCTGCGGGACTAATTATTGTACAATAAAATTTAAATTTAAATGTGAGTAAAAAAAATAATAATTTAATAATATATATATATATATATATATATATATATATATATATGTATATATAAATAATATATATACATATAAAGGATGATGATATGATATGATATGAGATAATATATGTACATATGTCAGACATACACACGTACATGAACTTTATATACATAAATACAAACATAAGCAGAATATATATTATAATCTAAACAAATTAGTACTTTATAATATATGTTACCTATTAACTATCTAAGGCGTTCGACAGGTAGTGCTCTTTTAATTTATGTTTGAAAGATGCCACCGATGGACTGTCACGAATGCCAGCAGGCAGTTTATTCCACATACGAGTTCCACTTACCGTGAAAGAGTTGTGGAAGAATTTCGAGTTAGATTGAGGATTTATTAGTGATCTAGTGTCACAGGTACGTTTTGGGCGGGAACTGGGGGATAAGGGAGAAAAACGGGAACATAGATAATGAGGAAGCTGGGGGTAATGTAGAATTTTGTAAAGGAGACAAAGAACATGCATATCTCGGCGAAGTCGGATTGGTAGCCATTTCAACTTAATCCGAAATTCAGAGACACGGTCACATTTCCGTAAACCGAATATGAAACGGATTGCCAGATTTTGTAGGCGCTCCAGTTTGTTAAGCAGCTCCTCAGTAGCATCCAAATAACAAACATCGGCATAGTCGAAAAGAGGAAATAGTAAAGACTGAGCAAGCATAACCTTGGTATTGAATGGCAAGAAGAATTGAAGCCGCTTGAGAGAGTGGTAGGAAAAATGCATGCGTCGACTAACCTCATTTACCTGCGGTCTCCAAGACAGTGTATGATCAATTATCAGACCCAGGTTCTTTGTATTATCAGCATATGGAAGACTCACTCCATTATACGAAACCTTGGCGAGATTATCAATGTCCAACCTACAGTAAAGTCTGTTGCTACCTACGATTATTGCCTGTGATTTCGTTGGGTTTATAAGCAAACCAAACGCATCAGCCCAAGACTTCACCACAAGAAGATCTTTATTAATATCGTCAATGGCAGATAGGGTATTAGCTACATCAAAGTGTCGATAAATTTGCACGTCATCAGCGTATAAGTGGAACGGAGGAGTTATTCGTTTTGTGAGTTCATTTATGAACAGCGAGAAGAGAAGAGGTGAAAGTACACCACCCTGAGGCACCCCTGAAGTCAAAGGAGACCAATCAGAATAAGTGTCATCATGCTGGATCCTTTGAAGGCGATTGCGGAGGTAGTCTGAAAACCAAGCGATTGCAGCAGAGGAGAAGTTAAGAGAGCAGAGAATGGCAAGAAGGATGTCATAGTCGACAGAGTTGAAAGCACTGCTGAAGTCTAGTAACACAATAATGGTAAACAATCGGTTGTCCATGGCGTGGCGAATGTCATCCGTGACGTTAAGTAAGGCAGTTACTGTGCTATGATCAGGACAAAAACCGGATTGATATGGACTTATAAGATCATAACGAGAGACAAATGAGAAAAGTTGTTTATGAACAGTGCCTTCAAGGACCTTGGACAGGAATGGTAGGATGGAGATAGGACGAAATTGGGAGAAAGCCGTGGGAGTAGCGGATTTAGGGATGGGAATGACTAATTTCCAGTCGCTAGGAAAGACGCCAGTTGCAAGTGAACAATTCATAATGTGTGTGATAATTGATGTAACGTCATCCAGGATAGGTATCAGCATGTCACGGCAAATACCATCTTCACCCACGGCCTTGCAAGTAATGGATAGGATACTCTTCTTAACTTCCCCCTCAGTGACTTCGCGAAAAGAAAAAGGCTCATAAGCAGGACGTGCAACAGTGCCCAGAGAGGTGAGCGTGGAAGTCTTGATAGAGTCAGCAACTGTAAATGGTGAGTTGGTAAAGTATTTGTTGAGTGAATTGAGATCGGGTAAGTCAACAGTACAGTCACGATCTTTACCTACACCAATTGATCTTAAGAACTTCCAGGTTTGACCCATAGACAAGCCTTCTATCGACGAATGGATGTAACGCCGTTTGGCGTCACGACACAGTCTGTTGCAGAGATTACGCAGCCGTTTATAGGAAAGCAAATTATCGTCACCTGGAAACCTCCTAAGGATCGACTTGGCCTTGTCCCTACGTTTCATGATTTTCTTTATTGATGGTGTAAGCCAAGGCGCAGGCAGATGCTTAACGCGCACTGGTCTTCTTTTGATCTTCTCATTTACCGTGTTAGCTTCAAACAGTGCAGACCAGTCAATATTAGAAAAATCCTCTCTCAAACGATCCACACAAACGCTACAAAATTTATGTTAGACTGAGAAAACGAAGATTTTTAAAGTTTAATATATGAAATATAAATTATTTCTTAAAACCAATTAGATAACACTTGTCTACGGGGTGAAATTTTAGATACAAATTTCCATTAATGTGACAATCTGCTAAATACAGATCTTTAAAATGCGTTGAGCTCGCGGTCATACGTTATTTCCTATGGCCCAAACAGACTCATAGCGTGTCGGTCATAGGTTGTCGTCCATGGCCTCAATGGAAAAAAATTATAAATTTACTAGGCGTTCAACGTGTTACAGTTATCATACTCAATTATAGTACAATAAAGTGCTTACAAAAAATTCATATAACTTTGTCGCTATCTAACCATCGCCGTCTAATGTTTTTTTTAATTAACAATATTATTATACAGTCCTTATAATCATTAATTAATAATTGTATTCTGGAAATACCAAGCTAATTACAACTTCGAAGTATCTATTTACATCCATTGGATAAAGAAATAAACTCCCATATTGTATTAGAGAAAAGCATTTCCTTGTTCATATAAAGTTACAAATAGATTTAGACAATGATGTATATAAGCCTGGGGGACCATTGAGAAGAGAACAATAAACAAGATCTTCTATATTTCTATTTTTGTAGCAATTGTTATTATATACGTAATATTAAGCTGAAAATATTGGAGACTAGAGGTTTTTTGTAACTTTTACGACACGAGGAGTGCCTCACGATATTATCTTGCATGGTTAAAGGAAATTACAATTAATAAAACAGTCATCATTGGAAAAGATCGTGAGTTCTTGAAGCGCACCCAGGTTTTTTTTACATCGGAGACAAACTTCCTGCTATATAAGTGATTGCTGCGATTAATTTGAAGTTTCTGTCGCTGTTGCTAATGGAATGGTTACAAAAAACATTGTAAGCAATTGTTGCTGCTAAGTAGTGTGTAATATGTTAAAATTGTTGTATTTTTTTTATAACATCATATGACCCGACGAACAAGCGTCCGCGTGATGGTAAGCTACACGCCTGTCTATAACAGTTACAGTGCCACTCAGAGCTTTAAATTGCAAAGATCTGAAAGGCTCTACCACTGCGCCCGTCACTCTGAGGTAGGTCCCATATGCCTGTAATTTCACCAGCACCCTTACCCTTCAAAACCGGAACACAGAAATGCTGACATTATTGCTTGGCAGCGGAAATTGGTAAAGTGACAGTACTTTCATGGATGAACTTGTTACGAGGAGCTCTATTGCTACTAAAATGAGCAATGGATGTATGGAGTAATTAAATTCATTTTGTACCGCTTCTTGTACATTCGTTTATTCTGTCATTGTTACACTAATGTTCTTTATTGTCGTTGTGTTTTTAATGTGGTTTGAGCCCATGAAATCATGGAAGCCATATAATGTAATTCAGTAGAAGCTAGTGAAAGTTTTTTTCGAAGAAAGTACTACTTTATTTATTTCTGCCTTATTTAGTACTACCTTATTTATTACGCAGTGTGTTGTGAGCACGACTTGTTCGTCATGTCATTTGGTATCATAAAAAAGGTATTTTTGTGAAAAGTTTGGGGGGCATTCTTCTGCATTTGCAATACCCACATTGGATGGTAAATAATAAATAGGTAATTGGTAATAGGTAAATAAAAAATATTATAGAGCCGAAGCAATTTGAATTAAGACGCTTGAGCTATCTAATTATTTTTACTTTTTGTGCTACCGCAAACTCATTCGCCGCCAACGATGACGTCTGTACTAGAGTTCTTTGATAGATGATTCGTAGATCCAAATTGAGTAAATTTGTGTATTTAGTACTATAATATATATGTATATATTTTTCTACATATTGTATATACAAGTATTTTTCTAAATTACTGTTATTGTTTCTTTTCACTGTCCCCTTTTAACAACTGTGTCCCCTCGTGCCACTACTGTCCATTTGTAAGTAAAATTTACTTGTATTAAAAGCCACGCTTTGCCCATGTTACTTCTTATATTCGTAAATAAAGACATTAGAAATTTAAATGAAAATGAATTCATTCTATTTTTGACGTATAACATACGGGTACGAGTTAAGCGTAGGGCTGTTAGGAATAACGTGTGTTATTCGTCTTAAAATTAAATTTTTTTATTGGTTTATAAGCTTTTTATCACAATTTCACTTGTGTCACCACAAGCTTACCTCACAAGTAATGATGAAGGCGAGGTTTGCCTATACGGTGCGTATCCGTCGCTTTGAAAATTTGAAAAGCGGCGTCACCAAAGTTTGCTATGGAGTCTCTACCACACAGAACCGTTTCTTATTTATTATTCTAACTCTTTGATGTTACCAAGTAAATATTTAACTATGATTATTCATCCCGTTCATTATTTAAGCCTCTTCAAGCATTCAACGAAATGTTTACGATTCTCATTGTTAAAATGCACTGGAATCGCATGAAATTGTTATTCTTTCCGGCGTGGCTGTTTGAAATCTGCTACAATGCATTGTTGCGTGCTCACTTTCGTACTCTAAATGCATTATGTACTCTGCCCGTCCAAATGTACGATTTTAATTTCATGCATTTATTTTGCTAAAAATATGCTGACAATAACCAGTATAATCCGGATTGCACTGCACTTTTTAGATTTAAACTTTTGTTTTAAAACATAATAAAATAATATTTTTAAAAGTCGATGTCTATTTTTGAATATTTTGTTATATGCGTAATCTAAAACAGTGATGTTGTACAAGCTCTTTGTGAAAGGTTCGTCCAGGGAAGATAGTACTTCCCTTACATATTACATATTTCTGACGTCAAGCAGTAATATGAATATTACTGTGTTCTGGTTTCGAAGGGCAAGGGTGCTGGTGAAATTACATGGGACTTGTAAATTTATGTCTCAGGGTGTCGGGCGCAGTGGCAGTGCCCCATAGATCTTTGTGATTTAAAGCTCTCAGTGGCACTGCAACTGTTAAGGACCAGGGTGTCGCTTACCACTAGACACACGACTCGTTCGTCCTGTCACTTAGTATTATATAAAAAAATAGCTCTTGAAGGGGTTAGGTAATATTTTAAAATAAACTTGTGAAATTCCATTCTTGTTTATTTAACACCAGGATTATGAGTTTTAAACAACTAGGTACAACAAGTAACTGAACCAGTTTATTATAATGTCGAAGGTCAGTTAAAGCCCGTATTTCATGATGTCAGGTCACCTTCACTTTGAAAACTTAATCTTATTATGATCTTATCCCTAAACCTTTATTTATATTTCCTTTTTCAAAAGGAAAGGAGGAAAGTATGAGTATCTGTTTATGTGTAACGTGGAACTATCTATTTTTAGACAGTACCTTTCGTATTGTAAACTCATCTATGCTTACCCAAGCATGATATATCCCATTCCATTGATAGAACAGGTGTTTTCTAAGTGTTGAACTAGACATCAGTGAGGAGTCCATATTGTAAGTGTTTTATACCTAATATGTTTTATACTCCATGTTACGGATCGGCCACTGGCTCATACACGTGGTTGTTGTAAAATTTTTTGACTTAATTTTTTTATTGCTCTGTCTTTAATCCATTATGGCGCGTTTACACTAGGTCGATTGATCACCTTCACGTAAATAGCGAGTCGAATACGCTTCCTTCGGTGAAGCGAAGTAGTGTGCCGAAAGCGGCAGTCGACCTTGTAAACAAGTTGCTAAACAAAAAACTTTTGCGATTGGTTCTGTTTTTTCTCACCTTCAGCGTCGGCGCTAGTCCATGTAGCGCCCGGATGCAATCAATACCCTAGTATTCTCTGGCACTCGATCAAAATGGAATACTGACAAATTTCCCCAGTGATCGGAAATTTGGGTGCAAATTTTTTTGTTTTTTTTTTAATATAAAATATAGGTGCGCATTTGACCTTCATCTCACCCGATGGAAAGTGACGATGAGTTCGACGATGGAGCATGCATACCAAAATAATGCCTAATAATCTTGAAAAGGTCCAAGTTATAACGTTCAGGGAACAAATCTGCAGGCAGGGAATTCCACTCCATAGCCGTTCGCCGCATAAATGTCGAAGCATAACGCTTCGTGCGAATCTTTGGAATATCCACAACATAGGAGATGAACCCAAGCCTACGCCTAGTCCCCTGGTGATGGAAAGGGGAAGGCGGAATTAAGTCGTGTAATTCCATCGCACATTCTCCGTGATATATCCTGTAAAATACCGATAAGCAGGCAACTTTACGGCGGTGTTCAAGGCTCTGCAGCTTCGCCTCCACTAATTCCGAATCACTTATAAGCCTCTTGACACGGTCGTCAATTCAATCCAAAGTGGCCAGTTGATATGTAGCAGAGCCATCCCAGAGGTGGCAGCAGAATTCCATGCACGATCGGACTTGTGCTTGGTACGGCTGAAGCAACTGTCCCGGTGTAACTTGGAGGTCGTCTCCTGATCTCCACTGTGATCGGTAAACAAAACAGCAAATGGTGCAATTATAAATGATCTTGGGAAGCAAAAGCTCGTTTACATTGCTTGTGCCGCAAGTGACGCAGGCACTTTGAAGGCGTCGCGCTAAGACCCTGCGTTGCACTCCCTGCACCGTAGGTAAAGTCGTGAGCTCTTCCCTGTGTTAACCTTATTTACCTGAATTTATTCACCTAGGTACATCAAGTATACTTTTTAAACTTTATTCAGCCAAGCAAAAAAAGAAACTAATGTTTTTAATGGATCCTTATTTGTAATATATTCTTGAATTTGTTTACATTATCTTAATTTCCCCTACTCCTAAACAATCCATCCATTAGGAAAAGATCCTTTTAAATTCTTTATGACAAAAATACTCACGAGCAATGAATTTCGGTGAAATACAAAACGTTTTTAAGAAATTGAAGAGATGACAAAGAGATGAACCATTTTTTATTTGTTTTTATTTATTGAGAGTGTTTGCCTTAGGTCAAATTCTTTGGAGAAACAATAAATTGTTTTGACTTTTCATATTACAAACAGTCTGTTTTTGTCAAAAAACTGAGCTAGAAATGGTGGAAAAGAAATTCTTGTAACGATAACAGACACGTGGATCAGTTTAACTTTTTTTAAATTTATTTACCGTGATTTCCGTATAGTAAATTATTTAGAATAGAATAGAATACAATTATTTATTTCAGACCATGATCCATAATAATGTTAGTAACACAGTAATTTTTTCTTACATGCTGTGGTTAGTACCATATATATAGTTAGTACAATATAAAATTACTCAATTTTAGAGAAATGCCACGTTTAGACTACTACCTTACGCACGTGTAGTTGCACCCAATGTTGTTGGAAGACGCAGTCCAGCCTGTTGGCAACAACGGCTAGGATGCTATTAGTGCTGCCACACACACGCATCATGAGTGATATTTAAAAGAAAACAATAATATTTATGTTTCATCAAGAAGCTACAAATTTTTGTAATCGTTTTAGAAAAGTTTTTTTTTAACTGTTAGGGTAATTTTTAGTTTTCTTCTTATCAAATCGATGGCCTACACTATATTATCGCAGCCCAAGCTGATCGCGCCACAATAGCCGCCATGCTGAATCGTGAGTGGAATATGTAACCCTGCATACCACTCACCGACTTTTAGTGGTGCCAGGGTGCGCCAGACGTATTAGGAATATGATTCGTATATCGTTTCGGGAGGCTCTTTTCGTGCACCTCACGCCTATTTTATCGAATCAAAGATCGAATACTTAGAAAAAAATCGAATACTTAGAACCAACGTCTTCTAGCAAGCCGTGCGGGACGCTGTGCCAACTAAGCCACGGACCGAACCAGCGGACCTTATGAATTTTTCTATGTGCATGTTGCAGATTCTAGTTTTGGTTTATTAGTGGAGTAATTTCACACAAAAAATAATTAAATATAATGGAGGTAAAACATCCTTACATTCATAAACTTAATTACTAAATATAAATTCACCACTAGGTTTATACCAGAGTAAAGGAATCCTCAAAAACCCTGATTGTGATCGGATGTAGCAATTCAGAAAAGTTTTTTCCAAATTGGTCCTACCGGGAATCGAAAGAATGACCTCCTCATCTAATGTCCACAGTGCAAATTACTGGGTCACTAAAATCGTCCAATAGCGTTATTATTACTGTTTAGGTTGTGGACGAATTTGTGAGGGAGGCAACAGCAGAATAATACGCTTGTTCACTATAAAGACGGTTTATTCAGGCGAAACACAGTTACGACAAATAAAAGGAACTTAATACTTTTTACTATTAGATACGAGTCGAGGATGACACAAGAATGATTTGAGGATACGGAATCAACCACAGATTGTACAAAGAGGTGTTCCAATATATCACAATTACTAGGTACATTTTCAATACATTTGCTCGTAAACAGTGTCATGACATGCAGGCAAAGGCATAGATATATGGGCAAAGGCGACCGTAATGTACTCTATTGTGTACACGGGCTTTTTCATTACATTATCGCCCTACGGTTCTTTACGTCAAGATTAAACAATCTGAACGTATAAACTTGAAGCATAAAAAGAACTAAGCATTTGTAATTTAACTATATTTTACTAAGTTTATTTTTTTAATTCAAATTCTGCAGTATTTAGAATTTGGAAATAATCTATTTCATATTTTTTTCAAAACATAAACTGACGGGACGAACTAGTCGTGCGCCTGATGGTCTCATATTATTAAAAAGGATGGACGTAGATGGTAGAGTGAAATACGTTGATTTAAAGAGACATGTTTATTGTTCGGTCTCCAGAATATAAGTGAGTAAATAATACAATATAAAATAAAATGTAAACTTAAACGCTAACCACGCAATACGCACCACATGTTGCAGTTAGACTATAAATATAGTCTATCTATACTACATTATAGGGGTTCCAGAGAAAAAAAATGTGTTGCGTGTTACTTGTTAAAACACATTTTTTTTAAGCTTAATTACAAGAAATTCTTAATAATTACTTAACAGTCCATCAAACGTTTACTAATTAATTTACAAACAATTTAGTATTATTCTTATGTGTTATATATTCTTTGCCATCTTTCAAAATTTTTACATTTGGTGACAAATCTTCAATAACAATATAATGGTCCTAAATAAATGTTATCTAATTTACTCCCTACTTGGTTTTTCAACAAAATGAAATCATCTTTCTTATATTTTACAGTATTTATATGTTTATCGTAACTTATCTTTCTTATTTCCCATCTAATAAATTATTTCTAGCGTCGGCCTGTGCTCGTTGTAACCTGTATCTTAGTTGTAAAGGATAAGCATCAGGATTATATAAAGGTTCTACATCAGAATACAACAAATTATTTGGCAGATTACAAAGTTTTCCAAACACTAGTTCGTATGGAGTGTATTGTGTCTCGGTATGCACGGTTGTATTATATGAAAAACACCAAAATGGTAGCCAAGTGCTCCAGTCAGTCAAATTATTACTACACTGTATCCTAAGAAACGCTCCTAAACTTTTATGTGTGTTCTCTAACGAACCTATAGTTTCGTGGTGATACGCGGTCGAGTGAAGTTTGTTAATTTTTAATAATTCACATACTTCAACCATAACTGACGACATGAACTCTGTGCCTTGGTCCGTAATTATCTCTTTTGGGATACCATATCTCAATATAAAATTATTTACAAACAAACTAGCAACTGACACTGTATCCTTTTTTTCTAGCGGATACGCTTCTACATATTTAGTAAAGTTACATTGCAGAGTTAAAATATATTTACTATTATAATTATCAATATCTAAAGGTCCCATTAAATCTAAACTAACCCTTTCAAACGCTGTACTAGGAGTAGTTGTAATAACCATCGGTTCTCTAGTATGCCTGTTCGAGTGTTTCTGAATTTGACAACTCTTACATTTTTTTACGAATTCTGTGACGTCATTAGTAATTCCTGGCCAGTAGTAATATTTCTTAATATTATTCAGCATCCTATTTACCCCCGCGTGGCCACTGGTGGGTAATAGATGAAAGTCATTCAATATTACAATTTTAGTATCTTTTTCATTTACTGTTACTACGTCATTCAATACTAATACCTTAGGAAAATCACTTAGCTTATTAATTTCCTTTAATAATATATTTATAAAATCTTTATCACGCTTTCTTTTTATAATAACGAGCTCGTTTAATTTTATTTCTTTACAAAAATCTTGTAATTCTCTCGCTAACACACTTACGGTAGATAACGATCGAGACATTACATAAATAGCCGATTTATCGGGCACAAAAACAAAAGAACCATTTTTACTATACAAGTTCTGTAAATTCACTATCTGCTTCAATGCAGTCTTATTTGCGCTTAATATTAGTTCTACGCTGTCAGTCGGCCGTTTGAGAATTTCCACTACTTTAGGTTGATCAAGCCTAGAAGCGGTGTGATTCTCACGTGTCAAGTCAATAATATTGTCATTATTAAGTTTTCGAGCTTGTGCTCTTGTCATGACCGATACAACATGCTCACGCATATCTTTCAATTCCTTAGAGTTAATCGGTATGCGGCTCAATGCATCTGCAGCTGCGTTGTGCCGTCCCGGAACATAACTGATATCAAAATCATACTCTTCCAAATAGAGTCTAAACTTTGTTAAAAGGCTTGATGGATCGGTCATATTAAATAAATAAATCAAAGGCCTGTGGTCAGTTTTTATTTGAAACTTCTTGCCATACAAATAGGGCCTAAAATGACGCACAGCCCACACAATAGCCAGTAGTTCGAGTTCGATGACTGGGTATCGTGTTTCAGCTGGTCTTAGATTACGACTTGCGTACGCTACTACCTTGCCATTACTATTAGACAAAACGGCGCCTAAACCTAGCTTTGATGCGTCTGTTTGTATAACAAACGTGTTATCTTCTGAGAAGTCTGGATAATCTAAGATGGTAGGACTAAGTAGGATTTCTTTAAGTTTTTGGAAAGCCTTTTCACATTGACCAGTTAAAAGAGACATTTTTCTTACATAATGCATTAAGTGGATGTGCTATTTCTGCGAAATTAAGTATAAATCTCCTGTAATAGTTAGCAAACGCTACAAATCGTTTAATATCATCTACACATGTTGGAACAGGATATTTCTGTAAAACATCTATTTTCGATGGGTCGGGAAAAAATCCGTCTGAAGTTATTTTGTGGCCTAAATAAATAATTCCTTTTTCAAAAATTCACACTTTAATGGGTTTAATTTCAAGTTAACTTGTCTAAATCTTTCCAGTACTTTAACTAAATTTTTGTTATGGGTTTCAAGACTATTACCAACTACAATACAGTCATCTAAATAAATTAGACATGCCTGATAGTTCAAACCCGTCATGGCTATAGTCATCAGTCGTGTGAAAGAACTAGGAGATGTTTTTAATCCCATCGGGCATCTCTTCATTTGATATTGTTTGTCAGTTGTAAAAGCTGTATATTTCCTAGATTGTTTTTCTAAGGACAACTGATAATAACCTTGTGATAAATCTAATTTAGAAAAATATACATTATTTGCCAAAGAATCTAAAAAATCAGTTACATTCGGTAAAGGGAATTTATCGTCCTGTATTACGTTGTTTAAGTGACGATAATCCACAACTAATCTCCATTTTTTCTCTCCTGATCTATCTGTCTTTTTGGGAACTAACAAAACTGGACTTGACCACTCTGATGTGGTTTCCTCAATAATATCATTCTTTAGCATATCGTCTACTCGTTTCTGTATTTCACCTTTAAGTGCCTTAGGTAGCCTATAAGGCTTGGTATACACTGGTGAAGTATTGTCTTTTAATTTTATGGAATGTTCATATAAGTTGGTAGTAGACAATGTATCGCCTGGTAAATGAAAAACGTCGGCGTATTTAGCGCACACGTTTTCTATACTTATCTGCTCCTATTCATTTAAATAAGAAGGCAAGTCAAGTAAATTAAAAAGTTGTCTGATTCTATCTGGCGATATCTTCTCATTATGAAATTGGTATACGTTATAATAGTTTAAACTATGAATATCTACATCTTTAATATCTACCCTGACTGGTTTGTCAGTCGTATTGAGCATGCGAATTGGAATAAGTTCATACTTTGGTTTCACAATTACTCCCGCTGTGTACACACCTTTATGTACTTGTTTTGCTAAGACAACGCATTCACTGATGTGTGCCGTAGGTACGTGTCGAATTACTTCACATCGTGGAGGAATTATTATTTGATTTTTATCAAACTGAACAGGTACGTAGTGGTCCTGATTTTCCAAACTCAAGGTACCATCTTTGTAACTCAACACTGCGTTATACTTTTGGAAAAAATCTTGGCCGAGTATCCCGTCTGCGGCGCAAGCTAAGTTCTTGAAAACATAGAACTTTTGTTTAAAAATTACCCCTTCAAGTTTTATATCTAAGTAAATATAACCTTCTGATTCTAAATTACCACTTATCCCCTTAATTAAAATACTATCTTTCCTAATCAACTTAAGTAACTCAATATAATGTGCTAGTCGTTCATATTTTATTACGCATAAGCTGGCTCCACTATCAATTAACAAGTTCAATTTCTCATTATTTCCTAAATAGGACATTACTGTAAAGAAATTATTATAACTAAAAATATTATGAGTGCACTGTTTCGGCACGAAAAAATTTGCTATTCTCAGTATTTCGCAAACCTTCCTGAGTCACTATCTCATGCACGTTATGCTGAACCCGTGAAAAGTGAGCGCGGCCACCGCGTGACTGCTGACGCGAGTCACGTGTGTCTTTACTTCTATGCCTGGAATTTACAAAGGTACTTCTTTGACCTTCGTTGCCATGATTTCCATGATTTCTATTATAATTATTTGCATTATTTTTATATCTTGAATTCTTGTGACCGTTATGGTAACTGGAAGTATTTGTTCGGCCATAAGAACTGCTTTTGTAAGAACCTTGTGAAAATCCGCGATTATAGGCAAGCGGCCTAAACTGCATAACCTGCTCTGGCTGCTGTGACGACATTATACTTTCATCAACAGCTACCCTAATAGCTTCGGGAAGCGATGTGAGCTGCCGTGAAGCTACAATGGTGCTCAACCTTGAGTCGGAGAGCCCATCTGCGAATCGTTTGATCGCATTTTTCTCGTTAAGAGGACGCAATATGTCAAATTTAGCGCTATCCTCATCGAACTGAGCTAATGTCAAATTTACAAACAACTCCTCTAGCTCCGTCCCAAATGCCTCTATCGATCTACGTCCCTGTTTTGCTCTGAAAAGCTGTGTTTGTAAAGCTTCTGTTGATTTTTTAGGCAACAAAAACTTTCTAATATCCTGTACTAAATCTTTCACAGTAGAGTACGTGCCTTTTAACCTTAATTTAGCACTAGGTGATACTCGAGTTTTTAACACAAATTCCATCAATTGAGTCTGTGTGCTGTCATTTATTAAAGAACTGTATAATAAAATGCTATCAATTAATTGTTTAGTAACGAGATCTTGACCGTTCATCACAGGTAACAGGGAAATAACGGTTTTTATACCAAACGAACTCGCCATTGTTGTTTGAGTCCCTGAATCTACGTGAGCTAATAATAATTTAATTTTCTTATAATTACTCTTAATTTCGCTAATTAAATGTTGAAAATATTGAAAAGCTTCTGAGCTTGGCTTTTGTTCGTCAACCTCTTTATTTAATTGAGACACAATATCTTCCAAACGTTCATAATAGCTTCTTCTAATTTCTTATAAGGAATGTCTTTTTTTACATGGACCGATTTTATACAAATATTCTCTTAAATAATCCAACTTAATATGAATCTCCTTTAATTGCTCAGACATACTTAAAATTAAACTCGACTTTGTATACCTACTACATACCTACAAAATAATAAAAGAATATTCTAACTTACATTATAACATAATTCACTCCGGACGTATGTTGAACCGCACGAAAGTAAAAATGACTCATGAAGACGCTTGACGTGGTCCTTGCCGACTCCGTGGTTGATGACACGATGCGCTTCGTCGTAGTGCTGCATGCCGCATCACAGATGGGTGGGCCGGGCTATACCCTGGACTCCGTAGGCCGGGATTACCCTGGACACCGCTGCTACATGGGCCGGGCTATACCTTGGACACCGCGCGTACGCTCCTTTCTTCTTTCTTGCAGTCTTCTATAACGTTAACTCTTCTTTTTTTTCATTTTAATCTTCTGTAATGTTTCTTCTATAATTTTTCTTTCATGATTTTTCTTCTATAATTTGTCTTCTATTCTTTTCTTCTATAATCTATTCTTCAATATAATTTTGCTTCAATTAGTTTTCTTCTATAGTTTTTCTTCTTGATCTTCTATAAATTGATCTTCTTTTTTCTTTCTTGATATTAAATTTTCTGTCTTGAAATCTTCATTGTTATGTTGTTCAAATTTACTGTTCTTCACAAAAGATAAGTTCGCTGGTATGGGTCGCCATCTCATATTATTAAAAAGGATGGACGTAGATGGTAGAGTGAAATACGTTGATTTAAAGAGACATGTTTATTGTTCGGTCTCCAGAATATAAGTGAGTAAATAATACAATATAAAATAAAATGTAAACTTAAATGCTAACCAAGCAATACGCACCACATGTTGCAGTTAGACTATAAATATAGTCTACAATCTATACTACAATGGTAAGCTACAGGCCTGACTAAACAGTTACAGTGAAACTCAGAACTTTAAATAGCAAAGATCTGAAGGGCTCTACTACTGCGCCCGTCACCCTGAGACATAAGTGGACAAGTCCCATGTGCCTGTTATTTCACCCTTCAAAACCGGAACACAGTAATGCTAACATTACTGCTTGGCGGCAGAAGTAGGCAAGGTGGCAGTATCTAATACATTGTGGCTGCATGCGTCTGTGCCTTTTATAATATTTTAGTTCTAGTTGTATTATCTACGGAAGAATAGCTCTGGCAATCTGTTTAAAAAAAAACCCGCCATTTGCAAAAACCGTAAATGTTTTGTTGTGAAGCGATATTTATGCATACAAGAAATAAATTATCGTGGTCTCTATTTTCTCGCAAACGTAATGAAAAACATTGTATGTAGCACGGGTGGTAAAAATTACAAACCTCGAGTGATTAGAGCTAACAAACTCTCGTTAATAATTTCTTACCGCCCTTAAAACACAATGTACCATTTCAATTTTTGGTTAGTATTCAATGCCCGTGGGTGTCATTACACTGTACATGCACTGCAAAGCATTAAAAGAATATTTGAAAACGTGATATTTCAATTTGTTGTCCGTATAAAAACAATAAAATAAATTATTATTTAAGCATTGTTCAATGCATAACTCTTCGTATCGAAAAATGGTACGCGACTAGATTTTTGATGTGGCCATTGTGTTGAATTGATATCTATTTACCATACAAAACGTTTTACTGGGATTACTTGTTTCTCTTACGTTTATTACATTGCCAATGGTCCGTGAAAAGAAAGCTATTTTTATTTATGTTAAGACTGCCTTACGTTTGCCGACAGTTTCACCAAAAGACCGAGACTGAGACGACTGACTGATCTCTCTTTATCTCCCATTTTATGACTTCTTAAAATACTGATGCTGTAGAGACGCGAAAGAGATGTGTCAGGAGCTTAGAGCTTATTCATATCCCAAATTAGTCCTGCCGCGAATCGAACCCGGGACTTCCTCATCCCACAGTCCAAACTATTGGGGCATCGAAGTCGTCAAAGAATTAATTCTATGATACTAATTACATAGTTTTACTTTGTATAGTAACATATCAGTTAACAACATTAGGACTTAAAATCGTTGCTATTTTTAGTGGCATAGAGTAAAATAAAAATATTTAAGTACACGTAACGGCCCATTTAGCGGAACAAAAACGAGAGAATACAAAGTACTAACGTTCATATTTAAATAAATAAGAATTATACATGAAGTAGTAATTAAATTAACATCATTTAATATCAGCTTATCATTTAGTATACGTTTACGCTACCTTTATTAAAAAATATCGAAATTAAACGAAATGCATTTTTTTTTTCATTTGGGACAAAGCGGATATAGCTGAAAATTTAAACATTTTTACAATATAACATTGATTAAATCAAACTTTAATACATAAAGAAAGATTTTTCTACTAAAGTTTACGAAATTTACAAGAACGTAGTCAATCAACTTCGAACAGCTCGACACATTTATAGGAAAAAAGAATGAAAGAAAAAAATTTAAGTTGTCAATTTTTTATTTTAATATAAATAAAACAAATAATAACTGGCCAGTCTTTTGAAAAAGAGTGGTTGATTTTGGGGATTTCTATAGGGTTCCGTGAAATGCGTCGGTGTGTGTAGTTGAGTATATCAATTAATAATCATTTTACATTAACTGAGTCTTGTTAGAGCTTTTTGGATTTTTGTTCCAAAGATAATTTGTATGGAAATGAGTGTTAATGTGGAATAATTGACAGTAAAATAAAACAGCAGTGTTATTTATATTACATACATCGCACGCTGATTACACTAGTGTCACAAGTCAAAAATCTTCATTGCAACATTATAATGTTGTCTAAAGTAAATGAAAAGTTATGTTTGATGACTGATCATTGAATGATTCGAAAACATAACTGAGATATATATTAACTTGACCCTTTTGCCATTTTTTGTGTTGAAACCGATGTGCGATATATGTATACAAGAAATTGAAAAGAATTTTTTGTGTGTTCGTCATGTTGTAATGATTACGAAGCTTCCCATGAAGCAGGTAAGTTATTTATTTATTGAACGTTGCGACCCTCCAAGAAAAAGTACAGTGACCCGTAATAATTTAAATCCACCCCAATGGCTTCTTTAATATGAAAAAAAAAAAACAGTTTAATTTTATGGTATTTCGATATTGACATATTTGAGAAGGCTATTGACGTTTTGTCGTAAGGGTTGTTGTTTTAAAATGGGTTTTAGACTTCTTCTTTATGCTTCAATTCATATTCACGTGTAGATTATTAAAAAATATGCTCTTTTGAAGGAATTCCACAGACAAATGAATTGTATGACGTCAAAGAAATAAGACGGACTTTTGGAATAAGGAAAAAATTTAAACTGATTTCTAGATAGATTTGCCGTTATTATTGTCATTTTGAATAAATTAGATTTTTTTTATACAAACTCACTCTGTTCGATCGTAGTATTAAGTTTATTGTTGATGGGACTGCCAAGCTGGTGTAGTGTATCGGGTATGTTTGCGGTGGCTCACACGGACAGCCTCCAGGCCATTATGCGCAAGAAAATTGTCTCGCTGATGAGTAGCGTGAGGCTCAGAACTAACAGCATTCTAAATACTATAGTGGAAAGGTATGATTGTCCTATCTTGAAACAATGGATAGTGCAAGTTAAGGGCGTAGCCCAGTTTGAAATATAATTAAGTTGCACTGATTGATAGAATGGTTTAATAATCATATGTTACTATGGATATTTTATGATCCGAAATAAAGAATTATTATTATTATCATTGAATATCAACACGTTTTACTACAATGATATTCAGTTTTTTTTGTGAAATTACTCCACTAGTTAATTATAAATACAGAGATCGACCACAAAGAGAAAGTCCTTTGACAGGTTGGCCCGAATCAGCGATTGAACTATATCGTGGCTGACGCTATTCCAATTGAGCTAGGCAACAACGCACATATTCATAGCCCCGCAATAGGGAAACTCTGTATCGCGGGTGGCATGAACACATACATGCATAGATAACCGTAAATTAAACCCGAACTCATGATAGAAATAAAAGCAGGCCATACAAATATTACAATCGACCCCGGGACCTCATGACAGTCCAGCATGCTAACCGCTTGGCCACAGAGGCAGTCAAGCAGGCAGGGGGTCTACTCTCATTAACACTCGATGTCAAGTATGAAGCTTCATTCGCATTAAGCGTCTTTGGATTTTCAGTCCACTGAACATCTCCTAGCTATTCAAACTCAATGACCCCCTACCTATGCTGCTTCACTCAACATGTAGCACACACACACACACACACACACACACACACACACACACACACACAC
>NW_020653780.1:1244645-1272539 GCF_003589595.1 Hyposmocoma kahamanoa
CACACACACACACACACACACACACACACACACACACACACACACACACGCCGCGCGAACATACAAAAATTTTGTTTTGTTACTTTTGTTTTATTCCATTACTTTCTTTTCTTTTGTATTATCATAATAATCTTGTATAATACCCGCTCTCTGTAATTTAGAACATGGCTTTCATATTATATACACTACGAAATTCGGTTGGTCCGGCCTGGAGATCCGTAACACAGGTCAAACCCTATGAATACATAATATTCATTATTTATTTATAAGATAACATTGTAAGGAGAAAAATAAAGATTATTGTTATTATTAACAACTTGAACGCCACGCGGGTCACCATGTGGGCCACAATGTCGTTGGAGCCACCAGGATTTCGTAATTTTCATGAGTTTTTACAATGTTGTATTTCAATGACAATGCATTGAAAATGTAGTATTTGCCACTGTAAACTAAAAACTCTGGTGTTTTTATTACAAAAACCAATTAAATTGTATGTTGGCACACGGGTGTCCCCCGTGGCCTCAGCGGAAGGGATTACGTTTTTACATCCGCGGGGGCCGCGGGGATCACCGCTTGGCCCACCTCGTGCACCTCCCCCCGCGTGCTCTTGCGCCGCGGGCCGCGGTCGGCGATTTAGTAGCCCATTATATAAATATATCATATAAACTTCCAATAAAATACTAAATATTTATATACGTTACATACGTCCCATTTGATGCAATTTGACACAACCCTTACGAAATATAGAAAAACGTAAATAAATTCTAAGTCTTTTGTGGAAAATAAGAACCATGCTAACTGAGTGTTCTACAGGGCCACGCGGCCCACCTTTCTTACTATTTGGAATGATAACGATACCTCGTGGCTTGTAAATCGCGTTTAAAGAGAAGCATTGCCTTGGCCCACCGGTGACCCGTGTGGCCTGAATGGATTCAATGGGTTTGGCCCACCCGTGCCCCCCATGGCCTGAATGAAAAGTCACTTTTTTTTAGTGGCGTTCAACGTGTTAAACAAAATATTATAGAACGGAAGTACAGGGGAAGGAATGAACAAATTGCAAAAACTTGCAAATTTTTCTATATGCTTGTTGCAGACCTTTATTTTTGTTTTTACAATTTTTTTTATTTCACTCTGTAATCGTTTTGACTACTAAAGGCGTGGATTAATTAACATACCTATTTTACTGTTAGATAGAAATAGGGACATAAAATTAAGATAAATATGTTAATGACATAAAAATATACGTAACAATAATTTTTAAAACTATTCACGTCATTTCGCTTTAATAAGCCAAACATACCGAATAAACTCGTACATTTTATTGCAAAAAATATTTCAACAATCAAAACGTGACCTGAAATCTAGATCTATGAAAAAATAATAGTTAGGAAATACAATCGCTTAAAATCTGTGCGAGTGAAATAATACAAACAGGCATAATAAAAACCTTTTGGTCCAAACACGATTTCAATATTCTCTAACAAAGCATTTATATTTTATGGTATTGGGATATATTGTGCATTGGTGGTAGGAGTTAACGGGCAGGAGTGTACTCGGATATAAGGTGTTAACAAAATTAACTATTAATCTTGAATGACGGAAAACTGGTGAATTGAGACCCAATTTACTTAGTACAATAGCGAGAGGAATTATAATTAAGCAATGCTATCAATAAATAGCCGGCGCTAACAGTGCTATTGGTACCAGAAACAAAGTTCGTTTGCGCAATGTTGTGTGGTAGATAATAGACCAGTTTACCAGTGCTATGTACAGACCAGTGTACATTGAAGACCGCAGGTGTCTTGAAAGAGTGAACTTTCTAAGGCATGTAATTCTTGTATAAGTTTCTAGGAACTAAAGCTGCCATTATGTGTTCTGGATTGCAAGAATATGAGAGTCAGCATAATTACAGGCACTGAAGACTCATATTCTATGGCTGGCAACGCAAGAAAACTTCTTTCTTATTGCAAATGGTAAGAATAGTGGTAACCCGGGAGAACAATTATTTCCCGGGCCGGGAGAAATATTTGTATGGCCTACATTTATTTGTCTCTTGAGTCTGAGTGTAATTTGTGGTTGTCTATACGTGTGTGTCCATGGCACCCGCGACACAGGGTTTCCCTAGTGCGGGGCTATGTTGCGTGTGTGCGTTATTATTAAAAAAAAATAAAAAATCAAACTCTATGCTGCTTACAATAAGAACGGTCCAAAGTATAAAATGTCAAGCTTGATGTGCTCTTGGTTGTACCTATCTATAGCTTTAATTTGTAAGTTAAGAAGTAGGGTATATTACATTGTGTTAAACTTCCAGATATTACAGAGATTCCAAAATGGGGTGGTTCACAAAAATGGATGATATTCAATTCATGATTATCTCAAAATCCCTACTTGTAACGGAACGTTACAACGTTGTTAAATTTTTTTTTCTCCTCCTCCTCCTCCATCCTATTTTTAAATAATAATTGATTATAAAACATTACAGCCATGATTTACCATAGACAAAATGGGTTAAATCTATGGCAGCTTACGTTGCATTTTCGATAGGATGTCGGAGACGCAGGGTGGGCGCGGTAAAACATCGAAACTAACGCCGGAGTCCCGTTCTCTCAGATTGCTTCAGAACGTCTTCAGAGGTAGTCCACGCTCGGCTTGGCCGCGCTCACTATATAAAAAACCGTTACGTACATATATTCAAAAGTGCAACACTTTTATTGTAACGAAGATTATTGCTTCCCAATCACATTAAACGTACTTAAATAGTTGGGAAAGTGAAAGTTCCCGCTTTAGGGTAAGTTGAATGACACACAAAACACTTGTAACGCTTTTATTTGCTAATTTCATGTTTTCAATTGTACCAAATTGTACTATGTCGTTATTTCTACGATTATATATACATATAAATATATTATATATAAATATATATATATATATATATATATATATATATATTATATACATATATATAGATTGCATCTCCAAAATTTCAAATTGTAACGATCAATTTTAATTGTATTTTTTTCACCAGACGTTTTCTTTGGCTTATTTAGTTTTATATCTTATTTTACAATAATAAGTTAACGTCTCGGCCTTCAGCCTTATTACCTAAATTCTTTTTTTTATATATTTTACGCATATTAAACTGCAACTCCGTTCTGGTCGCGCCACCGGCAATCGCTACTACGTAGGTGCTTCTCCAATTCTCTTTTGCCGTCAGTCATTCACAACGGAAGCAAAAGGACTGTTACTACTAGTTGGTTATCCGTTGCAGGAGTCACCTTCGGGATAATTGTCACCATCTACCTTCGGGTTGGAAAGCTACCTTCGCCTGAAACTAGTGTGGCCTTGCTTCTGCGCCGGCAATTATACAGGGGAGCACTGTAGTCGGAAGCGAAAAAAACCAACGGTCTTAAGGCCTGTTACTACGACCCGTAAGAAAAATATAATTTTATGTACCATTTTTTTATTTCAAAATTTAAATTGTATTTTTTTTATTACAATTAATTCAATTTTCGGATTTCTTTGTTTGATTTTCTACCCTCATAGGGAAAATAAAACTAGGGAATCGAACCCGGTACATACCGTCAAACTGGCGATAAGTAGCATGACAAAAGCCTGTTAGGACAGAATCTCACAACATGGAAACAGGCTCGCAAAAGCTCTGGACCAACCTCCAAGTAGCAGAGGATTGAGTAGGTGCCACATGTGGGACTAAAAGAAGATGTTGGAAAGATGAAAGGCGGGTGAGCCTAACACGTTAAATAGATCACACTACCTCCGTTAGTTGAAAGGGCGCATGTGACTTTTTAAAATTGTTTACTTATGCTGCTGTGATTAATAAGAAAAGGCCGATCAGTCAATATTATTACGTGAATACATATAAGTAAGGTATAAAATTAGTGCAAGGGAAAAGTAGATATTTTTTAATTTCATTATCTACTTTAAACATTATTTTCTCAGGCCTGAGTTTTTGTCACAACCTTTCAACTACCAGTGGCGGCAGCACAACAAAGAACTGCTTATGGTCCATGGTCCGATCGCACGTTGCAAAAGTCATTATAAAAAAAAGTTAAAAACTTAAAACAACCCATGCCTTTATAATGGACAGTGGTTAAAACTATATACAGTGATGAGTCGGATTGCATGAAAACCTTAAATATTGCTATTTAAAACACCTTATCCTTCCCAATGTTAAACCAAAAAGCCAGTCCTGTTAACAGAACAAATGAATAAATCGAATCTAGTTGATATGGTTATTGGGTCAGAATAATAATGTAATACCCCAAATGATATAGATCCAATTCGTAGGCACGCTATTTGTATTTAAAATTAATTTATTATACAATGGGTAATAATGTTTAACATTAACAGTTATTATTATACTGCTGTGTCGAATACAAATAACATTTTAAAGTAGTTAGTTTACATTAAGCTGAGCCACAGAGCAAGTTTGTTTATCACTCTCGTTTTCTCAAAACAGATGTTACGTTTTGTTGCGCCGGTTTGCTGGTTTTAGCGAGTTGACTGACACACTGAGTCTTTAGGTTCGTCAGTCAATTTCACTTTAGTCACCGTCTGGTGAGTTCGTGTTTGTGTTATTTTGCTTAGTTGATTAATGATTATGTCACTTATTGTGAACGACTTGACCAGACTAATCTAATAAATAAACCTCGAGTTGGACTCTATGTTTTTATTAGTAGGTACAAGTTTTGTTCCATCGCCTAGTGCCTTTTATAGATTGTATAATAGGATATTGGTGAGTGCTCTGAAGAATTATTCAATCATATCCTTTCCTCCCCTTTCCTGCTCAGAAGCACGAGTGCTGGCATTCGTTGTCACTATTTTACAACTTGCAGTATTCCGTCGCGGACTAAAAAGCTTGGTGGCACCTTTCTCTGTCGCACAGTCTACAAATTAAACTCCCTTCCATCACACGTATTCCCTGTGTCTTACGATATAGGATCCTTCAAACGAGACGTGAAGTAGCATGTAGGCATGTAGGGTGGATGGAGGTGGTTTGGGCAGTGATTGTATCAACACTGCACTAAGTTTCTTCACATTTGGATTCCACTTTCCATTTAACATCACTTGAAGTGGAGTCATGTGCCTGTCACGTGTAAAAAAATTACTACAAATAGGTACCCAGTTGGACTACAAACAAACTACTGATACATTTCTGCCCTTCTAGTCATGACTAATGCTTTCTAGTAGCAGTAGAGCTCTTTGTGAAAGGGTTCGTCTCGGGAAGTATTGCCGCCTTACCTATTTTTGCCGCCAAGTTCCGTTCCGGTTTGGATGGGTAAGGGTGCTGGTGAAATTATAAAGCACATGGGAATTTATGTCTCAATGACGGGCACAGTGGCAGTGCCCCTATGATCTTTGCTATTTAAAGCTCAGAGTGGCGCTGCAATTGCTATTGTAGTCTCTAATAATTATCAAAACTTTAAGTGTAAAATTTTAATGTAGTAAAAGACACACACATAAACACACACACACACACACACACACACACACACACACACATATATATTGTCTATATGTATAAGTTTCACATTAGAAATAGTAACTTTTATCATCTGAATGTTTATAACACTAGGCGAAATTTTCGAAATAATTTACATTATATAAATATAACATTGAAACGAAAATACCTAGATGTTAAGAAGTAAAGTGTACGTGTATTTACTTTTCAAATTATATTTTAATTTCTATTTTATTTTGGAACTACAAAAAATAAATTTAAAAAGTCATATCAAATATCAAAAACCAAAAACCACAAGTGAGAAAAAAGTTACAAACCAATTCAGCAAAAAAGATCGTTAACGAAAACAAAAGCATAACGCTGCACTCAAATTGGACACCAGAATAATAACTGCATCATTTACATGACAGTGGAAATTGGGAACAATACAGAAGTGTTGGACACTGGACTGGGTGTCAATAATTCATGCGTCTGACATCTCACTTAGTTTGCATTTTCATTACTCTGTCGTTATAGGCTCTAAAAACACTGGAAGAGATGCAATAGAAGTCATCTTAGCTAAATGTGTGGCTAAGAATCAAACGTGGCCTAGTACATTCGTCATCCTCATATTTAAGAATTAAAGAGTTCTGGCGTTGAGACCGCATAACGGAACACACTCTTTATTTTGTGATACCACGTAAAAAAAAACGACATGACAGTTGTTATACCTCTCAGAGCTTTAAATCCCAAACATTTGGGGCATTGCCACTGCACTCGTCACCCTGAGACATAACTTGGATAGGCCTATTTGTTTGTAATTTCATAAATACCTTTACTCTTTAAAACTGAAACGCTGTAATGCTCATATTACTACATAAGGCGCATTATAAGTTTCCGGAACTGGCCACTTACATAAACAATATTTGAAAAGTAATTACAACATTTGAAAATGGAACTCTTTGTTTCATGTTTCATCTGACTGTCACTTGTTTTTATATTGTGGCGTCATTTTAGAAATTGATTGTCTATGTCACCATGGATTTAACTCGTGAAAATTTTCGTAGTATGATTTTCTACGACTGTAAGTGTAATTTAACAGCTCAGCGGAGTTTCGCTCGGCTTCAAACTGCTTTTGGCGATGAAGCACCATACAAGACAACTATTTATAGCTGGTTTGCAGAATTCAGACGCGGTCGTGTGAATCTCAATGACGAATTTCGTGCTGGTCGCCCGTCCACTGATGTGAACAACAAAAACATCGATGCTGTGCGCCGTATGATCTAACAGACAGCCATGAGATTCGACCATCTTTAGGCATAGGCATGAGTCAAATACAATCAATATTACACAAACATTTGGGTGTGAAAAAGCTGTGCTCTCGGTGGATCCCACACAATTTTACTGAGGCTCAAAAAACGGATCATTTTAAACATATTAAAATTACTAGAGAGATTGTAGTAGCAGTAGAGCTCCTTGTGAAAGAGTTCGACCAGGGAAGTACTGCCGTCTTACCTTACCTGTTTCTGCCGCCGAGCAGTAATATGACTATTACTGTGTTCCGTTTTTAAAGGGTTAAGGATGCTGGTAAAATTGCAGGCACATGGGGTTGTCAACTTAAGACTCAGGGTGACGGGCGCGGTATAAGTGCCCCTGAGATCTTTGTGATTTAAAGCTCTGATACTGCAAAGGTTATGGACAGGCGTGTGGCGCACGACTTGCTCGTCCCATCACGTGATAGCATAACAATTTCAATATAGAGTACTAACAAAAACCGACCTAAAAAGTTCGTGGAATTACATCTATTTGCCAAGTTTTATTGAAATCGGTTACCGGAAAGTGTGCGAAACCGGATTCATCCCCTAGTTTGCTCTTAGAGAGGGAATATTATCTTCATATTTAAATAGGACCACTGCTGAGGTACGCTCTTTCCAACAAAAAAAAAAGAATCGTCAAAATCGGTTCACAACGCCGTCGCGTAACATACATACAAAAAAACATAAAGTCAGATGAGAACCTCCTCCTTTTTTTGAAGTCGTTTGAAGAAGGATTAACAATGGTTTAACTAGAGACATCATTAAAATGTGCATTTCGACTTTCAATAACAATCCCGGTGACTCCTTGTTTTACTATGTACACAAACTGACGTAAGTTTTGTGCACGATTCAGTATAATACTTCCAGGAATTCTATCTCTAGATTTACCCTGGCAACGTGCTAAATATAACCTAGTTTATAACAGTACAAATTCGTAACTGCGACGATGTTGACTTGTTTATTTGCATGTGGAAACATGATTAAACACATTAACTGTCTTTTCACTTCTGCTAATGAAGAGAGGGGAATTATATTGCAGGTATCAGGCGAATAAATGGTGAACTGAGTTCATGTCGAAGGTCATTCAATTGCAAATTAAACTAAAGTATAACTGGTTATTCAAACTTAATTAATTGAATAAATTCCTACTCTCATTTTTATTGATTTTATTTCGCCTTTTGTCAAACAAGATTTTCGGGGCTCTACGCTGTCTACATGGTATTTATACAATTTATGAAGCCGCTTAATTAGGCGGAGTAATTAAAGCCTTTCATTGTCGAATTCCTTTATAATTCAAACGAGATCTATTGATTTAATGTCTACTGTATTATTTTGCCCGTTCCTAGACTCCGTTCGACTTTCTTAATTGACGTAATTGAAAAGTTAAAACCTCACGTTTCGCTCACCCTTTTAAATATTTACTTTACCACCCAATTAGTGCGCTGCTCATAGAGTTTTCTTTTAAGTCTTTCCTCATATATTTCTGTCTCTTTTGCACTTTAGGTAAAGTACGTTCGTAGAGATGCGACAGGATATTTTGTGCATTTCATCCAGATTACGAGCAATCCGTTATTGTGCTCGCCTTTCGATTCGTTCTCTCATTCCAATTTGTTTATTTCGCTTGTTTCTCTGAACCAGCCAATTTTGTTTTTTTTTCCAGTGTTTTCACGTTAAACCGAATAAAAAAGAGAGAAAAAATAGACAAATACGTGTCGCTTTTATACTTCGGGCAGTTTTATTTTGAAGTCTCTTTCCAAAGTCGATAGCATTCTTTACAGTGTTTATTAAATGTATGTCGTAATGCCGAACAATATATAAAGGGTGTAATCGTTAAGTGCTCCTAGGCGATTATTTCATAAATATTAGGGATATCAAAAACCCATAAACTGATATCGAAAATACTTTGCCTAATGAGTAAATGACATCAATTACTGAGTTGTTCAAAATTGAAGCTTCTCTACGAATGTATGAATTCAACGAGAGGAGAGTTCAACGTTAAATTTTATTTTTTAAAGATTATTGTTGTTGTTTTACACATTAGGTAACGTACTTTCTATATCAGTTTAAAGGTTTCCGATATTTCTTATATTTAAGGAGTAATCGCCTGGGTACATTTAACAATTACACCTTGTATATATATTCACATTATAGATATTGACTTCTGTTAAACTGAAATCTCTATATTTTTTAAAAGTAACGATCACAAATGTTATGATAGTTAATCCTTTTAAAATGATGCAAAAAATGGCACAGCTCTAGCTAAATTTGCGCAAAGTTAACAGAAAAGCTAATTTCGTTTATTTTTACCTTTACCTGCAAATTAAGGCTTGTGTTCTAATTTATTATTAGCGCACCGTCCTCACTCTGACCTGCTTCACTGACTCTTTTCCCTAAAATAATTAATGAAGGATGTAAATACGAAATTCAATTTTCGCTTCACTTCTTCATGTCGTGTTGATGCTTCTTTAATTTTAAATTGTAGATATTTTTATATGATATGTAGTAATGGAAACAATAAGTCGTGTACTTGGGGGAAAAGCCATGCCTACCCTATGCCATTCAGTTAAATCGCAAAAACCTGAGCGGCTTTGCCTCTGAGCACGTGCCTGTAATTCACTAGCATCTTAACCCTTCAAAACCGGATCGGGGTAATACTTACAATCTTGGCGGCAGAAAAAGGTCTGTATTGTGGCAAAAGAACTTTTTGACAAGGAGGTACTACTGCTACTAAAATGTCAACTAAGTTGCTACCTTGATGGCGCTATCTGTGGCCACGTTAAGGTCCCCCTCATCCAGGGGTTAGTATGAGAGAAATACCAGCAAGTTCTCTATGAACTGTGTTGGAACACCACAGTCATATTGAGTTAGACTAGAATCCCTAAACCGTCATTTACGTTAAGATTTTTATAAATAAACCGAGTTCATGAAAACAATTAGGGGAAACTTCTTAAGCTCTGTTTGATTTGCTTTTGATATAGTTAATTAACAGAAAAAGTTCGATAAGCATTTTTAGACATCGCTCTTATTACTTTCATTTTAATATCGCCTATAGGAATCATTCCATAAAACGCGCTTCTACTAGCGTAACAGTCGATTGGAAGTGGTCGTAATCCATAACAATCTTAATTGAGGCGCGACATCTGACACATAAGGCTATTCAATGACTGTGGAACGTTGCGTTTTGTATTATAAAATAGTTTGTTCAAGTTTTAGTCAATAAACTAAATAATTAATTGTGACATTTTTTTTATTTTTTTTTAGACAAACTGCCTCCGTGGCCGAACGGTTACCATGCCGGACTGCCACGCAGAGGTCCCAGGTTCGATTCCCGGGCCGAGAGAAATAGTTGTATGGCCTACAATTATTTCTCTCGTGAGTTTGGGTGTAATTTGTGGTTGTCTATGTGTGTGTCCATGGCACCCGCGACACAGGGTTTCCCTAGTGCGGGGCTATGTTGAGTGTGTGCGTTATATATTATATATATATTTTCATTAAAAAAAACTGTCCTCAAAAGTTTGTTTATCGACTTTTTTCGATTTCACTGATAAGATCCCCTTATCAGATTCTGACTTCTTGATGCCAATGGGACTGTTATAGACTCCTGTGTGAATGGGACAGTTATATTATACATTTTATAAAAATGTACAAAGGAGGAAAAAAAAAAGGAAAATAATTAGAAATTTATAGCCGAAACGAACCCAGAACAGCTTCGTCGGCATCAGGTACCACTTCGAGGATACAACTCTTTCAAACAAATTTTCAAAACAGGTCCACAATTGATGGAGAAATCGGTGTGTACACTGACATGCCTACAAAATTTGAGGATTTTCCTCGACGTCCATGGGATCCCCGCATCAGATTCTGACTCAGTGACAATGGGATCACCCAATTTTTAAGTCGGTTAAAAATTACATAAACTTAAAAAGAAATGAAACTATTTTTCCGGATTTAAATCGCGTATATTTGTTTTTTCAAACAAACCGACGTTTCGGGCCCTTTACAGGTCCCATGGTCACGGTTGACTGAGGTGGTACAGTCTTCAACCAGTTATGTCTAATATTAATGCAAACCACCCTATTTTTTCCACTATAGTTACAATAGTTATTAATTAAATACCTTATTTTTAATTTTACAAAGAAAACATTCCAATTCACGCTACATTAAGTTTTACAAATTATTTTATTGAATGAATTTTTATTAAGTTTAATTTATTATTAATTATTAATAGAAATTAGAATAAACTAAAACATATTAATTAGTACTGCAGTCTTATGTCTGTTTGGGATTTTTCATTAGAGGAAATACTGGATCCCAAACTGGTGGTACGGAGAAACCATCTTCCCTGTTGAAATTAGGATGTTTTTTAATTTCAATGGCCTCTCGCAGCATCCTGGGCAGATAACGGACTTCTTTTGCAAGGACCTGGGGTTTGTCAAACTTCATTGAATGTGTAGGTTTATCCATGACATGCTCGCAGACTGCAGACTTGTTTACGCGACGGTGTTTGACATCAGCTGTATGTTCTTTGACGCGGGTACAAATACTTCGCTTTGTTTGTCCAATATAAGAGAGACCGCACTCACAGTCAAGCTTGTAAACTCCTGCATCCTGTAAGGGGATGTTACATTTCACGGGTCTCAGGAACTGAGAAATCTTTCTCAGGGGCTTGAAATAGGTCTTGATAGATGCACGCCTGAGGACTCTTCCGATCTTGTCTGTAACACCTCTCACGTAAGGTAATATGGCAGGTCTTCGCTCGACTGTTAGCGGTTTCACACGGGGTCTGCGGCGTTGGCGTGGAATCCTCAACTTATTCGCATGTAGGACTTGCTTTATATGCTGAAGTTCCCCCGCCAGATGATTACTGTCGCAGACACCATATGCTCTCTGAAACAAAGATTTGCCCACGGTAGCTAACTGGCTAGGATGGTGATGGGAATTACCATTGAGGTACCTATCTGTATGGGTTTTCTTTCGAAATACAGTATGGCCTAGGGTGTTATTAGGATTTCTTTTAATTAAAACATCTAAGAAAGCTAAAGTACCACAATTCTCTTGTTCCATAGTAAATTGGACTCGTTTTTGCAATACAAATATGGTTTGAATATCTAAGGTCACTCCCAAGAAAACTGCTTTCTTAACAAGATCTAACTTTTCTCCGTTTATTTCTATGCTTGGTCTAGTCGATTTTACGTTACGTAATTCAAATTTAACACATTTTGTCTTCGTGGCATTAAGCAATAAATTGTTAGCATTAAACCAATAAACTACCTTGGAGAGGGTATCATTAATATGGTCAAGAATTGTGGACCTGCATTTCCTGTGTAATGCAGATTTCATTATATTTTCCTTTGCTGTAAGTAAGAAGTATGTATTATATTTAGAAATTAAAGTCTTGCTTCAGAAGACATCGTAGGGAAGGACCATTTTCCCACTTGGCTTTTTTATTTTTATGTTCGGCACTACAACTGTTGTGGACAGGCGTGTTGATTACCATCAGGTGCATGACTAGTTCGTCCCGTCACTTGATATTATAAAAAAAATGTTCATTTCTAAGTAAGTGCGATCGTAGACATAATTATGTATTCCTATAAACAATAGTTAGATACTGGTTTGCTAGCTTAGGTTTAAGTTTTCGTTTTATTACCTTGAGTCCCATTAGGTCTAATTTGCGTCATTTATTAAAAATTTTGTTTTTTTTTTCAATTTTATGGCCACGTATTATTAGTATCAGTTTTTAGTATGTAACCAAACCCTCAAGTGGAAAAAGTACATGTACTTCCCCACCCTTTAGTAATAAACACGCACTCTGACCGAAGTGTGGGCAAATCGCGTGCGTCGACTGCCTAAATGAAACTGTTTAGGGGCTATTCACACGAGCAATGCGGGCTATAGTGTTTTGGGAAATAGTCGTAAATCTGTATCGTTACTAAAAGTGTTTTTACGCCAGCGTTGAAACGAAAAACAAAGAGATTTGGATGTGTTTCCCTTTGATGTAGGTTTGATATGTGGTTGTAATGCTTTGGTGTAAAAACTTCTACATATACTTTAAATCATATGTGTCGGTGCACGGGTAAATGCTTATTATTATGTTGTGTAAGAATTAAATCTTCTTAAAATCTAACCATAAAGTCAACAGCTAAAGAATTACCTGTTGATTGCCACGTATTTTTGTCAAACACTCGGGACTAACAATTTAAATCAATTTTAATTAACTCTTGACTTTTATTATTGTTTGTTTATATGCATAATATGTTAAATTGCCGAATGGTTTGACCTGAGTTATAAGTTACCTTATCTATTTCTGTCCCCAAGCAGTAATGTGAGCATTACAGCGTTCCGGTTCTGAAGAGTGAGGGGGCTTGGGAAATTACAGGCACGTCGGACTTGTTACTCATTATGTTTCAGGCTGACAGGCGCAGTGGAGTGCCCCTCAGATCTTTGCGCTTTTAAGCTCTGAATGGCACTGCAACTGTTATGGACAGGCGTGTCGCTTACCAGGCGCATGACTTGCTCGTCCTGTCACTTGGTAATACACTCCCGGACACATAATTCAGCCACCTTGCATTTTAATTCTAAATAAAATTTTATATAAAAATATAGTTAGCATCCAAGAAGAAGTTTTCTCCGATTTTTTAAATTCAAAGTTTCAATAAGGACTTAAGGACATGACATTTAGTATACCAGTTTCAAAGTTGCGTAGTAGCATTTTTGAGCAATCAAGCATTATTTAAGCTAAGCATTTAATATTGAAAATGCAAGGTGGCTCGATTTATGTGTCCGGGAGTATATAAAAAAAAGAGTTTTACGGAATTTATGTGTGAAATTTAATTTGCAATTTAACATGAACTTTTCGGTGAAGGAAAACATCTTGATGAAACCTGCACGTCGAAGAAGGTCCACAGCCCTCGGTAAACGTGTGAAGTTCCCAAGCCGCATTGTGGTATGTGACCGACCCGTGTCCAGCAGTGGAATGTATAAATGGGTTTGATGATGATGATGTGTTTTTCGTTGCGTTGTCGCACGAGACGTAAAAATTATAACAAGATCTTACCGAATCACCCTCTGCTGTGCGCCATATAAAATTTTTGCTGACGTCATGTATCCTATGCATCTCCAAAGGCTCATTAGACAAATGCCATCTCATTTTTCACAATCGGCTTAGACGTTCAGCGGCTGTAGGAAGTAGAATATGTATTACATACGCAAGCAATAAAATGACTCTCATTTTAATATCGCCGTAGTAGGATCAAGACACTAAATCATGACGACACTGAACAATTACTTTCTTTCCTTAAATGATTCAACTCATAGGATTCTCCCCTAAACCTATTCACACACGCCATACACTTCATATACATCATACTTACTACACACCGACTCAGTGAAACTCACACTTTAAAAACACTTCTACTTTTTACAAGACGTGAGATAATTAAAGATAAGTCTTACAGGTTCTCGTACTTGTTTTATTACAATTTAACAATATTAACGTATTGTGTAATTTACTCTTGTATGACAAACAATATATCATAACTTTAGTGCTCATCTGCTCAGTGGAAGCCTGGTGACCTGTAATACAGGTTTTCATACACAAACTAGTATATCCGATTTTATTGTTAACTCTAAATCATATTACTTTTAAGCGGGTGCGGGTCGGGCGCGGATAGGGTCGGTACCGCGGCGGGTCTAACTCCGTGTATGTCGATGATGTGACGATTGCTCCATAGGAATACTAAGACCACATTAATCGATTGCACAGACGATAGAAAACAATGTAGGAAACGTCGGTTTGTTTGAAAAAACAAATATACGCGATTTAAATCCGGAAAAATAGTTTCATTTCCTAAATGTAGGATTGTCATCTGCCCCTATATTGTTGTAGGAACAAAAGAGAACTAATGCATTTTGATCCTGAATGAAATGAAAAATTTATTTATATTCTCATCACAAGCTTAAACCTTGAAATACATCAACAAATATTTCAATTCTCGTCTCGCCCATCCTCGTCAATCCAGAGCATTTCCACTGAAGATACGCTAAGAGAGAATTGAAATTTTGCCATATAAATTTCAATCTTCGTCTCGCTTTGTCTCGTCTTTCCTTGCCGGTGGAAAAGCACCTTTAATGTTTATTTCGTTATAAACTAAAGGTATAACCATAGATTGTCATATCATTATTTGTAGTAATTCTGTTTTTTACGGCTACTCAAAAGTTTACATTAATAGAGGTTACGAAATTTGCGAATTTAGCCGACGATTGAATAGTTCTTCCTTGCGAGTTGAATAGGATCCTGAGAGGAGTAAAAATTATTTGTTCTTATGAGCACAATCTTTTGTTTTTGGTGACAAAGGCGTATTTTGTGTTCACTACCACCGTGTACACAATAGTTAGTAAAATTTGACAAAGCGTTATTATTAACGGTTTTAAATATTCATCACGCGATTTGAAATTTACCTGAATATAAAACTTTCATAAACTGTTCAAAATTTTAGTTAAATTTGTATTCAAAATTTCAAAAGCAACCTAGACGTGTTGCGTGTTGCATTTCAATACATGTGCAGTATGATGCAAAGTGCATAATTAAGTTTTCACTTCGGACTAATCAATCACAAACGAGTTGGCAACTAAGCCTATTATTGTGACGTAATTTAGTTAATATGACTTTCTAGAAAATGATAATATAAATATAATCAGGTTATGAAATTTTAACCCTATAAAATCGCTGTCTTAAAAAAATGTACAATGTAAAGTATACTTAAAGATTATAGCGTGTGTACAAATGGCAGCACATCAGGCTACACGACGAATTTTGTTCCGTCGCACTGGAGGCGATTATCGAACAAAAGTGTACAGCTTGATATGCTGTTGAATGTACAATTTTTATTTAACTTTACGTCATTTACAACCGTCGAAAATCCGCGTAAAAAGGAATAACAATTTTTATAGCTTAACCTGTGACGGAGAACGCCCTCGTACATAGATTTTTTAAAACTTTTGTACAGTTATTGCATAACTTTTTTAATTTCCTGGTATATTCGTGCCAATTACAAAAAAAACAACTGTAATTAAAAGTATGGAATTGGCAAGGATGCAGGATTGATTAAGATACAAAGAAGTCTGAGCTCGTTTGCTTGAAAGTACCGAACAATAACGAGGCTTTTCATCATCGCAGACATTTCCTTTCCTTTTAACGAAAAACGCTAGCCGATTCTAACCATGATTTATCAGGTTTTTCAATTAGGTTTGTCAATTTCTTTTGTCATAAAAACGGTCTTTCAATCTACGAAATTATTTTTGTGTTACGGACATTCTTCTACATTTTTTTTTTCACTTTTATTCAAATATTGCTAAATTTAAATGAGGCTTAATTACTATTGGCAATATTACGAGTTTTATTTGTTTTTTTTTAAGATACCAGGTGACGGGACGAATAATATACTATTATATTTTATTTTATAAAATCCTGGCCTATTTTTGTATTTATGTTACGCGATAACTCTGGCTTGTGATCCGATTTTGATGATTCTGTTTTGTTGGAAAAAAGTACCGTAAAACCGCAGTAAGTAAAACCTAAGTTAATAAAACCTCAGTAATGGTTACATTTAAATTTGAAGAAAATATTCCACCTCTAAGGGTGGCAAACTAGGGCATGAATGACTTTTGAGGTGGGTTTTTTAATATTCTGTACTGAGATTATATAAGTAATATTTTGTATGATATATTTGATATTCTATATTTGTGTTGTTGTTAATCTTATCTGTGGAAACTTGTAAATCGCCATCTATTTTTATTTTTGTAACTATTTATATACCAAGCTGTTACTTTCCCTGAAAATGTAAAATAAAATAAAATTCTACTTTATATTGTCATTTATTATAAAAATATAACTGCTTTTTTATTTCAAGCTCTGCTTATTTAATTGTAAGTGACACGTCCCTGTCCATTGCAATCACAATGCCACTCCTCAATTTAAATCACAAAGACCTGAGGAGCATTGCCACGGCGCCGGCGCTCGAGACCTACATTGACATCTCATGTGTCTGTAAATTCACCAGCAATACTGAATCCAAACACAGTAATGCTACTGTGTTCGGATTCAGTATTGTGAACATTCGCAAAACTGCTTCGCGACAGAAATGGGTAAGGTGGCCGTAATTGCCTGGACGTACTGTTTCACAATGAGCTCTACTACTACTAAACCTGTTATATGGTCTCATACGTTTTTCGATATAACTATCCACCGATACATTACAGCAAGGAAAGATTTGCCACCATAACCCCTGCACTTTATACCAATATACTTTTATCACTTTCTATCCCTGCGTACTACCACTACAATATATGTGTAAGGTGGCATATACAATTGTTATAAAGTCCATCCACTCTTTTAGATTATTTTGTCAAAGTTATTTTTTTGTGTGCATTCCTGGTATTCTTTAAACAATCATTACATACATAGTGTCTTCTGGGGTCAAACTATGTTCTAACGTTATTTAAAATTAATTTAGTTTTTGTCATAATTTCGACATTCATTCGAGTTCCTTTGTTATTTGTTATTTATTAGTAGCTTTGCTCAAGGCGATGCAGCGCCTTTAAAATATCTTTGATGTGATAAGGTGACTTTTGAAATTGCCATTTTATATAGGAAAATTAAATCAGTCAGCCGTGATCATAGGGCCTGTAAAGGGCCCGAGACGTCAGTATGTTTGAAAAAATAAATATACGCGATTTAGATCCGAAAAAATAGTTCGAATGTGTAGCAATCGCGAAAGCCTTAGATAAAGAATTGGATTAGAATCGATGGTTTTAAAATATAGTACATTATTGCAGAGGCCGGGAAGAAAGGGATTGCTGGACGAGATTGAGTTATTGTATTAATACGAGTCACAAACGGTGTTTTTCTCAAACAATAGAAAGTTAAAAGAACCATTGATTAATGTTAAAAGTAATATTTGACTTTTGGCTAATATTGCCTCTTGTTTTAAATTAGGCAGTGTACAATCGATTACTATATTTTTGTAATCGCTATCTTCTCACTAGAACTCATTTTCGCGATGAAAATACAAAAAAAGACGAATAAACAGAAAATTATACTTCAGACTATTTTACCGCCTTTTCCTTTTTTTTTAAGTAAGCTGTGTAGGTAGGTATTTTTAATTACGGACACTGGACTGTTGGCTGCATAAGTTTTTCTTTTGCCTGTTTACATAGTTCATAATTATAGTAGATAGATTTAAAAGTTTATTGCAGCGGACAGTAATGTATTTTCATACTTACTTTGCAGGCCTTGGCCGGGAAGAAGTCGCACAGTCCATAAATGGAAAACTTTCTGAAAAAAAAATTAACTACGCAGAACTACTTACACATTTTTGACATTTTATGGGCAGTTTGTCGATGCCCCTCTTGTAAGATTCAATCAAATCAAGTCAAAAACTTTAAAGTACCTCTTCATTGCTTCGGAATTCATCATGTCATCAACATATTCAGCCAACATCAATCCACTGCTGGGTATAGGCTCTTCTTTATTACGTCAACTTTTAAGGTCGTGCGCCATCCGCATCCAGCAAATCTTACGATATCGTCAGACCATCGGGCCGCTGGTCAGCCCCCTGGCCATTTGCCTCCTCTTGGCCACCATTTCGTGACTGCTTCGGAATTAAAAACTAAATATACAGGATTCCTTTTTTTACTCTCAGTATCAAATGGTATAGGGCATTTATTCTCGGATTTTCCCTGTCTCTAATTTTCAGCTACGATATCAAAAAATGTACAGTCCTGTCACCAATCTCCAAAATTTCATAAAAACAATGTTAAGCACCAATTTTATACGCTTTTCCCGTAACTGGAGTGTTTTCAATTCGCGTTGTAAACCGTTTAGCTGCCTTGTAATTTATAGCCTTCGGGCCATAATCGAGTGTGCGTTTTGAACGGAGCACGACACACGTGAAAATATTATCATTTCGAAGCTCAACTTGTACATTTTTGGATTTTATTTCGCTGAGACGTTTCAATTGCGTAAAAGTAACAGAATTCTAAATATATAATTGATGGATGTATATACTCGTATAATAATACATGTTAATATAGTTGAAACTGTGGGTTCCCAATAGGAAATAATCAAATCGGGAAACGAACTTTCCAGAATGTATTTACTTATAAATTGGTTTTGGCCTGGGCTGTTGTGAGAAGTGCGCCAGAGTGGATTCCGTTACTCTTTGCAAGGAATTGTCTAGTTTCATCATCACCGTAATCATCATTCCGCCGGAAGACGTCCATTGATGAACACAGGCCTCCCTCAAAGGTTCCCTACTTTAAGACCAGGTAATGCTGGCACTTTATTATTATGATGGCTAGCTATTTTAGACTCTCGCCTCTCTCATGGCCTAAATGATTAATTTAGAATTTTTAAATGGTAGAGGCGGTAATTCCCGGCAATGACACAGGCTGCCGGGATCAGAGACTCACGTTCAAGAACCGGCGAACAATATGCGCCTGCATTTGTATTGGAAGCGACGACATAACAATTAAGATTATTCCAGTGGAGGCCACATCCCACATGAAGTTAGTTCGTTGTTATATAAACTGCCCCCGTGGTTACCATGCCGGACTGGCACGCAGAGGTGCCAGGTTCGGTTCCCGGGACGGGAGAAATAGTTCGACTCATCCGTAGAACAATGATCTATGTGCAAGACTACTTGTTCTCAGGACATAGTACATTTCGTTCGTTCTTCTTCGCTGTGGATGTCAGATCAACCGTTGTTCGATTTTATATTTCCGAAATGAAATAAGATAGGTACATAAATTCCCAAAACTCCTTTACATAGGCCTTAGTTTGAATAACGAAATTATTCTCTTAACGTACTTATTCTCTTTATGCTATATAATCAGATCGGACTCTGTTCTTCGGATGTGTCGATTTGTATGGCTTACATTTATTTATCTTGTGAGTTTGTGTGTAATTTGTGGGTGTCTATGTGTGTATCCATGGCACCCGCGACACAAGGTTTCCCTAGTGCGGGTCTATGTTGAGTGTGTGCGTTATTATTATTCTGTATTATTAAATGGTGACAGATATTACTATTAATATAAAAAAAATCCCGGTATTCGGTTCTTGACCACGTCGGCCTGAAAGCGCTGTGTTAGCCAAGAAAAACTTTTCAAATAAATCTGTCATTCGACGAAAGTGTAGGAAAAGTTAAAAAACTTATTTTTATCAATATTCTTTTAATTTCTGGCTAAAGTTTTTCCATTTCATGAGCTATTTGATGTCAAAGTACGACTTCACCTTTCTATTATACATATGATGTTGTATACGCAGGAAAACATTGTGATGACACCTGAACGTCGAAGAATGTTCACAATACTCGGAAAACGTGTGAAGTGACCAACACACATTAGGCCAGCGTGCGGACTATGGTCTAAATCCTCGCCTAGGAAGAGGTTCTTACCCAGGAGTAGGACGTGTACAGGGATTGATGATGATAATGAATAATTCTTGTATTATTTAATCAATTAAATTTATTCTTTAAAAAGAAGTAATTGCACGATTTAGATCGGAAAAATAGTTTTATTTTATAATTCAAGTGACGGGACGAACAAGTCGCGCGTCTGATGGTAAGTTACACGCCTGTCCATAACAGTTTCAGTGCCACTCAGAGCTCGCAAAGATCTGAGGGGCACTGCCACTGCGCCCGACACCCTGGGACATAAGTTGATAAGTCCCATGTGCCTGTAATTTCACCAGCACCCTTCCCCTTTAAAACCGGAATGCAGTAATGGTAACATTACTGCTTGGCGGCAGAAATAGGTAAGGTGGCAGTACTACCCTGGACGAATTCTCTCACAAAGAGCTCTACTGCTACTAAATAAAATATTCCAATGTGTAAAATAGCGAAAGCCTAAGAATTCGTAAATATTGTATTATTGTAGAATCCTGAAATAAAAATTAGGGGAGCGTGGGGGAATGTGAGCCTACTAAGGAAAATAGACAATGAATCTCGTAATTTATGCAATTTAAATTTTTATTACTTATGATTATATGCTTCGCTTATGTGTGTACTAGATAATCACAGAAAAAAATATGAAACTAAAATATAATAGGAAATGAAACTATTTTTCCGGATTTAAATCGCGGGTCACGTACAAACATGGTCAAATATGGTCACGGTCGTCTCGTTGACATGGGACCTGTAAAGGGCCCGAAACGTCGGTTTGTTTGAAAAAACAAATATACGCGATTTAAATTCGGAAAAATAGTTTCATTTCCTATGTGTAACAATCGCGAAAACTTAAGAACTCGATATAATAATTTGGTTAATAATAAATATCTAAAACATGTCATTCGCTACCATTACCCAATAGTTCGGGAAATGGGAGCCGGTAAGTATCCCGTATTTTAAATGGTAGCCATTATAAATAATCGGTCTGAAAAAATATATAAATTAAAGTAATGAAATATATAAGTTAAAAACGATTGAAAGTAAACAAGAAAGTGTTAAAGGTATGTGAAATATTCAGTAGATACTGCAATGAGCTAAGGAGAGCCAAATAGCTCTCATTACCCGCGTAACATCGAATTTAAAAAATAGAACAGTATAAACATTGTATTGTAATTTCAAGCATAACACATAAAATTCGTTAGATATGATGACATAGCTAGAGTAAATACAATATAGTATCTATGCATTTTAATGCTTATCTGGGATGATGAAATTTGGCTATTTTATAAGCAGGAAGCGAAAAACACACAACCCTCTCGCACGACTAAACGCGGGATTCTGCGCAGACGCCCGCGAGAGACGAACTTTGGTGAACGTTAACAAATACATAGGAGTGCCATATTTTATATGTATATATAATAGACACACGCTTGGTCACAATCTTACCTGATGTTATGCGACGATGTGATCGTCGGCGATGGGACGCGTTTGCCTAAAAAATGCCTATTCACTCTAGCCTTGAATAGCCCTAAAATTTGCACGTTGCAAGTTTGCACAAATACAAGCATTGGGAAAGTCCAGTTTAACACCGCTCTCATTACCCGCGGGCTCCCAATATCCCACGTTCCCCTCAAGAAAATTAAACAACAATGCTTGCCAAAGTTACGAGTGGAACGTATTTAAAGTCTTGCTCATAAAATTGTCAGTAACGTTCAATAAGATTGGGTGTATTCGGTAGTAACGTAGTTTTATTCATGAAGCCTTATTGTGAAAATAAAAATTACGCAATACAATTCAAATATGTGATACTTATCGAGTTCTCGGAAATGAAATTTTTTTCGGATCTAAATAGCGTAACTATATTTGTTTTGTTTTCCAAACAAACCAATGTTTCAGGTCCTGTTGGGGAGATGCCACACGGGAGTTGTGTCGGCGTTGCGTCGTCACAACTGCGTTGATTTCAACCGACTGAGTGCCGCACGAGCTGTTCCGTCGACACACGCTATATCAATGTACCGTGTGGCATGTCGTTCTGTTTTATATGTAGTACAACGCAGTTGCGACGACGCAACGCCGACGTAACGACCGTGTGGCATCTCCCTTACAGTTGATCACGGCTGTCTGATATGGTGGTCCCACCCACTACGTTTCACTATAGTTATAAAATTCATTAATTTAATTACGTTTGTTTCTTTACCCAACAACATTTCAATTTACGCCGTAAGTTTTGATATTTTTTAAATTTTAACAATATGATTTTTCACTAAATTATATTAATAAGATATTAGGAATAAGTAATAAAACATATTATTAAGTACTACAGCAATCTAATGTTTACTTGGGATTTTTCATCAGAGGATTTACTGATGGTACGGAGAAGACATCTTGCCGTAACCATGGGACCTGTAAGGGGCCCAAACTGTTGATTCTTTTGAAAAAATAAAATGTACGCGATTTAGAAAATAATTTAATTTTCAATATATAATTTGTTGAAGTTGAAATCCTCATGTCCTTGCTGTTTTTACAGTTGCTTGAAAGATAATATACTTTTGCAAGCAAGCTAACTACCCTATTCGAGTAATTTGCTTAATTCTTTCAATCATTAAGGGTAGCAATCGTAATATTCGGACGGTTGGCGGCCAACACGCAATCGCACTCTTTATTGCTTCGTAGCCTTTTGTAAAATAACAATAGGTATTAAATAACTCCTTTCGATTGTTACTTCATTAACTTGTTGTTCAGTATGTCCTTACTGTTTTGCAAACTAAATTGTTTCAAAATTATTATTTCAATTACATATATTCATGTTTTTTCTAACACGACAATCATATACTTTTGTTAAAATACTCAACTAATCCGTTATTAGTATTGATACAAAGATCGAACAAATTTGTCACCACGTTGAGGCAGCAGACGCTGGTTCGAGTATAGTCAGATCAAAGCTATTTTTCTTTGTGTACAATAATATTTTTTGAATACTAAGTGATGGGACGAACAAGTCGTACGCCTCATGGTAAGCGGCATGCCTGACCATAACAGTTGCAGTGTGTTTCACAGCTTAAATGGCAAAAATGTGAGGGGCACTGCCACTGCGCCCATTACCCTGAGACATAAGTTGAAAAGTCCCACGTGCCTGTAATTTCACTAGCACCCTTAATGCATAATAATGTATGTATATAATAATAATAATAACGTACACACTCAACATAGCACGCACTAGGGAAACCCTGTGTGGCGGGTGCCATGGACACATATGTACATAGACAACTACAAATTACACCCAAACTCACGAGAGAATATTTCTCCCGGCCCGGGAATCGACCTGGGACCTCTGCGTGGCAGTCTGGCATGGTAACCGTTAGTCCACAGAGGCAGTTGAGTTGATGTATAGTTCTTCCTCTTTTATATAAGGAACACAATATAAAATTTATTTATTTATTTATTTAACAAACAGATGTTTGCGCAACATGCGCTTGATAGATAATTTAGTCTGAGCTTGTCTTACATGGAGCGTTCCAAAGACGAACTGCATGAAGGGTAAAAGAATTAGACAAAAAATCAGTGCGATGAGAAGGAATAGAAAGCTTAAGTAATTCGCAACCCGGCCGAGCGTTTTGAAATTGAAATGAACATTTAAGATAATCACGTGCAGCCGGGTCGAACAAGATTGAGAAAAGAGTGGTTAAAATTCTTAAGGACCTGCGTTCACGGATGGGAAGCCAATATAGTTGACAACGAAAAGCAGAGATGTGGTCATACTTCCACAGACCAAAAATAAACCTAATGCAGTTGTTAAGAAGACGATCTAATCTATTACACACACGTCAACACACGTAACACACGTCAGCATAATCAATCACAGGCAACACTAGAGCTTGAACTAGGAGAGTTTTGGTTTTAATTGGAAAATTGCATTACGGCATTTCAGTACGCGCTTTTTTTTAGTTCTTTCCAAATGATACATAGCAAATCTGTGTATTATAGTGCAAGAGAGGAAATGCTTTTCGATTAACATTGGACTATGTACAGGGGGCCCCACGGCGATGCCACACGAGTAAAAGTACCTTAAATACTGTAGATACAAAATGTTGCTGAAAAAGACTTCTGCATTCAAAGATTTTTATCGAAGAGAACCCGGTAAATGGGAAAAAAACACCTGTAATTGATTGAAATCAACTTTTGATCCACCTATATGGATCGATTATTATTTTCTTCCAAATAACAAAAAGAAATAACATTTAATTTGAAATTTTGTACAGGAAAATTAACATGTAAAATATTTAGTTTACAGGAACCGGTATAAGAGTGTGCAGAAGTTGCAAACTGAGCATAGACGTATTATTTTAAACATTCATCATGAAAAAATAAATAAACAACAAGAAGCGAAATTATCAAACGAGAGTCAATTTGTATTTGTATAGACATTCTCTATAATGGGACCATTTTGAGCGTTTGATAATTTAAATTGATTGTTAGTTGCAGTTAAATGTACTTAATCATTTTTATTACATGTTAAATTTTATGGTTTTCCCTTTATTTAATATGCCAAGAAGAAAACAACTTATTATTGAGGCTTTCGATCAGTATAGTAAAATTACAGCTGTTTTTTTTCGCATTTGGCAGGTTCGATTCGCAGTTGAGACAGGCTACTCTTCCTGCAATATGTGTCTTCGAAATATGTTTTTAACTCTCAAACAACGGTTTAATCCTCTAGGCATAAGTCATCAGCAAGATAATAAATTTTATGTACAAATGAATTATGTGCGTGTCTTTAGGACAACAATAAAGCCATCCATCAAATCTGTTCGAAATAAATCAGAACGACAATGTTGCCACTGCTTTATGAAATTATGAACAAAAGGTGTAATTTGTCATTTTTGCATAAAATGTGTAACCACTCGTAAACTTTTTGAACGTTTATTACAGTTATTTATGCGAATTTGGGCTATTGATAAAACTCTTTTACTACGGCCCTTGGGGTGCCATAAAAAATATTATTTAATTGTTCTGTCGAAATTACCCCGTAACTGTAAATTGCTTTCAAAATTGTATACTTCAGTATTGAAACGTTCGTTTTAATTTATGTTAAAGTAAGTTTATGATTAAAAGAAAAACAAATAAATTGTGAAATTGTGGAAACCATATTTTTTCGTTTGACAAAAATCATAATCTGATTGTTCTTAGATCCGATAAAACATTTATTATTCAAATTATAGACTTTGAAATTATGCATAGATCTCTGGAACTCTCTCCCAGTTACGATTAGACAAGCGCTAAATATGTTTGAAAATCAATTAAAGAAATTCTATTCTTTTCTATATGATAGAGTACAATAGTCTTATATAGCACAGTTATAATACACCTCTTACAGAGGCATACGAAAATTTATGTCCATTCTAATCTTAATTTATAAAATATGAAATTATACATTACAAGGTCAACTAATAAATCTATTCAAATGTAATGTCAGAAAATTTAAATTCATTACATTATGTAATATTCAATTATAAGCATATACATTATAATTCCCACTATATTATCATTCGAATATTCATCAACCGTGTAATAGCATTTTTTATCAATAGCCTTGACAATTCCCTCCTGAACATATCCAAGGATAGAATTTTTAACTTTTGTGGCAGTTTGTTGTAGAGTTTAGGCAACATGTAAAGGGCGCTTTTTTTCTTAAGAGCTGTTTCGGAAGAGGTCGTGCCAGTGGTGAACATTTGAGGTTTTCTAGGGCGTAGATTATATCCCGGAACGACCCCGTAGAGTTCGGGGTTAGATTTTAGAAATGTACATGATTCCAGTATGTATAAACTTGGGGACGTTAGCATTTTTAACCGTTTAAGGAATGGTCGACAGCTGTCAGAATGTGTGAAGTCCCCAACCCGCATTGGGCCAGCGTGGTCGACGATAGCCTAAACCTTCACCTGAGAGGAGAACCGTGCTCAGCTGTGAGACGCATAAATAGGTTAACGGTGAAGCATAACAAACTTGTCGACTAATTTTAGTCGTAGAATCTTTAAACATCTCTCCAGAAAAGTTGTCATTTTGCAGATGTAGCCTTTTTACACTAAGGATGTGACTTATTGTTTAAATTTAGAAGACAGGAATGACGGATCTCGCATTTTGGTTGCAGGTACCGCAAAACTTATGAGACGATGCGGCAACATGGGCCGAAGTGGTAGTGTCATGGAGGTATGTATACATATACCATTTCTATACGTATTTACTCATACCATGGACGAATAAGTCGAGAGGATTGCCAATCGTGATACAAGATAGCGTAGTTGGGTATTTAGTACCTATTCGTACAGCAGATATCGCGACGAGTGCTAAATAGCTATTTTTGTAACTAATTTATTTTGTTTAGTTAAGTAAATTAATTTGCTACTCCGCGAACCCAATGAATGTTAAATCGTAGCTACGCTTGTGTTGAATAAAATAAGACAAGCGCGACTATATAGGGCGCACTATAAGTTTCCGGAACTGGCCACTGACATAAGCAATATTTAAAAAGTCATTACAACATTTGAAAATGGAACTCTTTGGCTGTAGAATACAGTTTGTTTCATCTGACTGTCACTTGTTTTTAAATTGTGGCGTCATTTTAGAAATGGTTATCTACATCACCATGGATTTAACTCGTGAAAATTTTCGTAGTATGATTTTCTATCACATTAAGTGTAATTTAACAGTACAGCGGAGTTTCCCTCGGCTTCAAACTGCTTTTGGCGATGACGCACTTTGCAAGACGACTATTTATAGCTGGTATTGCAGAATTCAAACGCGGTCGTGTGAATCTCAGTGACGAATTTCGAGATGGTCGCCCGTCCACTGATCTGAACCACAAAAACATCGATGCTGTGCGCCGTATGATCAAAACAGACAGGCATGTGACATACCATGAGATTCGAGCATCTTTAGGCATAGGCATGAGTCAAATACAATCAAAAATACACAAACATTTGGGTGTGAAAAAGCTGTGCTCTCGGTGGATCCCACACAATTTAACTGAGGTTTAAAAACCGGATCGCGTCACTTGGTGCAACGCCATGCTTACCAGATTCAACCACGGGTCGTCAAATTTGGTGTGGGAGATTGTAACAGATGACAAAACATTGATTTATAGTTACGATCCCAAAACAAAGCAGCAATAGAAAGGAAAGAAAGAAAATAAATTTATTCAGCCCAAACACATGTTACAAGTACAATATGATTTTATGCTCAACTGCGGCGGAGCCACAGAGCTGGTTTTCAGTGGACCCTTTTTTGAATCAATTGAGCGTATGGGTCTTTCGAGATAAGCCGAAACCAACCAAAGTCGCGCGCGCGCAAAGTGTGCAATCAACAACCCCTGAGGATGCCTCGTGGAGAGGCGAAACAAGTGTCGGGTTTATTTCTAATGGTGGTTTGTGACTGTAGTTGCATTAAATAACTGTGTTATTTATTTTATCAATTTGATGCGGAGGGAGGGTGGGAAAATTAACTGCACGAAAAAAATATTCAACATAAGCGCAGCTATTATTCACGATTTAACCTTCACAGGGTTCGCGGAGTTGCAAATTAATTTAGTTTCATTTTTATTAATTTGTTTTACAATGACAAGCTACAATTTATTAAAGCTACTCTAATTTCTCTGATTACAAACAAAACAACTAGATGGCGCTTATTA
>NW_020653780.1:1277539-1354599 GCF_003589595.1 Hyposmocoma kahamanoa
AAAATGTTTTATAACTCACTTTTTTAAATAAATTTTACGTATACATCGTTAGGCTGAGGACAAAGAACCACCGAAAATATCGAAAACATTTCGTAATACAATTATAGTCACTACAAATTCTATACAGAGGAGAATGGTGACCGAGTCTTGTCTTACATGCAGGTAGAGAAAACGTTTTCAGATTTTGTAATCGGCTACCTATTCGAGGAAGAGAAAACTTGACATGCTCCAAAATATCCGGCGAATCAATGTCAATATGGATTAACTTATATAAAAAGATGATGTCTGAAATTTTCGTGCGCATATATAAGTAAGGAAGACTGTAATGGGTGACACGCGACTGATTAGAGAGAAGCCGTTTACACATATTATAAGAGTACGCCAAGTGGTACAAAAAAGCCATTCTTGCACGAGCTCCAATCTATTGGAATAAACCTGGTAACCTGGATTCCATATAGGACTATGTAAACCTGTATATATTTTTCGCCAATCGTGCTTGTCGTAACAGTTAGTAAAAATCTTCTATTTTTGGAGTGGAAATGAACCGTTTTTACTACAGTATGGTTCAATCATCAACCGTAAGATATGCTACGTTATCGGGCTCGAGGGTAATGCCAAGCAAAAAACGGGTATCCCTCCTCCTCATGTTTTATCAATTTATTTAAGTTCTGCGTGTTTTAACTTTTACTTTACCTCGGTTACTTTATGGGTAACTATATTCAACCATATGCAATATAATAAGTAGGTGAGACTTGCTACAGTGTCGGTATGCATTTACAGTGACGGGACGAACAAGTAGTGCGTCGGATAGTAAGCTACACGCCTGTCCATAACAGTTGCAGTGCCACTCAGAGCTATAAGTCGCATAGATCTGAGGGGCACTTCGTCACTCTGAGACATAAGTCGACAAGTCCCATGTACCTGTAATTTTACCAGCACCCTTACCTGGAAAGCAGTAATGGCCACATTAATGCTTGGCGGCAGAACTATATAAGGTGCCAGTACTTCCTTGGACGAACTTTTCACAAGGTGCTGTACTACTACTTTTTAACAAGGTACTTATCATTATCAACTCATTATACATCTCGCTGCTGGACACAGGTTTCTTCTAAAGAGCCACGCTGGCCAAGTGCTTGTTGGGAACTTCACACGTTGTTCTAAATTTCACAAACCTTTGACGTGCAGGTTCGTTCACAAATGTACTTAACTTGCTCATACAAGTACTACATTTATGTGCATTTGGCTTCACACGACTGCACACGGCGGGCAACGTTATTTTCACCTCTCTGAGCGCGTGCTTGGTTTCCTTTTTCGTAGTGAGCGCCTGGTGTCATTAATCAGATTTAGTAGGTAGTATCTGTTGCGTAGTATCTGTTGCGTAGTAACTATTATGTAATCTGTGCCTCAACACTTAACAAGGCACCGGCAGACAAAGTTTTTTCTAATACCCACTACTGTTTATGAACGGGTAACTGCTGTCATTAATTATTATATGGTACTTAAAGGTCTATTCAGATATAAACGATATTCGATACCGCTGTGGGTTGCGAAAAATACCTGGCGGTATTCCGCCGGGTATTTGTACAAAGTTCTCTGGCTTGAACAAAACTTGAATACCGCGCCATAACGTCCAGGTAGACGGTACCTTTTCGCTTGCTTTGCGAACCAGACTCCGCTGGACGGTGTCAGAGCAGCGGCAAATGATTAGTCGACTCATTGTATTCATAATGGAAGCGCGCATTTACGATAATGACGTCGAATATAAATGGTAATTTTATATACGAGAAGTCACATTCGGATTATAAAAGTATGTTTTTGTTAGGAGAAAAAAATAACGCAATTGGTATTTTTTAAATTTATTTAGTAAATAATTACAAATCAATATATCGGTTTTCAATAACCACTGCGGCAGCGAATATGGCTTATATCTGAATAGGCCTTTATACAAGTACCGGAAAGTTTAAGATGGAAAGAAGGCTTTATTATTTTTTTATATTATTAAAACCGTTTATCCCAACGTTGTAACACAAAAATCCATAAAAAAAGGCACTAAGAAAACAGAAAACAACCAGGTGATGTGAAATATAGTCATAATATGCTGCTATAGCGTAGACGAAAGGATCTCATTCAGCCATTTTTTTAGAGTTCCGTCCAATTCTAATTTCGAGTCTATGCTTGACATCACTCTTCTTAACATTCCCAAGTAGAATAAAGTAGTCTAACGATGGATTTTTATGTATATAACAGGTTTATGTTTATTTTTTTAAGAGAGTTTTCCCTCATGATGTCTTCAGAAAGTTGTATAGATAAACTCTAGTAAAAACAAGCAATGGTTTTCGTGTGATTGAGGAGTATAGCAGTAAAACATTATTTTCATTTTAGACCGCAATGAGGGGATTTGTATTTTAACTATTCCATTAGTTTTTACGAGGAATTTAAGAAAAAAGAGTCTCTATTCTTAAAATACCTTCATAAAACCATTATATATCTAGTTATATACAACGATTAGATTCAGTTTAGATAAATTAGTACGTGGCTCTACCGAGTGTACTAACTGGAGCCTCTGTGTTACATACTCCTCAGATAACGTAGGTAACCTTTTTTTGACGACCTCTGTGGCAGAATGGCTTGCACACTGGTTTTCATGGTGTCGCCATCTCTGAAGTTCCGGGCTCGATTCCCGGGTCAATGTACAAAATTAACTTTTCCATATTGTCTCGGGTCTGGGTGTTTGTAGCACTGTCGATGTTTTCGATTTTCATAACTCAGTGCTTTGGTTACATTGGGATCAGAGCGACGTATGTAATGCTGTTTAATAAAAAAAAACCTTGCTGTCGCTCCTCGCACTGGTCGATAAAATAAGAGTAAAAGTATTAGTACCTATAGTCTGTCTTTTTTCAAGACGGAGTAAATCGACTGAATATTGGTCATGCTTATGGAATAAATAACCGAACTTGTTTCATTTGAATTATCCTCGATTCATTATTCATCTAATTACTGAGCACAAGTTCATTTAGATTGTCAATTTTTGTAAGTTCATACATACATACACAGATTTGCAACTATGTTTATGAAAAATATAAAGAGGTATTCTAAAGTTTTTCATTTTAATTCAAATACATAATCAATTAATCAAATTCGGCTATTGTTGTTAAAATGTATATGAATAAAAATTTATCTCGATACTAGTAGGCCAACTGTCAAAATAATAATAAAGAAGGCAATAACGCAATTAGTAATAATTAGAACGTCGTAACATCCACAATTCAGTCTTTGTTGGTAAAATTTTATTTTCTTTCACAATCTATCGATAAAACTATCGACAACAACATAATTATTTAAAATTTTATGAAATTTGCCACAGGACCACCTGCCACCCTACAAATGCCATTTTACTGTCTTTAAAAAAGACAGACTATAGAATTAACAAAGTGTTCTAATAAAATACTAGGTAATCACTCTAGCAACTATGCATGAAGAGTTTATGGTAGTTGTCGCCGAAAAGAGATCCATTTACTTCAACGAATTTTTAATAGAAGCAGGTGTTCGAAACTTTGAGTGTCGGCATCCGATGTTGGATGGTTGGACCTAAAACGTATGGTATAAGTGTGCGGTAAAAGCGATATTTTATTGTAATCAAAAATAAATCAAAAATAAGACTTAATTTTAATTTTAAAAACAGTTCGAATTGCATTCAAAGATTTTTAAATAATCGCCAGTCAAACCGCTCGCCCGCCAAATTTGAAAAAAAAGTCGTATCGTTTTACTATACTAATCGCAAGCCTCAATCATAAGGATTGTTTTCTTTTATAATAACATAGCGTCTTAAATAAAAAAATAAAAGGAAGACCATGAAATTTAATATTTTATTTGAAATTTGTTCAGTTAAATGAATAGTCTTTGTCTGACTTTGATATTATCATTCCAGCGCTCTTCCTCAACTTCCAGCAGGCATCTTAACCTAGGGCTCTGCGACCAAAAATCACTATGTCAGTTCGATACCTCCAACGATCACTACGCCATCTTAATTTCTTCGTTATTTACTATTTTTAATGTAAACAACCTTATTTTATTTAATAATATTATGCTCTCCAAATTTTGAAGAAGAAAACAATAAAACATAAAAACGAAATTTAAAAAAATACGAATTTTGAGAAAAAAATAAAGTAACAAAAACAAAATAAAAACAGAGATGACAAAGAATTAATCGAGATGTAACACTCGAAAAGCGGAACCAGACATTTTGCCTAAGACTTGCATCGCCAGAAACTATGTCGCATCTAGGGTTCCTTGTCTACATTTTTATAACCAGATCCGGGACGTTGCTGACAAGCGCTGTGATGCTATTTTATTTCACTTTGTTTTGCAACTTTCGCCTGCCGAAGGGTACTCGCGTAACGTTTGTTGTTGCAGCAGTTTTGTTTACTTGTAGTAGTCGCAGACAATTTACCATGGAGAAAATAAAAAGTTAAACAAATTAATTTATTTACATTAACTTCATATCGAGTTCTTAGGTTTTCGCGATTGTTATACATAGGAATGAAAATTAAAAAATTAAAAAAATTGAAATTAAAAAACATCCTAATTTCAACAGGGAAGATGGTTTCTCTGTACCACCAGTTTGGGATCCAGTATTTCCTCTAATGAAAAATCCCAAACAGACATAAGACTGCAGTACTAATTAATATGTTTTAATTTATTCTAATTTCTATTAATAATTAATAATAAATTAAACTTAATAAAAAAATTCATTCAATAAAATAATTTGTAAAACTTAATGTAGCGTAAATTGGAATGTTTTCTTTGTAAAATTAAAAATAAGGTATTTAATTAATAACTATTGTAACTATAGTGAAAAAATAGGGTGGTTTGCATCAATATTAGACATAACTGGTTGAAGACTGTACCACCTCAGTCAACCGTGACCATGGGACCTGTAAAGGGCCCGAAACGTCGGTTTGTTTGAAAAAACAAATATACGCGATTTAAATCCGGAAAAATAGTTTCATTCCTATTAACTTCATAATTTAGTGATATATGTTTTTTGTGAAGGTACTCCACTAGTGTGATTGATATACATAATGATTGATGCAAAGATCCAACAAACTCAAAGAACTATTCCTTTGATCTGGCTGGACACACACCAGGGACATTTTCGCCTATATAGCCCGCGTTAGGCAAAAATTTGTATGAAGTACAATAATAACTTTCCTTTAGATAACATGGCATGTAGTTATGCGCATAAAAAGGTCCCTACTTCTTTTTTACAGTTTCTAAGACGTTCTCCAATAATACTATTTCAAAACAATAAATACAATAACCTGAGTACATAGTACTAAAAAAACCGTCCGCAAAAGTTATGCATCGCCTAGTTTTACACCCTTAGAGGTGGAATATTTTCTTCAAATTTAAATGGGACCACTACTGTGGTACCCTCTTTTCAACAAAAAAAGATCTCATCATCAAAATCGGTTTACGAACGCCGGAGTCATCGCGTAACATACATACAAAAAAAAACATATTGTCGAATTGAGCACCTCCTCCTTTTTTCGAAGTCGGCTAACAACAATAAATATACTGTTATAACCAAAAACAATATTGTCGTAATATTACCCGTGTTATTTAAATTACTTAATTTGAAATATAAATGGGTAAATACTGAATTGTAGTGAAATCTGATAAGAAAATACACTATGAATAGTGTGGACCGATCATCGAGTATATAATCAGAAATTGAGATGAAATGTCATTTAATTTGTTTGAAAATTATACTGCCATATCATTAGAGCTTTGCTATAATGAACGAAATTTGCAAAATTATATATTTAATAGTTAATTACCACCGAAAGGAACAGCACGCCATTTTTAGAGATATTATTTTTATTACAATAAATACAGAATATTTTTGGAATATACGGAGACGTATACACAGATCAGTTGTGCTGTTGGCGCTGTACTATTTCAGCTTTTTAATTTGTAATTTCAGTGCAAACGAGATAGAGATAGATCTCCATAAGTGATGTATCACTGATGAGTTATCAAGGGGCCTACCATAAACTTTCCAAAAACAATCTTATTTCACTCACACACACAATATTACTCATATTCGTACCGTGACGAATCTGTCAACCAAGTAATGTATTATTGCAAAAGTGATTGAAAGAACGAATGATTTCCCAATATTGTCGATTCCTTACTAAAAATAGGAAAGAGATAACGCTATGTGAACTATATAATGCCATCTCTTTCTTTTTTGATGTTCCGAATCGTCTTATCGTAATATAATGTTTAAGTACTTAATGTTATTTACATTCAAAGAATTTTGACTGTTAAGAAAAGAAAAGTATGTATTATTAAAATCTATTAAAAATACGTTGTTTTCAATAATTATTCCGCATTTTCATGAAGAAAAATAAATAAAATAAGCTGAGTTTTGATAGTCACTTTGTGAATTCAGAACTATAGTTTAGTGTCAACAGTTAGTTTCGCCAAGGAGCATATAGATGGCGCTGTTATAATTTTTAAGCAATAAACATCGCGTGTTTTTATTTATCGAAAAATTACTTACTATGTGCTATTAACTAAAAAAATGAACAAAATATTGAAGAGATATATGTAAATAAATAAGTTCAACTTAACTTTTAATCATTACAAATCAATATTAAGACAATAAAACTGAAAATAATATTGTTTCCATTGCATCCGTGTAACTATTTTAAGATTGCTAAATTTGACATAAGAGCAATATTAGATACTTTAATGTTTAAGTCGCGTCATAGTACGAACTGATAGTACACAAAGATGCCAATACAACATCATAGTTTTACATTACAATAAGCTTACTTTAAGCGCGTTATGGTACGAAAAGTCAATGTAAGGTTAAAGTAATATTGTTTTAAGAGGTTGTGCCAGGCGCCCTGGAATATATGGCCTTTATTTCGTCTCTATTTCTGGTTATATACTCAATGGGACCAATGGAGCTACATCCAATTGCTCTTAGCGGCACTGCAACTGTTATGGACAGACGTGTCGCTTACCACCAGGCGCATGACTTATTCATCTTGTCACTTGGTATCATAAAAAATCAGTTATGTATCCTACTCAGTATATAAAAAGGAAAGTTATTATACCTTACAAGTACACTTGAAGATATTATAATTTTTATAAACGGGATTACTGAAATGTAGTGAAATCTGATAAAAAATACAACAGTGAACAGTGTGGGCCGATGGACCCACATCCAATTACATGTAGACCTTTGCTTCGAAAGTAGTCAAGGTTTACAGTTTCTTTTGAAAGTGCAAGACTGAGTTTCTTATTGAGGGAGGCAAGTTGTTCCAACACCGTAAGGCAGCAAATTTCAAGCTACCGCGGTTAAACTATTATCGACGAGGAGGAAATCTGTAGCGAAGGACACTATATCGATCGTACATTGCCATTAAATGTAATGTAATATAGATGAACCAAAGACAGTTTACACTTTATATATAAACTCACGTACCTATTTATAGGTCATTACGCAAGGAATGACAAATTATGTAAATTATAAAAAATTGTGTTATTTTTTCAAGTTTTAAATGATGTCTAAGGGAAAATAAACAATTTAAAGTCTAAAGCTGTAACACTACAACCTAAAAATATTTTAACACATAATAATTTTAGTTACCTCGCTTTCGGGTGAGCTTGCAAATGTGGGATAATGCCTGGTCTGCCGAGATACCCCAAGACCGAGCCTACGTAATCCGTTTCCGTGGGGCAGGTTTCGTAGCTACCCCAAGCTGCGTAGCCGTAGACTCATACGTACTTGCTGTCGTAGACCCTCCTAGTTTGTAATGTAACTAGTTGCTACGTCAGTAACCACACAGTCATATACTTCGTATCCTACCTTTCCATTGAATGTTACATACTGCGCCCCACTCCGTAGTGTTACAACACTATATTTAATAAGACAGTGACTCAAGCGCTATTACAATTAGATAAAGAATAATTTACTCAACAAATTGCGCATAAAAATTTCACAGCTATCATTTCCTTCCTCTGTTACGCTAAAGGAGGAACCCCAAGAGTTAGTTGTTATTATCAAATTCCACGAAAGAAATATGGTTCGAACTAAATTATAATTAACGGCTTGATCATTTTTCACAATTTGAGGGACCCAGAGATAGACAGTGGGTAAAAACCCAATCGACCCGCCCAGTTTTAACTGGATTTTTACCCAAAACGCTGGGTTTTACCAATTTCTGCGTAACATCGTGAGCAGAAACGATGCATATGGAATTAGATATATTCCCTACTTATTACAAATTTCGATGTAAAAAATCTTTTACGCCGTAATTTGTAATTTATTACCAGTGACCGGAATTGAGACTTAATTTACCTAAAATGTGAACGTTTTCTTAGTATGGACATACTTATTTCGTGATATGACCAAAAAATTCCACTATTCATATTACAATATTAATGCGTATAATTTGTTTTTCGTTATTTATTTGATTAACAACCCAAAATATAGGGTGTCTCATGTTTATTTTAGTATTTAAATACGTAAGTAATTATAGAAACACGGCTACAATATTATTTTTTGAGACAATAATTTGTAGTAAATACATAATAGGAAATAATAATTTGTCGCCAATGTTTACAATTTTAATAAATAATACACATATTAAAATATAATCAGTTCCGAGTTCCCGGGATTTGTAGCAGGGAATATCCACATAATTCTTAAGATTAGAAAACTTCCTCAATTCCGATCAATGTTTATTACCCAAGATGCTGCGAGAGAAATTAAAAAAACATACAAACAAACAAACAAAACAAACAGGGAAAATAGTTTCTCCATTCTTCCTGTTGAAATTACTATTATGAAATTATGAAATTATGAAATTACCATTACCATACCAGTACCATACGTGTCCAGAATTTCCTCTGATCAAAAACCCAACCACACATAGGACAGCAGTACTAATTAATATATTTTTTAAATTGAATCTAATTACCATTGTGAATTAACAATAAAATTAAATTATTAAAAAGATCGAACGATTGAAAAAATTCCTTCGATCAGGCTGGATTCGGGCCGGAAGGAATTTTTTCGGAGTGTTCGATAATAATTATAACAAACTAGTGGAGTAATTTCACAAAAAATAATCGAATATCTATTCAATAAACATTTAAAATAAAATAAAATTTATTTAAAAATACATTTTTTTAAATTAATTTATGAAACAAGTATGCAGCACAAATTGGAATATATCTTTAGAAAATTTGAAAATAAGGTATTTAGTTAATAACTTTTGTAGTAATAGTGAAAATAGGATATTTTGCATCAATATTATTATTATATATATCTCCTTAATCCAACAAAAAAATAATCGTCAAAATCGCCTCACAAATCGAAATTATCGCGTAACATACATACAAAAAAACATACAGTAGAATTGAGAACTTCCTCCTTTTTTTGGAAGTCGGTTAAAAAATAGTTTCACTTCCTAAAAAATGTTTTTTATACGAAAAAGAGGCAACTCCACAGAATTATGATTCGATTTTTATGAATATCTATTCAAGTTCATACAACCTAAGAATTTTTTGTGTCGATTTATTTCAATTCGATTTTCAAGTGAATCCATTCAATAGAAAGGCAAATCGAATCGTTTAGATGAGGAAGCAATATTTTTTTTTGTAATAATATCACTCAATTTTAAACCCACCTCAAAAAAGTGTAATTAATGTTTTTGATGAAATTGATGATTATTTTTTAGTTGGAAAGAGAGTACCTCAGTGTTGGTTCTATTTAAATTTGAAGAAAATATTCCAACCTCTTAGGGTAAGAAATTCCGGGATAAGTATTTAGATTTCAACCACTTCCCGTTATATAACTGTTTTCAATAAAACTTGGCAAATAGATGTAATTCCACAAACATTCGACGTTGGTTTATTTTTGTTGTTATAAAAAAAATATAATTATAACAAAACTCAATTTACAACACATTTAGTTGTAAATAGTTTTGCCCTCGACTTTGGGCGTTAATGAGTTTTGACCCGATTTAAACCTTTCAAACCAGTTAAAAACCCGGGCGTTTGCCCGTCTCTGAAACTACAATGGGTATGGTTTCCACAAAAATCATTATAACCTGACCTTACCTGTTTGAGAGGCGTTTTTCAATTAGGCCAAAGGTTAAACGACATCGGAACTTATAAAACACATTAACGAAGTTTTTTATCGCAACCAGAAAGAAAGTGGAAGCAATTTTACCAGAAAAACCGTTGAGACGCTTTTATCTTACTAAGTTCCTAAGTTCGTATCTCATCATGGTGCATTGAAACTCGTTATACTTAACTGGCATTTCTCCAGGATACAAAGGGTTGTTGCTATTTTGTAGTCTTTCTCGGGGCAGCTTTTACGACGAGAATGCTTTGTTACGCTTAAGTCTATTTAACAAGAAACTGATTCATGAAATGTATGAAAAACGAACATGCACAAACTGCTGGTGAAATTACAGGCACATGGGACTTGTTAACTTATGTCTCAGGGTGACGGTCGTAGTGGCAGTGCCCCGCAGATCTTTGTGATTTAAAGCTCTGAGTGGCACTGCAACTGTTATGAACAGGCATATGGCTTACCATCAGGCGCACGACCTGTTCGTCCCGTCACTTGATGTTGTTAAAAAAATGTAGAAAAAGCTGCTTTTATTGAACATTCGTTAATTTCTAATAATTTTGATGTGATCTCTTTCATTGTAATGCATAAAACATAAATCAAACTCCTTTTTTCTTGATGAAAGTTACATTCGAAATAGTTATATTATAAATAAATTATAACTTTTTTATAAAATAAAAAATTACCTCAAAGGTTTATGTAGTTACATCCATTTGCCAAGATTTATTGAAATTGGTTAACGTAAAGTGGGTGAAATCCGATAAACCTAATTTGTACCCTAATTCGAGTGTGATTGTTCTTTACATTTAAACTGGACCACTACTGAGATACCCCTTTTCTAACAAAAAAGGAATCATCGAAATTGGTTGCACAAATGTTGGAGCAATTACTTAACATACACACATAAAAAGTACAGTCGAATATCGGTATTTATCGGGTACAGTGTATATTTGTTATACACAAAAAGCTAATGAATTTGAGACTATTTTTGTCTCTTTGTGTACATTAATAATGAATTCAATGCGTGCATTTTTTATTGGCATAGCTTAAATCATAGAATTTTACGAACACCCTTTCATTTGGTGACGCATAAGCGGATTTAAAAGTTGGCGAGCTTTGATAGTACAGTTTTACATTCGGCGTCACTAACGAATGATCAAAGCGAGCCTGTGCTCGGTTAATTGGCTTTATCTGTTCGCTTCACTTTAAATTTTAATTCTATTACTACTAGCTCTTGCCCGTGACTTGTATAGTCTGGTGCGCTTGGTTTCCTGAAAGTAATCGTAAAATTTAGTTACTTATATTTTTACCTGCCAACCTATAATTTGCTTTTGTAATTTTATTTAAACCATATATTTACCACACACAATAATACGAAACAGAACATATAATAATAGTAGCGGAAGAACAACAGTGCGTGGAAGGAACTGCCTCAGTTATTAAACTGTGGCTCTGTGTCACGCGGAACTGATTTTCAGTCTGGCCTTGTTGACTCATTGTTTTTATAACGTAACCAAATTCAATAACACCGCCGTCACGATAAACACCGAATATTAATAATTCTATCTGTTGAAATTATTCCAATAACATAATAATTAATTAATTTAAAAAAAAATGGCTATGACTAAGTACGACCAATTTACATTTATTGAACAATAATAATAAATAAGATAATAAATAAAAAAAAACGAAATCATACAATATTCTCAATTTCACTTACGCTCGCTCTCTGTCTAAACTAATAATAAGAGGAAAAACACAGTTTATCTCACTTAAGTTAAATTAAAAAGACATTCTTCCCGTTTTACTAATAACACCGCCTATTAGGAATTTATTTATTTAAAAACAATAATATAAACTTACACTAATAATAAAAACGCTTACATGCTAATGACTTATGCAACATACATATTTGATACGCTAGGTTTGCTTTGCAAATTGTCGTAAAAGAGCATCCTGGACCTCAGCGAGCAGACAATTTGACAACATGAGACCACGTTTCGTGGGTGCGTTGTCAGCACGGCAAGTGTGCCGCACGGGGAGCGCAAGTAACTGATGTCGGCGTCGGTTAGAGCGGACTTTACCTGTTTGGCACAAACAGATGGACATGGAGTTGCCACAGATGACTTAATAGTTACTACGTAACAAATACATCACTCTCATAAAAAATCGAAAGTATCTGTGCTATAATAGCCTACTAAATCTGACTAATGACACCAGGCGTCCTGGACGAGAAAAAGGAACCTAAGCAGGCGCTCAGAGAGGTGAAAATAACGTTGCGCACCGTGTGCATTCGTGCGGTGCTGAATGCTCATAAATGAAAGACTTGTATGAGCGCTTGCGCCGAACGTCGGCGCATTCAACAGTAGGCACTTATCGCGTAACCATGAGGTCATTCGCTGACGATGCTATGCTATTTCGCCCCTTTAAAATTTATTTTTATGACTCAAAGTAGCCTATGTCCTTCTCCTAGATCCCATCTATCTCTATATTAAAATTCATTAATATTGGTTTAGCGGTTTGGGCGTAAAAACGTAACAGACAGAGTTACTTTCTTATTTATTCGGATTTTATAATTCTCTATAGGATCACTCCTTTTGTTTATTGACATAAGAAAACAATACTTTAATGGGAAGGTGAAAGAAAGGTGTTTTGATTTTTTATTCTTATTGTTGGATATGATAAAAGTTTATCTGTTTTTAAGTTCCTTCAAACTTCAATAAGTACACACAGGTGACGTTACAGCAAAAAAGCTGTTCAAATCCAATATCATGATCCACGACGAGCACTTAGAGAAATTCGTTAAAATCTGCTGCTCGAGACAATAGTCGCTAATTCGAATCCAGTCAACAACAATAACAACCCATTTATATGTCCAACTGCTGGGCACAGGTCTTCTCTCAGGCGAGGGTTAAGGCCATAGTCCGTCACACTGGCCTAACGCGGGTTGGGGACTTCACACATTTTCCGAGAGTTCTGAACCTTCTTCGACGAGAGCATTTCGTCACGAAGTTTTCCTACGCCGAAAAGCCACAAAACAATAAACACAGTAGAAGTGGTTAGAGTGCGAGGCATGTGTGCCAATAGTACGCGCAGTTCCACATCCTACTTGAGCTAAGTCCGCCATTTTTGCTTTGTACGTTATGGTCGTGTCAGTTATCTCACGCAAAACCTCGAAAATCGTGGAAAAATGATTTATTTTGCTTTTTTGGAGTGCAAAAATGATAGTCTCACTTGTAATATTATTTATCTATTTTGTTTTAAGAAACGAAAGTAAATCTTATGCCGCTGCAGTATGGTCGATCGTATAGCTTATTTGCAAACAATCTTGTAGCTCCACAAACTGAACTCGTAGTTCAACTAATTTTCTTTTTGCCTTCATAATTTTTAGGGATTTACGACTGTCGGAACACTCATTAGTCTCTGCGCACAGCCGTTTCAGTTGAATTATCTGGTATATTATCGACACGGCATCAAAGTTTTGTACCACGTGAAAAGTTATCATTATCTTAATTTCACCCATTTATTTGGGAAGACAAACGTTCCACCATACAGCCTCTTCTTATATTAGTTCCTTTCCTTGTTTTGATGGAAAAGGCGACAAACGCTTATACGTTTATAGTTTATTTCATATATCATGAAGGCTTGATGCTATATTATCGTATAGAACAGTGTCGACCACTCACAGGTGCTTTGGTTTTGACGTGAAAAGTTTTTAAAATCGAAAACGTATATCGGCAACGATAGACATTTGGGCTGCCTTATAACGAAGGAACTTTAATTATTTTTTATCTTTGCGGATTCATAAAAAATATGCCATATTGTTTGTTTTATTTGTGAATATTAATTTGCTAAAACACTGAACTTCCTCTTAATTTTCTTCTATATTTATTTTTATATACTGATGATAAAAGTAACCCAGTATACTAAATATTTAAACTAAGTGAAACTAACAACACTATGACCTGCGGGAAATATAACTTTCTCGTTTTCAAGGTGAGAAGTAATAACCACTATCAAGGCAAGCGTGCGTCATTCTAGACTAGAAATAATGGCGTTGAACTAATTAAAAACCAAACAAGCTTTACATAATATCGCACACTGGTTTTAACAATGACGCAACTTAAGAATGCCAGACGGGCAAAAGTTACGCTTACGTTTTCTAATAAACATCCTACCGATCAGTTGTTAAAAGTGACATTAGCTAACTTTAGACTGATCAAAACGTTGCCGAAAAACAGGGAATCGTCAATATGGGCTCGTACCATAACTAAAAAAATATAATTATTGATTTGTGAAACTATTGAAACCAGTAATCGATATATCTTATAAAATAGTTTTAGTTGCAGTAGAGCTGTTTGTGAAAGAGTTCGTCTAGGGAAGTACTGCCACCTTACCTAGCTACCTATATCCCAGGATAACAGACGCCGTACAACTGTTACGACACTAGTGTCGTTTACCGCCAGGCGCACGACTTGTTTGTCCTGTTGGTATCACGAAAACAAACGAATCTACAAAGTTTTGTACAGATGATAAGGTTTTCTGTTTATGCGGAAATCTGCGTTGGTAAGCATTATTCTACCTATTTCTACCGCAAAGCAGTACTGCTGTGTTCCGAATTGTAGGTTAGGGACAGTCAGGCGCAGGAGATCTAGGATCTTTTGACCAAAGGCTGGCAACGCATTTGTTAAGGGTAATTTTTAGCATCACAAAAGCCTACAATAGCCGAAGGTTGCAAACTACCCATTAGGTACACTGTTTGCCGGATTAAATACTATAAGAAAATAGAGTATGAGATTACTACAATTTGCTACAGCAACGTTGCAAGTTACTTCTAAAGATGTGTTTCGAACAGTATATTTTCAATTTACGTGACGTAAAATTACTTTATTGAAACAATAACTGTGTCACCTGAATACCTTATTTGGATAGATTTGTGTAAAAAAAAACTTTTTATTTCTTTCTATAAACCATTACTAAAAATATACTAATTAATTAAGTTTTGGTATTACCGTCAGAATAACAAACTTTCCAAACTAATTCGTCGTAGCTGCTATACATTTACGTAAAGAGACTTTACGAATAAAATTATTATTTAGTGACATTTTGATGGCTGGCTGTTAATTTGTTTGCGTCGTAATATGTATGTGCTGATAAGGTGCTCCAGGATATCTGTCTTTCTTCCTATCGAAGGGGTCCAAGTATAATGTTTATTTACTTAAAAAATATACATATGTTTATTTCTAATTTGTTACACTTTTAATAGCGGCGTCCTAACAGGGTGAGAGCACTATTTAAATTTAAAGACTGCGATGTAACACATGGAAGCAATTAATACTTTGACTTTGACCATATTACCGTTGCAACACGTCGAGCGAGTGAAACCTCATGGACGCGGTAATTGCCAAACTTCAAACCAACCAGCTGTTGGAGCTGTGAAATTGCTCATTAAGTGAGATAGCCGTTAATGTAGTGATGTCCGACCGCTTCTACTATTTGCGGGTTTCTCACGCCGTCAGGTTGCTTAGTCTACCGTCTAACCGACTAATCGCAGCGCCTAACGAGAATCCCACGTTGTGGAGACTACGAATCGTCGCTTATGTGTAGCCGAGCACGTGTCTTCTACCGCCGTTCTTGCGGTCGATATGAGTGATGAGGATGCACCTTGCGACATCGACGGAAAAACATTTGGTCCGTGACGGGACGAACAAATCGTGCGCCTGGTGGTAAGAGACACGTCTATCCATAATCACAGTTTTCACAATTTTAGGGGCACTGCCACTGCGCCTGTCACCCTGATACATAAGTTGACAAGTCCCACGTGCCTGTAATTTCACCAGCATTCTTACCCTTCCAAACTGGAACGCAGTAATGCTCACATTACTGCTTGGCGGCAGCAATAGTAAGGTGGCACTTCCCTAGACAAACTCTTTCACAAGAAGCTCTACTGCTTCTAAACAACAATGTGCCATACATACGTGCAGTATTTTACGCGGTCAGTACTGTAAATTCACGGTAGAGACACAGATCAATGTGCGTTGTCGAATTATTCGCCAGCGACTGCTGATACCGCGCCCCTGCTGATTACGAGATTTACCGCCACGGAGTCCTTACTTGCCACTCGCCTGTTCTCTGTAGCCAGTGTAACGCCGCTGACTTCAACGGTACTTTTGTGTGAGCCCAATTAAAAAAAAGTATAGACATGTAATTGCTTTTACATTCCCTAGTAGCCTATTTTAAATGTGAAGAAAATAGTCAAGTACGCTTGGAGTGTTTAAAGTTTAATACATTGGCTTGAGTCTCCACTAGTTTAGTTACACAAGTCCATCGTTACAACCAGCGCAAGAACTCACCGTCGGAGTAACAAACACGTCCAATACTTTGGTTTCGAAATCAATTAGCTAGAATTACAACCTTTTCTTGCCTAGGGATTGTAAATGATGTCGTTAGTGATACGTGGTAGCTGTACCGTACACAAATTTGCAGGAACTTTAGTATTGAGTCCTTTGTAAACTCAAGGTCACGCGCATCTCATAGACGCGACTGTTTACCGTCTAGGGATTCCTTTATGTCCCCACGAATATTTTAAAACTTACAATTTCCTTGGTCGAAGGACGGTTTCTTTTAACTACTCGCTCAGGAGTTTTAAAGACACTTTCCGAGAAGTTTATCGAGGTTAGTGTAGTAACGTGCGTGTAAGAAAACATTGGTGGACACGCGGGAATTCTAGCAAATTTAATAATACGCGTGAAAGAATATTTCGTAAGTATGTCATCAAATTCGAATTTCAGTAGATTGACCGTAAACAATTGGACACAAATTCAACGTCGAACGAAATTCGGACAATTTTAATAGGGGGAGCACAATTTCTGAAGACAGAATCTTATCTCTTTAATATTGCTTCACACAGCTGTAAGATTACCTCTAATCTCCTTTGCAGTCTGAGTTCCTCATTCCATCGTTGCTAGCTTCTGTATCGTTCCTGTATTATATGAAGACATAACCACAGTAACTGGAGAAAATTAGCTGCCCCATGTAGCTTTGCAGCTTGAAGCTGACATTTTCACACCGCTACTCCCTGTGCTGAACTTTCATTCTACGTTTGGCTACGCTACGTAAAAGTTCTGCTGTAGGGTTTTCCGATCCCCAGAGGATTGAAGGGTGACCCAACTACAAGTATGATCGATCCACCGTGGGGTGACTAGAAGAGTCTACACCAATTTAGTAGCAGTAGAGCTAATTGTTAAAGAGTTCGTCCAGGGAAGTACTGCCACTTTACCCATTTCTGCCGCCAAGTTTTAATGGGAGCATTACTGTGTTCCAATTTGGAGGATGAGAATTACGGCACGTGTCAACTTATGTCTCAGAGTGACGAGTGCGGTGGTAGTACCCATCAGATCTTTGTGATTTAAAGCTCTGAGTGGCATTGCAACGGCTATCCCGTAATTTGATATTATATAAAACCAAGCCTCCTTTTTATACTAATTGGCAGCCACAGCGGCCAATAGCATGTCAATGTCAAAAATTTAAGGCTCGCCGTTCCTGTTATTCATTCTGCAGTGTGTCGATGGTTCCAAAAATTCCGGTACTCGAAAGGGGGCGACAGACCTGTCTCTAGAACTATCGAAAATAACAGTCTCTTAATTTTTTTGATACATTCTTATTGGAGTGCACGAAAGGAACCTCCCTAAATGACGTACCCTAACTATCTTGTATTGCCGACCGGTTACCATGACGGACTGCCACGCAGAGGTCCCAGGTTCGATTCCCGAGCCGGGAGAAATATTTGTATAGCCTGTATTTTTTTTGGCGAGTTTGGGTGTAGTTTGTGGTTGATTATATGCGTGTCCATGGCACCCGCGACACAGGGTTTCCTAGTGCGGGGGTTTGTTGAGTGTGTGCGTTATAATATAAAAAAAGACTTCCAAGGCGAGGGTATTTATAAAAAAAAGAATGAGTTTCCATCTTAAATTAAATTGTAAAGGGTACAACAAAAAGGTTCAACTGATGAACATACCAGTACAAACAAACAACATAAAATATTATTTAAAATTTTTGAAATAGAATTTGCTTCCCCAAACAAATTCAAAAATTAGGCCACACACCATTCGTATAGGGAAAAAACTTTTTAACATTAATTTACATTTACTTTTTTATTTTATTTTTGTTAATCATGAGCATCATTCACCAACAGAAGTTTGTCTGAATCAGTATCATTCGCCAGCTGAAATATGTTCGGATCTTTTTGTTTCATTATACAATTATCGCCAACATTTATGCGTCTCACTGGCACGGGTCTCCTGTCATGCAATGATTTAGGCCACAGTCCGCCACGCTGGCCCAATGCGGGTTGGGGACGTCACACGTTTTTCGAGGGTTGCGAACCTTTTACGTGCAGGTTTCATCACGATGTTTTCCTTTACCGAAAAGCTCGTGGTAAATATCAAATTAAATTTCGCACGTAAATTCCGAGAAACTCACGACAAATTATGCTCGGACACCATGCTCATCAACGCCGGCGTTCCGCAAGGAACTGTGCTATCACTAACCCTGTTCATCCTGCATATCAATGATATGTTATTAACTAGTAACATTCATTACCAGGCAGACAGTACCAGTGATTCCTATTATACATGTCGCACAAATATGCCCCACCAATAAGTGGAACAAAACAGACTGCAACTTGTGTCCAAAACCGAGACTTCTTTGGAGCAGGTCTCAGAAAGGGGCCGATAGAATCTTGTCAAATTTAACCCCGCAAAGACACAAGTGTGCGCGTTTACCGCTAAAAAATATCCAAGCGCCAAAATTCCAGAATACTGCCCTTACCATCTTTAAGAGTATTGGGATACTACGACATCACGAACGAAGTCCAGTTCCGGAGTCATTTGGAGAGCAAAGCCAAACTGGTTTTAAAAAAGCTCGGAGAGCTCAATAGGGCGAAGCAGTACTTCTCACCAAATCACCGACTTTTGTTATATAAAACACAAATACGGCCCCATATGGAGTATTGCTCGTATCTCTGGGCAAGAGCTCCCAAATACCAGCTAGACCCATTTAACTCCATCCAACGTAGGGCTGATCGTATTGTCGACGATCCCAAACTCACAGACAAACGCATAGGCAGCTCGCTCATCTGTTACAAATGTTCAAGGGCGACGATGACCACCTCCGATCAAGTGGTTCGTCTGCACGTTTGCCTTCTTCTTTACATAAAAAATAACTCAGAGGTCCGAGCCTGGTTTCGAACCAGCGACCTTTGCTTGAGAGGCGGTGGATCAAACCATTAGGCTACCACGGCTTCTCAGGCTTTTTTTTTATAATACCAAGTGAAGGGACGAACAAGTTGTGCGCTTGGTGATAAGTGACACGCCTGTCCATAACGGTTGCAGTGCCCCTCAGGATCTGAGGGACACTTCCACTGCGCCCGTCACTCTTTTTTTTGACGGGGGAAATCTTTATAGATGCCCCTGAGCCCAGGGAGACTCAGGGGTTTTGTGGAGACTCTCCCTCCAGATTGGAGGGCCTGCCCCACTAAACCCAATGGGGGCGGTTACCTCTCGCCGGTTGAGTCGGCGCCGTGGGATACGTGAACATTCACCACGACGCCCCCCGGCCGCCCTAGATTTCGCCAGGGCTCCCGCGCCAACGGGTTGGTTGTCCTCCGACCCGCCCCCCAGACGAGTGAGTCCGTGCAATGCAGGCTCCGGGAGTCCCTGTCCAGAGCCCGCTGGCCTCACTAGGGGATCAGGCGAGCAACGAACTACTCCCATAATTTCACCAACACTTCCACTAACCTTCAAAACTGGAACACAGTAATGTTCACATTAGTGCTTAGTGGCAGAAATAGGTAAGGTGGCAATATTTTCTTGGGTGAACTCTTTCACAAGGAACTCTACTGCTATGATACTTATAACATTAGTTTGAATAAAACATTAATGATAAATTGCTTTGCACCTTTAAGCAGATTTACAATTAAGTAATTTATGCTCCATTTATCGATTTTTAATACTTCCATAGAGTACACGTTTTCAATAATAGAAGCGATTAAAAGTTTTTAGAAACGTTGTCATAGTAAATCTCCCTTTCAACCGAGCGTCGGGGAAGACAGTTCGCGGCAATTTGAAACTTGGTCAAATTATCCCACTTAAAACACTTTATTACAACTTCTGCATGGGAATGGTTAATGTGCACAAATTCCCGTTCTTAGGAAACAACTTTATGGAGCTAACTGGACAGATTTAAGTAGTCAACATAAATTATGTTAAGGGCACTAATAGTCTATATTACAATGTTTAACTGTAGTAATTCATTTGTAATGGGGAAATAAACAGTGACTTTAGGTGGTGGAAAGCTTATTTGAGTTTAAAGTTAAGGTTGCTATGGAACCCTTATAATTATGTCGTGTCCATTTATGCGCCCGTCTGTCATTTGACAGTAAAGCATTAAACAAAATTAAACAATTTTTTGTTTATTGTCATTAAGTTTTATTGAATGTTAGGATGTTTCAACACCATGGTATTTAAGTATTTTTTTGTGAAGTTACTCCCATAATTTGTCATAATTGTTAAACAAAGATCGAAGATAGGAAGTGAAACTCCTCTTCCGTATTTAAATCGCATATATTAGTTTTTTTCTATGTGTAACAATCGCGAAAACGTAAGAACTCAAAAAGATCGAACACTTAGAAAAATTCCTTCGATCCGGCTGGATTCGAACCAACGTCTCCTAGCAAACCGTCAACGTCTCCTAGCAAACCGTACCAGACGCTATGCCAACTAAGCAACGAACCAACGGACCTCACAATTTTTTTCATATGTTTGTTGCAAATCCTTATTTTGGTTTATAAAACTTTCTTGCCGTAGCGCCATCTGTGAGAAATGTATGAAACTTTTTTCTTCACTCAGCCTTTCACTCAGCAATTCTTTGTATATTGTTTCAATGTTACACCATTTGCCAGCAATGTCTCGGGCAAATATAGAATTGCGGCAAGAAAAGTTGAGGGCTGTTTGACTTTTCTTTCAAGTTTTGTTTGTCTCCTTTGTTTTAGTTAGCCGGTCCAATGAAGAACTTTGCTATCGTCTAAGCACTTATAAGGAACGCCAGTTGGCAGAACAGAACAAAAGTTTATTATTGCTGTATTGGACGTTATACGAATTGTTCTAGTTGACACAATTTATTTGCCTAAAGCTAAAGGCCATTTCTCTTTTAAAATTAATCAATCAGGTTTCGAAGTGCATGAAGTAATTTTAAATCATCAGTAGTTGTAGAGCTCCCTGTGAAAGAGTTCATCCAGAGAAGCACTGCCATCTTGCTTACTTCTGCCGCCAACCAATGTGTGCATTACTGCATTCCGGTTTTGAAGGGTAATGGTGCTGGTGAAATTACAGGCACGTGGGACTTATCAACTTATGTCTCAGTGTGACGGGTGCAGAGGCAGTGCACCTCAGATCTTTGCGATTTAAAGCTCTGCATGGCACTGCAACTGTTATGGACAGGCGTGTCGTTTACCATTAGGCGCACGACTTGTTCGTCCCATCACTTATTATCATAAAACAAATCATCTCAGTTGTTTGTTGACACTCTATGTCAATGACAGGATTTTGTACGTTAATATTCTGTTAAAATTTCATTAGTCATCGAGCTGATTCAACTGCCATTCCAATTTTTTGGTATTCCGCTCTTCAATGGCATAGTCTACTAATTATTTGACTTTTCTTTCGATTCGTTTGTACTTACAGTTTAAGTGCTTATATCGATTATCGACTTTAAAAAAAATACATTGAGCTTGAACACTAAATTGTTGATTTAACGAGATAAAAAGTTAGATATGCAGAGCAATTTTATGGTAATTTTAAAGGAACGCAACATTGATGGTTTGTGATTGAATTAATGATTGCCATTACCGCCATTCCACTGACATTCTATTAAGGTTCAACTGCCATTGCGTCTAGACTTTAGCAGAATAACAAGTATAATCATAATTGCAATAATATAATTTCAATTTTTAAGATACTCGTGTCGCAGACACAGGATTTTCTTAGTGCAGTTTTTCTTAGTGTAGTTAGCCCCTATGTTGAGTGTGTGCGTTATTATTAAACAAGTGGTTGCAAGAAAATTAGCAGATTTGGGACAAATCCCGTGATTTGGTTTATGACTTTATTTTTGTTGTAGATGTCCATAGACATTATTTTGTAATAACAGGCAGCTTATATTATTTCACTAACTATTCGTAACTTGAATTAATTCATGATCATTTACAATGGAAGTAAATAAATTTTGATTGATTTACTTTATGTTTAACAATTGTGCAAAATAGCTGCGGTTGTGTTGAATATTATTTCATGACATTAATTTTCCCACCTTTATTACGGATACCCTCCGCCCGGGAAGGCGAGGATATCCGAGGGTATCTTACCTATTTCTGCCGCCAAGCAGTAATGTCAACGTGTTCCGGTTTTGAAGGGTAAGGGTGCTGGTGAAATTACAGGCACATGGGACTTGTCAACTTATGTCTCTGGGTGACTGTCGCAGTGGCAGTGCCCCTCAGATCTTTGCTATTCAAAGCTCTGAATGGCACTGCAATTGTTACAGGCGTGCAGCTTACCAGCAGGCGCACGATTTTTTCGTCCCGTCACTTCATAATATTAAAAAATCTATAATATAAATGTCGGACTCGTATCGACTAATACCTGACGGTGTTTCACCCCGTCGCTTTCCGGTGGGAATGCGGGAACGCAATTGCACACTACTGCGAACCCATCAGCGGCTAGGCTACTTAACGAGTCTCCCTCTATGCTGATGATTTACCGAAACACAATATACGTCATCCAGGCTCAAGAACTCGTCTCCGTTCGAGCACGAGAATGTCCCCGCATCCGGTGCCCGGAGGCCCTCGTTATAGAGGCATGCGGCGGCGTACCGCCGCCTGTTCCCAATCCTCCTGCGCCGCATAGGATGAGGCTGCACATACATCGTCTTCCCTTATCCGTTCCGCCTTAAATTATTTTATTAATTTTCTCACTCTTCCTTTGCATAAAATTGTTACAGATGCGCAACTGCAGTCGCAAGTACCTCAACCAAAAATATACGCGGCACATGTTAGAAATTTCGACTCTCTACGAGGCATCGTTAAGGGTTGTTAAATGATCGACCCTCGGTCGAAGAATGAGCTCTTTTAGAACGGTTGGTCATATACCCCACTACCATCCATTATACATATTATCCATCTGTTCTAAAACACCCAGACGTAATCATTTTTCGCAAAATGTAATACTTCATATTAAATTATTTAATTCATAATTGTTGATTAGGTAAACATCTATCAACATACCAAAGTGTTGATAGATGCTAGTAATTACGTATATATAAACTAAATGGGGCTGAGATGAACGTGTCGCGAGTATCCACAGAGATGGGTTCACACTTGAAATCCTGGAATAATGGAACACGTCTTAGTGGATGCCGGAGAATGGCCAGCGATGACGAGGCAGACCAAGAAGGAGATGGCGGTATGACTTGGACGCATATATAAGGAACTGGCCTGGCATTGCGTCAAACCTGGAGCTATGAAAGCCAAGAGGCCTCAGCCCAGTAGTGCGACACAAGAGCAAGCCAATTAAAAAAAACAAAATTATATAAAAGTACAACCAATTTAATATATACTCACAAAAATAGCTAAAGCTAGTAAAACGATCGGTGACAGCATAAATAAGAGGAAACTCAGGAGGAATGCAAAGAATTTATAGTGTGCTAGACACAAAAATGGGAAAATAAGACACAAGTTTCAAGAGAACTATCGGTGTGAAGTTTTGAACGCCCGTGGGCTAAAGCGCAATGTTCAACTTGTAAATAACCATGTATTTCCCGACAGTTTTAAAACGCGATATGAACGAGACAACGAGAACAATTTGAAATATGGTATTTCGAGAAGATAACAGTTCAGATGGTTTTAATATTGTCGTCACATTTCACAATGTTATTTGAATTAGGTTTTATTTCATTCTGTGAAACGTGGAGGTTTTGACTGAATGAAATTTATTGCAAAAAAGTCACAAAATGGAAATCTAGAACCGGACGAAGAATCATTAACGAAAACCCGAAAAGGTGGAACTCAGAAAAAATGCAGATTTATCACCCAGTTAGTACCTTTACAATAGACTTCTCATAGATGGCGCTACGACTAAAAGTCGTTGAAAGACCAAGTACAAAGACACGATGCAAGCACATAGAGAAATTCGTGAGGTCCGTTGGTTCGTTCCGTGGCTTAGTTGGTATAGCGTCTGGCACGGTATGCAAGAAGACGTCGGTTCGAATCCGACCGGATCGAAGGAATTTTTTCTGAGTGTTCGATCTTTGTATTAATAATTATAACAAACTAGTGGAGTAATTTCACAAAAAATAATTGAATATCAATTCAATAAAAATTTAATTAAAATAGATTTCACTTAACAGTTATTGATTAAATAAACAAGAGATAGTTTAAAGAGAGAGATTGAGAGAGAAAAGAAAGAAGAGTTCCATTACAATGAAAACATTGTAAAGATAATCTTGAGTTAAAAGATGCCAATGTACAAAGTTTTTACAGTGCAGGAACCATGGAAACATTGAATGCTATGATTATTACTAATAACGGGTTTCTTGTAACAATGTGATTTCTTTTTATTTTCCCGTTATTTAGGAACGGTTGCACGCTCCATGATCACGGGTTGACATCCAACCCGTAACCACGGAGCGTGTAACCTGTAAGAAACATGTAATTAGTGAAAATCATTTAATGAATAACCATATAATATCCTTAAAATCTGTATTCGATACAATGCCAAGAACAATAAACACGTGCCTTTTAATTGGCAATTAAGGAAATCCCTATTGGTAATAAGCTAGTAGGTAGTCCTAGCGGAATCAAAGATTCTTAAAGTAGGTGTTGTCAAACAACATATATTACACATACAATGTTACCTCTGGATATTAATCAATACAAAAATCAATATTATAATTGAATCACCCCCCTTAGCATGGCTGTGCATGATAGTCGCGACGCGCGCGATAAAACTAAAATAAGCGCGCGCTATTGGCTATCCAAATTAGAGCTGATTGAGACAGCCAATAGCGCGCGATTATTTTAATTTTATCGCGCGTGTCGCGACTATTATGCGGTACGGGGGCTGATTGCTGTAAAGGTACCGGCACAGTGAGAAGCTTCATAGTTACCTCACAGATGTCGCTTCTTCTTATCGTATCGATGGCATATATTATACTATTGTAAGCTCAGAACTGAGCCACGCCGACTCCATCACTAGTAGCCGCCATTAAATCCTCAAGCGTGCAGGTGTTAGGGCACGCAGGGCACGACATGAAATGGACCATCGTTTGAATCGCACCGCACAAACAGTCCAGGTTAGAACCATCCGAAAATCCCCACCTGAACAAATTGTCCTCACTCCGACCAACCTGATTCCGAAGCCTGTTTAAAGACTTCCAGATTGGCCATGACAATTCGTCTTCAGGAGGATGACTCTCAGAAAGCGGGACAAACGTAGATAGTACTTTTTCGCGTCAAACGTTGCACTTCGCCTGAGCCGGCTCTATGCTTAGAAGATAGAAACTTTTCTGGCTCCTCAGTCTTTGTTGCACTGTGAAGTGATCGTGCGTAGCGTGCCGAGTGTCGATGGCCATTTTCTCTTTCGCAAGATGTTGCTGTTTTTCTGCTATGCTATGCTAGCCAGTGGGTATAGCAATCTTATGGGAGTCGGCATAACCAGTTATGATCCGGCAAGTCTCATTTAAGGCTGGTGGACAGGTGTCGCTTACGGCGATAAAAGCCGAAAAATTCAATAAAAACTTATTTGTATAACTTAGTTGCAGAGCTGTAGCCCTGTTTGGCACAGACGCAGGTTCCTGTCCTGTCAGGTCGAAGAAGTTTTTCTCCGTGTTCGATCTTTGTATTAATAATTATAACAAACTAGTGGAGTAGTTCCAAAAATTAAATTAACATCATCTGTTGACATTGTAATAAAAATACATTATAATTTATTACACATATTTAGAATGCTTTCAAAACTCAATTAGGATTGCGATTTCAAATGACTTTGTTTTCAATAGTCCCTACAATTAGCCTAATTTGAACTTCCAAAACCTTCATGAAAGTTTCAAGCCCAAGAGACTTAGGACACAGCCCCTATTAGCAAAGTCTTGTAATTGATTTCTGACGAATAAATTTCCATTCGAAAGGATTTTATAAAACCGTATGATACACATACAACTATAGATAGTACACGCACCGCACATTTAACGGAATACTAGTGAGATCCCCAAAATAATGCAAAAATATGTTATTTTCAAAAGTCTAGTCGATTGTCATTTTTTCATTAATTTGTTTAAATTTCCTACTGAAATAGGCTTGTCGGGTGGTTCGAGATTCATTTTGCGTTCTTGTACATTTTTTAAACTTAAAATTGAAAAAGTTTTTTCAACGATTAAAGTTTAATTTAATCAATGTTTTTGTTTTGCAACTTTAAGTTTTAAAATTGAATTTTAAAACAGGACATAAATATTCTCATACAGTCGTTAAAACTAAAAACATGCTGTCCTGAAAAAAATATACGGAATGTTGATTACATACGATTTGTTCTCGTATTAAAAAAAAGTGGTAGGTAGGTACAAATTTGAATCCTCCCGACGAAGAATAGTTAATTACAAATGTATGACAAGACTATCAAATATAATCTCAGCACAGAGTATTAAAAACTGACCTCAAAAGATCGTGGAATTACATCTATTTGCCAAGTTTTATTGAAATCGGGTACCGGAAAGGGCGCGAAACCGGACTCATCCTTTACTTTCCACCTTTATTGGTGGAATATTTTCTTCAAAGTTAATGGGACCAATATTGATGTATCCAAAAAAAAAGCCGTAGTTATCGCGTAACATACATACAAAAAAATACAGTTGAATTGAGAAGTTTTTCATCTTTTTTTACCTTTTATCGAAGTCGGTTAAAAACTTGTGCATTTCTGTTTTCAACCAGTTGCGCTTAGATATTGATGTCAAATGAGCCAAATAGGCCAAAGTTAAATTAAGAACGTAAGCCATTGCATAGTTGAGGCCTTGGGTTCGATGGTTATTATTAATCTAAATCTGGTTTTGTATTGTTGGGAACAAAAGTGTGGTTCACAAAATTTATGTCGGTATGATTTTTTTAAAACCAAAGGACGATCTACTAAAAATTAACAATTACAGTAATCCCTAAGGCCGCCCTTCGTAGCGGTGAACTCTTTTTTCTTGTTCAAATAACTTTTTTGTGTCGTCTGGGTGAATTTAAGTAAGCGGATTTGAGATCAGTTCCGATTTCGTTTAGCTCGTGTAGGAATTTGAATTAATTTATTTTCTCTTTAACGAATGAAGAATTGAGGTTACCGGTATTAGCTTTTTGAAGTAGTCAGTTTGGGAAAAAAAGAGATTATTAAATTTCTAGAATAAAAACTATCGTGAAGTCAAATATCTTTTATTAAATAATTGTTTCACTTTATATTAACACATTATACTACCGAGTGACCCATTTTTTACAGATCTGAGATTTTATTTATAAACTAGAAAATAGTGGGGGTCCCCGATACGTCAGCTTATCATAGCCGACGCATATATAATAAATATCTAAGAAATGAAAAATTGTTTTAAAGAGACACTATCTTGGTTAGTAGTATAATATCTATAGCACTTATTTAAATGTAGCCTTATAATTGAAGTTGTTGTCAGCTGATTTTGACAGTTTGATGGATATTGAAAGTGCCAATGAGTTGTACACTGCCTTTAGGAAGTTGTTTACTGACATTTATAATCAGTGTTATAAAAATCAGATAACTCATATTAGCTGTAGAAATAACAAAAGCTGGATAACAGGTAAATTAAAAATCATGTTAAAAGAAAGGGACAGACTGTTTGTAGTATGGAGTAATCATCCATAAAATATGTTAAAAAGATTAAATTACACTAGATATAGGAACAAATGTACAAAATTTTTGTTTAAATGTAATAATGAATATTATAAAAAATATATAATTGATTGTAATAAAAATATAAAGAAAATATGGGAAAGAACTCATATACTGATAGGAAATAATAGACCTAACTTAGATAGTTTCATTTTATCTAATTTCAGTTCTCAGGCTGACGTAGGTGACATTTGCAATAGTTTTGCCAAAGTTTTTGTTAATGAAATTGAACAAATAAAACATAATTGTGACACTAAATGGCTGAGCAGGGATAGTTATGTCAAAAGGACAGACTGGCAGATGAGGTGGCAACCCGTGAAAAATCATCATGTTAAGAAAATCCTAAATAATATGAGTTCAAATAAGTCACGCGGTTGTGATCTGGTGCGTATGTCTGATTTAAAGTTTACTATAAACAAGGTATCCCCGGTAATATCAAAGTTGGTTAACTTATCTGTGACTAGTCATAGTTTTCTTAGTAAGTTAAAAGAGTGAAAGTCCCATTTATAAGAAAGGTAATACTAAAAATTATAGTAATTATAGGCCTATAGCAATTTTATCCTCCGTTTACAAAATTATAGAAAAATGTGTAGTTGACCAATTTGGGAATTACCTACACAAAAACAATGTTTTAAATAAATGTCAATATGGTTTTCAGAAGGGAAAAAGCACTAACACTTTGTTGTCCAATTTTGCTGATGAAATTAACAACCATTTAGGCGAAAAGAATACCGTCTTTGCTGTGTTCTTCGAGTTTAAAAAAAGCGTTTGATACGTTACAAACGAATGACTTGTTAAATGCAATGGAGGAGTGTGGGGTTGGTGAACCTCTGAACAAATGGTTCCGTGATTACCTAACCTTCCGTTCTTATAGGGTTAAGGTGGGTAACGGGTATAGTGAAGAAAAACAAGTCCAGTGCGGGATCCCTCAGGGTTCTGGATGCGGACCGCTGTGCTATCTGATGCATGTTAACAGTTTATGTGGTGTATTGCGATATTGTACAGCACACATCTTCGCTGATGAGCTTTGTGTGCTCCGAGCAGGTACAGATCTCGAAGAGACAAGTCGTCTCGTTCAATTTAGTGTAGATGCAATTGTCAAGTGGAGCCACGATAATGGCATAGTACTGAATGCTGATAAAACCAAATGATTAGTGATACACTCTCCCTATCTGCCTTTGAAGGAACCTCGTTGTCCTATACTCGCCCATTCATTTGATTGTATACACAGTAATTCAAATAATTGTAATTGCAAGCCTATAGGAAGGGTTAAATGTGTCACTTATCTCGGTATGAAAGTAGATGAACCTTTTTCATGGTCTACTCACATTGATTTTATTTATAATAAGCTTAGAATATTGTTGGGCAAATTTTACCATTTAAGTTTCAAAGTACCTAAAGTAACCAGCACATTAAAGTGTTTATTTAGGGCATTGGTTGACTCCATACTAAGTTATGCTCTAGATTGTTATGGAGTTACATTTAATTCATACACAAACAGATGTGAAAATATGCAAGTTAGATTTTTGAAACTTCTTGTAAACAATAAAACTAAAGAAAAATGTAATGGAGACTACAATAAATTATTTAAAATTTGTAAGCTTTTTGCTAGCTTAAAACACAAATATCTGGTAGCTGTTAACAACTTTGGAGCACAGGAGCGTAGCTCTTTTTTGTATCCTGTTATTAATAACAGTAACACAAGGTCAATGACCTCTGGTAAATTTGTAGTACCAAAAGTCAATAATTACTATGGAGATAGAACTCTAAAGAAACGTATTCCATACTTACTAAACAGTTTGCCTAAGGTTATTAGACTTGAACTTAAGAAAAGTAAATTTAAACTTCTTTTGTTTCGGCATTTGTTGTCAAACTTAGAGTAGATTATTGTTAAAATACGTGTTAGGAAAAATATATGTATTAGTAGTTTTAAGATTATGTATATAAAAGCGAGATTCATTTGATCCCACTGTCAAACTGAATACTCAGCTTTGTGGGACTATGCATTTACCTAAAGGAAACTGTAATGTTTTTATATACATATATTAAATAAAATAAAAATAATAATAATCTAGAACTAATTAATATCAAAGTGTAAGTTCATTTAAGAGTCGAGTTTGTTAGCTCATCGCTAGGTGGTTAAACCCACAGACATATATCTTGATAGACGCCGCAAGTACACGTACTTCGCGTGCCCAAAGTAAGTGAAATTCACTTACTTGCCGCTGCTACACTTCAGAACGCGCTCGACCGTTATCGTAGTTAAACACCAGTCAAAAACGCGAAAAATGCACAATTGTGCAGTTATAAACTGCAAAAGCACCATAACTGTGGGTAAACGGGTAAACAGGGACGTTTCCTTCCACGGGCACGATTGATGTTTTGTAATCAGAAGATGCATAATTTATTTTAAAAACAATTATTTTGGTTTTGTATGAATTTCGAGAAAACAAATATGCAACCGAGTGTATGCCTCATGTTTTGTAATACATCCTTTGTTAATATGCCATGAATATCGAACGAACGCACTTTTGTATAATGCATTCAGTTTCGCGGTACGGCGGCTTGTACATTTCTTTGGCCAAATTTAACATTTAGTGATGTATACGTTAGGCAACACGGTTCTCAATTCTGATCGATTTTGAAAACAAAGGGACGAAAATTATTATGACCTTAGCAATATTATAAAAATATTCTATAACTCTTTTGTCAGAACGTTTATTTTAGTAACGTTTCGTTTTTTATTTTTCAGTTTTGTAGTATCTAATTATCAGTAGTAACTGTGATTTCGATTAATTTTTACAGCACGTTGCCTCAAATGTCCGAATATAGTGAGCAAATAATTACACACATCGCCGGATGTGTAGTACGAGTAATGCAAAAAATATGTAATGCAAAGAATTAACAGTGTATGAGTTCGTTGCTTTCAAGGACGAAGGTAGTCTAGTATATTCCACCTAAGATGCTATCCAAATATGCAGAGTAGCAGAGTTAGAAATCCGAGAAATAATAAACAAATCACAAAAATTTCACACGAGGCCTTCATTAAGTAAACCTCCTCTGATTAATAAGATTTTACACTATTTTGTTAGCAGTAACATTTTCATTTGTCTTGTCATTCATCAATTTGATCAATTACTAACAGAAAACCATCTAGTACAATTAATTTGGGCAGTCGCAAGTTCATATAGGGATGTGCGTATTTATTATGTCAGTTAATCGATAAGATCTTCTATTACAAAAAGATGTTATATAAGCTCATTTTATTGGAAGGACAATAATTTCAATATTTGCAGTCGATTAAAAATTATAGTCTTAATTTTTTAAGTAATCAATATTTTTTTTAAATAAGTAAAATAAAGGACTTAACTATCTTATTCTAGTATTGTTCTACTATATTATTATTACGACTACTTGTAATCAACAAATATTTATCGAGTTCTTAGGTTTTCGCGATTGTCACACATAGGAAATGAAAGTATTTTTCCGGATTTAAATCACGTATATTTGTTTTTTCAAACAAACCAACGTTTCGGGCCCTTTACAGGTCCCATGATCACGGTTGACTGAGGTGGTACAGTCTTCAACCAGTTATGTCTAATATTAATGCAAACCACCCTATTTTTTCACTAACAAATATTTAAACAAAAAATATTGTATTTAGAATCGATTAATTGAATGGATTGTGTGTGTTTACGCGTATTCCGTTCAATCAATCGATTTAGAACGAGCGGAAGGAGGTTTCCATCACTAAATAGCTCTTATGACGTCATAGTGGGTACAAAAAATGTGGCACGATTGGTTGTCATACAAATTGCTGTACTTGCGGCGTCTATCTAGATATATGTCTGTGGTTGAACCACAAAGCTTTTGCCTAGTGATACTTGAAGAAATAAATCATATATATATGTACTATACCAATAGATCGTAAACTGTTATACACAAATCATACTATTATAATAGTTATTTACATAATTTTATGTATAAAGTCTATAAAATTAAACTTATAAGCTATAGAAATCATAATAATTTGTACATGCCAATAATCAGAACATTTCCAGCTATGATAACATTTTTATATACTCAATTATTGAAATATTAGACAACATCACACCCTGCTCGGATCTCAAAGGAAGTAACTAAAGCATTCGTGTTAAAGAAATCGGAAACAACGACGGCACCACAAGCACCCAGACCCGAGACAATATAGAAAATTTAGTTTCTACATTGACCCAGCAGTGGATCGAACCCGGGACCAGAGAGAGTGTAGCTACCTGTGAAAACCGGTGGCTTTGGCCACAGAGGTTGATAAAAATTAAGAAATATATAATAATATGGTGTTCTCAGAAGAATTTGCGTATGAGTAGTAATATTTAATAATAATGATTAATAGTAATTTGCTTCCCTACAAATGAGGAAATTTGAATTTTCAAGAACAAAAATATTTTTCTAATTTATTCATATAATTTTTACAAAAAGTCGTAAGAGACATAATGGTATATTTTCAAATTGTAGTGTCTGATTTCAACCAATTAAAACGCCAAGTCAAGAGTACTGTTAACCGACCAGCATGTACTGTACTGTTCCGATTTGGAAGGGTAAGGGTGCTAGTGAAATTACAGGCACATGGGACTTATCAACTTATATCTCAGGATGATAGGTGCAGTGGCAGTGCCTCTAAGATATTTGCGATTTAAAGTTCTGAGTGACACTGCAAATGTTATGGATAGGCATGTCGCTTACTACCAGGCGCACGACTTGTTTGACCTGTCACTTGGTATTATAAAAGAAATGTATGAATGCAACAAAGTTTGCGGGTATAGCGGAGTATATACGTGTGAAAACCAATGTCACCGTGAGAGTCGAGCAGTTGAGGTCCCGTAACAATGTGAATTTTAATTCATTTTTGGTACGAGTACCAACTGAATATCTGTCGCCTTTATGAGGGAGGTGTTTTGACAGAAGGGTGTCATGTACTGACGACGTTTTCGGATCGGTTACTGGACACCCGCGTTGCGTCACACGTCGCAGTCGTAAATAATTATTTTGTTTTGTCATATCATTATTGGTTTATGTAGGTTTATTGCAAATATAAATTAATAAAAAATAAAAAAAACACTGATACGTGTTGATGTGACAAAAAATATATTTTATGCGTAGCAAGTGGATGACTGTTGCCAATTGTTTATCGCGGTAGAAAAAAGACATGAAGTACATGCATGTATGTTTATAAATATAAATACGTAGACTATCGACCTGGTGAAGTTTGCGAGAATCCGATGTATGTGAGCTGCGAAAGACCGGACGTTGTGGCGCTTTTTGAGGAAGCCATACGTCCAGCTGTGGTCGTCTTTCGATGATAATGTTTGATGAGATTATTCTATTCTCTTGGTAATGCTGAAAATATGTCACCACAATTTTCAAATCAAGACACCGCTAGGATAGCGGGCATGTGAAAGGAGTCCTGAAAATCTGGAGAATTTTATTAGAGACAGTTAAGTTTTAAGGTTTAATTTCCGCTTCGGTCAACACGGGTTGACGAAGGTGCGTAATATATACCATCGACCTTTCGTAGTCGATTTTCAATAGAATTAATTTCAAGTTTTCTCAAAATTGGCTCTGAGGGGAATCAGATATTCAAACTATTTTAATATATCTTTCTAACTACAATGTATGTCACTTATGTACGTACTACGAATAAGGCGTACGGTCTGTGAGAATTCTTTGGTAAAATAATGTACCCGCTTAATTTACTTCATCATCATCATCAGCCGTTTTGTTATCCAATCTTGGATGTAGGCCTCTTTCCTCGTCTTCCACTCTAGGCGTAAATCAACGTCGTAGCAGTGAGACGACACCAAACTGAGTGGTTGACGGATTCCGTAACAGCACAATATGCACACTTTATAACTTATCGCTTGATTGTTTATTGTTATGGTTATTTGCTTCTTGTTTGAGTGTATTATCTGATTGTTATGTTTTTTCCCCTTTTCATTTAGATATTTTTTTCATGTTATAATTATGTTTCGTAGTTGTTAAATGTATGTTTGTTGCGTTGTTTCTTTATGGAATAAATATTTCTTTCTTCTTTCTACATATATTTGGTCTTAAAAAACATTTTAAGTCATTATTAATGTAGAAACCTTGCGGCATTTATTTATTTATTTTACGTATACAAGCTAGCAACTATCATTTCAGGACTAACCTACTGCAATAGTGTAATTATGATATTCTAAATAATATTATACCATATTATATTACATACGTTATTCCATAACACAAATATTGTTATACAAAACGGCCTCGTCACTTCTTATACTCCGTCCTTATATTCTATCGAGAGCATTAAGACTTTATTGTTGATCTTAAATATATTCCCACGACGTCTTTTTCCCGGAATCCAAAGCATTGTGCAATTACCTCAGAGCGCCCAAGGATATCAAAGGAAACCTTGAAATTTTGGAATGTCTCATTTATGTCTTTTAGGTGCGCCTTTATGTTACTTTCTGCCTGTGTAGGTGAGTGTGTTTTTTTAACCGACTTTGAAAAAGGAGGAGATTCTCAATTCGAGTGCATTTTGTTTTTGCGTTATGTTATGCTATTACTCGATTTGTGAACAGATTTTGATACATTATTATACAAGGTATCAAGAACACGTATTGCACCAGATACTGGCACGCAAATATTAAAATTAAATTGTAGTTGAATAATGTCAAATAAGCAATGTCAAATAAAATTAAGTAAAAATGCCAATAAATAGCAACAGCAATAAAATCATGAATTAAACAAAATCAAATAAGTAAGAACAACACAAATATAAACAAAATGCCCAATACAAACAAAATATCAATTTATTTTTATTGTTAAAAAATCTTTGATATCATATAAGAACAGATCATATAGCAAATCAACTTTGATGATTCTTTTTTGTTGGAAAAAAGATACCTCAGTATTAGTTCCATTTAAATTTTAAGAAAATTTTCCACCTGTAAGGGTGGCAAACTAGTGGATGATCCGGTTTCGCGCACTTTCCGTTGACCGAAAAAACTTGGCAAATGGATGTAATTCCAATAAAGAACCCGATAAGGAAACTTTTGAGGTCGGTTTTTAAAATAATTAAATAAAAAATTTATGATTCATAATACCTCTTAATCCAAGTAATGCGTAAGCACAAGCAGGTACCTACTTATGTATTTATAAATTCACAATGTCTGGATTATCCCGTTTCGTTCTATAGATTATTAATGTATTGTGTCGTGAGTAGTACATTCATTTAGTGATTTTAGTATTTATAATGATAAACAACGGCAGACTGGTCAAACTTATACATGCGAACACATAAATGATCTACATGTGAATATATAAAGTAACAAATATGTGTAGTGACGTAAATATTGTTACTGTTTTTACGTACTTAAAATAAATTTTGTATGTAGACTTGTCATTGAAATATTGATGTTTTCATTTGAACGTTTACTATATTGAATGAACGCAAAATGTATCCATTGAAAATTGTTACAAAACTCCCTTTATTTATCCATCGCCAATAATACGACGCGGTATCGACAAGAAAATACATAAAAATATTTTTAGTATCTTCATATCATATCAATGGCATACACTGTAATGCTTGCCGTCGCGGTGAAAGGATTTGCCAATGAGCGTAACGTACTCGCCGATCGCTGCCCACACGTACAAAGTACGTCGTGCAGTATGGCGTACTCCTTTCGTGCTATAACGTGACATTAACAAGAAACCAATAAATTTTGAGATAATGTTATTATCAATGGCTTCTGTCCCTTTGCGTAAATCTAAACATACCCTATAATTACTTCGCTCTAGAACTTAAAAAAAATTCAAAATGGCAAGAACACTCTGCGTTTCATTACACCTGTAAAATAACAACAAAATGCAGGAGTTTATAATGACCGCCATCATAGTCGTGCATTAGCTAAGAGAGTCTAATACTGGATTTTACAGCCACAGGTAATGATTATTGTACTTTGATATTTTTCAACTCAAAAGAAGAATTGACAAACTAATGTGCCTACAACAGAGATTTGATCTAGATTTTCCTTTTCCTATCCCTATCTGGTAACAGCGATTGTAACATTTTAAACTAGATTATGACGGACGGGTTGTACTAATTCAAACCTCTATACGTGACTCCGTGATATCCGGCTATTGCTTATTTGGTGTGGAGATTTACATATATCAGATGTTAAATGAGTAATAAACAAGTGGATGTACTAAACTATGATTTTTGCATTCGACCGGTAAAATGATAGCTGGAGTCAATGACAAAAACCAATAAAGTAACAAAAAAATACAAATAAAATAAATACAAAAATTCTTGCTTGCACACAATGACTTTTCTTGGACACAAATAACACATTAATTAGACATAGTTATTAGACACTTTCTCACAACACACATACATACACAAGCACACCCAGACACACCTTCTCAAATATACTGGTTTTTGTTGTTTCTGTTTTATTTTTGTCATCCCTATGTCATCGATCATCAATTAAAACCTAGTATTTGTAATGTGATCCGGTGTTGAAGGCTAGGAGACTCATAATACAGGTGTAACGTAGTTTGAGCGCCTATCTCCCAACCTATTGCCTATGATTGTTGTGGTACCTAGACTACACGTCGTATTATGTTGGGAGAAAATAAACGGTTTATTATTATTTATTATTATCATTAAGCCAGAAAAAACCACTCAACGGTACACCAAACATGTCAGCAGGCAAAAGGCGGTATCTCAGTTTGTGCTGCCTGGAATCGTTGTCGTCGCAAGCAGCGCTGTTTTTCAGCCACTTCCTTGTCCTAGACGCGCAAAAAGAAAATTTCATCAAGTAAATTGCTATGATCTATTAAAGACTTTCTTTGTGATCTGTAACTGTCTAGCTGTTTATAAATAAAATGCTTTGATGGCATTGTAACGTGTACATAATAATATGCGTTGTCTGAACATCATAGATTTGGGAAAATGTTACAGAATTGAACAATCGATATAATTGTCTAGCGAAATACGTGGTGAATAAAAAATAGCCGATGGACGTCATTTCTAAAGGTATGGAAATTGTCAAAATAGGCAACGTAGATGGGCCAATTTAATATGGACCTTTGAGTACAGGTAAAGTACACCGTTTCTGAATCACTTTTGTGTCAAATATTCTAGGAAGATCAAGAATATACGACCTAAAAGTGTGTTTCATGAAACTATCATATATTTTTCTATCAAGACACCTCATGAAGGGATTCGGGTTTAAGATTACAAATCATGAGTAATACGGCCAGATTAAAGCGGGTCTGTTGGCTTTATCTTATCCCGTATTATGACGGTTACCTTGTAAGACCTTGTTTTGTTTTGTGGGAAATAATAAAGTAGAATATATTTTTTGTCACAAAGGTTTTTGTATTATATCTCATGTTTTGGACTGTTGTTCAGAATAGGATGGTTTGTATTAGTATAAGGCATAAAAAATATTTCGGATCACAATTATAATGAAATCCTATTGGTAGATATGGAATGGTACCATAAAAAAAAACTATTTTTTCGGATCTAAACCGCGTATTTTGTTTTTTCAAACAAACCAAAGTCGGGCCCTTTAAACTGCCTCTGTGACCGAACGGTTACCATGCCGGACTGCCACAGAGAGGTCCCAAGTCCGAATCGCAGGAAGGAAGAAATGTTTGTATGGCTTACATTTATTTCTCTCGTGAGTTTGGGTGTAATTTGTCTATGTGTGTGTCCATGGCACCCGCGACACAGGGTTTTCCTAGTGCGGGGCTATGTTGAGTGCGTACGTTATTATTATTAGTAATCTAGACTTTAGCAGATTGACAAATTTTATCATAATTGTAATAATATAATTTCAATTACTAAGATCAGTGGTTGCAAGAAAATTAGCAGACTTAGGGCCCCGGATTTGTTTTTGTAATTTGTGGTTGTCTATGTGTGCGTCTTTGGCACCCGCGACACAATGTTTCCGTAGTGTGGGGCTGTGTTGAGAGTGTGCGTTATTATTACTTACAAGTCCCAGTCAGCCGTGACCATGGGACCTGGCTAAAAGGCCCGAAACGTTGGTTTCTTTGAAAAAAGAAAAACAAATATACGCGATTTTGATCACATAGTTTAATTTCCTATGTATAACAATTGCAAAATCCTAAGTACTCGATAACCTAAAACTTGCCACAAAGAATCATGGTGAAAATTCGACGAGTGAGTTTTCTGAACAACTACTTACAATAATCTACAGTACAGATAATACAATTCTCATTGATATACTTGTACCCACTTATTTTCTGTTTCCTTTACGTTAAGTGTACCAGAGCCTCTACCATGAGATTACAGTGACAGTTATCGCTAGCCAACGCGTAATAATTTGTAAATAGTAAAGTAAATAATTTGTATACAAAATGTTGTTTCTTCTTGTAACCGCTAGTGGCGCTGGATAATTTGCCATACAAAATTGTGAAATACATTACGCGGTCGTTAGCGACAACTATCACAGTAAACTCATGGTAGAGGCACTGTTTATCATTTAGTCGGCATTATCTTTAATGGAAGGCGGTAACGTGGACACTTTCACTTTTATTGGTTAATATCCGACTTTGTCGTTAAGTACATAAATGTTTATAGCGTTGTTATAAAATATCCTTTAATACCCACTTACTATAAACCTCGAACCAGTAATCAGCATGAGCAATAATAACATTATTTTTTTATATAGAAAAATAAAACAAAATTACTTTTGGTAGTGATTGTGGATGCGTAATTTAAAATAAATTATTTTTAATTTAGTCTCCAAGCTTATGAAATCGCAATGAAATGATGTTTAGTTTAAAATGCAAAACACTTCATAAGATCACAAGATCGAATCGTAATGAAGATACCCGCAAGGGAACCAGAGTAACAGATATAGCCCAAAGAATTGCAAAACTTTAGTGGCACTGGGCAGGGCACATTGCTCGCAGAACATATGGTCGATGGGGCTGAAGAGTTCTCGAGTGGCGACCGCGTACCAGACCCACAAGGTGGACTGATGATCTTGTGAATGATGCGGGTATCCGCTGGATGCAAGCGGCGCAGGACAGACAATGTGGAATTCTTTGGGGGAGGTTTATGTTCAGCAGTGGACGCCTTTTGGCTGAAATGATGATGATGATGATGATGAATTGTTATAAATATAATAATTGCGAATACCTCAGAACTGATATTTATTAAATTCAGTTTAATTTAAAAAAAGTGGAATGTTCACTTAGCTTATTTCTATTGGCAAGTAATTTTAATATTTTGTTGAATTTGATCGCAAAGACGCTACTGTAGCCTAGAGACATAGCTCAGGTCGCGTAGCGAGAGGTACTTTATAAATACAAACTGGGGTTATCTCCATAACTAGATATTTATTGTGTTTTTCACATATTCACTTATGGAGGCCACTTCTAGATCTGCCAAGATGTTCTTTTTTTCTATCCTATTTTTTTAAATACATTCGATATACAAATCTATATTCATTCAGCCAGTATTTCTACTTATAGAGTAGAGCCTAGACTACACTACTCAGGAGTAGCAGTGCCATTGCGCCTGTCGCCCAGAGACAAAAAGGTGACAAGTTCCATGTGCCTGTAATTTCACCAGCACCCTTATCCTTCAAATCCGGAACGCAGTGATGCTCACATTACTGCTTGGCGACAGAAATAGGTGTAATATCAGTAGTTCCCTGGATGAACTTTTTCACAAGAAGCTCTACAGCTGTTAAAACATTTGCGAGTTAAAAATCTTCTTAATATTTCAAATGCATTGCCTGTCGTGGGATATTCCAATCTCCTACCTGTGATGTGTTGGCTCTCTCGTCCCATTTAATACGGAATACCGCAGTGCTCCTTTGTAATACGAATAGTAAGGACGGTAGTGGTGACCCATACTGGTCTTCAAAGAGAACCAATTATTAAGCCGGGCTCAATTAACACATTACATAAAGTAACGTAGCAGTAAGTAAATATTCAGTTATATCTGATACAAACATCGAAGAAACTCAAAGAAATCTCTAAGATTCGGCTGAACACGAGTAAGCGACTTTTAACCAAACCGGAGACTTTCGGTAAAAAGTCGCTGGTCAAAATATCGAAAAGATCGTAATCTTTGTAGTACAAATAACACGTGGAACTTTCACAAAACATATATATTATAAATACCATGGTAGAAAAAACATAATAAAATTAAATGAAACAAATATTTTTTCACCACACTAGCTCGGAAAGGTTTTCTTTCACATTAGAAATTTGCGAATTTGAATTGATGTACTGTACTGTGCACAACTTTTTCCTTCAATGAAAAAAAAAAAACATAATGACACGTTCACGTACGTTATTTGTCGTACATTATTTATGTAATATGAATCCGTAGGTACGTTTTATTATTATTATTGTTGACATTAAATTGACAAGGAGAACTAATTTTGCTTATTAAATTATTTTGATAAAGTTCAACTGTTTTTGTTTCAACTATTGTAGCATTGTTTATATTGTACAACAATGAAGAAAGCGGATTATCTACATAAAACAATAGTAGCCCGTAATGAACTAGACATTTTATTACAGTTGCTACAATAAAGTTGGAATTCTTTCGTCTCAAAAGAAAAGTTTCGCGATCTGATAGTTTTTGACGATGAAAAACAGTTTTATATGTTTATTCGTTATCTTGTACATACATATTTATTTTGTGTTTTAAAAGTCGTAAATATCTTCTCCCCACTTTGCACAAGAAAGTAAACCATATATGTATTGTAAAAGCAACGTCGTATCGTTAGATCGAAGCTACGAACACAAACCACTCTAAAGCGTTTCAAAAATGAACCGACACGCATTGTTGATGAAAGTTAAGCCAAATGTAATTTTCGGATCGTTACTGAAAGAGTTTAGAAGTTTTTCTGAACAACTCAGAACTTGATGTACGAGTCTCGTTCATTTGTTGCGAACTTTGGAATACCACAAGGACTCTATCTTGGTCCACTTCTATTTATAATTGACATTGGATTGGACGTTAGCAAGTTTTTAGGATTTAGTGATGAACTAATGCTCTACGAGAATACATATTGTTTCTCTGACTTGACTGGTGCAGAGCGATCTCAATGGAATTGTCTAATTGGTATGTTTCTAAGGGAATGATATTTAATGTCAATAAAAGTTACAATATCAATCACTGCGAGAAAAGAAAACCATTTAAATTTGCGTATCTAACGTCATACGCCACCACCAGATACTATTAAAAAAGACATAATAATAAAATTGGGTGTGTTATTGATACAAAACTAAATGTAATTCACGATCAAAGATCACAATGTGGTGAAATCTGCTTAGATGCAGGGCTTTCTTTCACGGTACACAAAATAATTCAAGCCAGCTCATGTAAAAACCAATATGTACAACACTTTACTCGGCAACCGCCTAGACAGCACAATGCAGGAAACCCTTCATATGAATGTCATTCTCAACGAATTAAAAACGTTCAGTGTGAATTCACTCGACATTTTACATAGTCAGCATTGAGAATACTCCTATAAATAAATTTCTCCTCGAGGCAGACTGCCTCCGTGGCCGAACGGTTACTACGGCTGGGAGAAATATCAGACGCAGACGCAGAGCTCCTAGGTTCGATTCCCGGGCTGGGAGAAATATTTGTATGGTCTACATTCATTTCTCTCGCGAGTTTGGGTGTACTATGTCTATGTGTGTGTCCAGGGCACCCGCGAAACAGGGTTTACCTAGTGCGGGGCTATGTTGAGTGTGTGCGTTATTATTCATTATTGTATATTCTTAAAGTAACAGCTCTATCTAAAGATGAAAATCACTGTGAACATTTTAAGAGGCAGTGCAACTGTCACAGGCGAGGCGCTTATCGCCAGGCGCACCTTGTTTGGCCCGTTACTTGACATCATAAAAAAGTCTGTAGGCGGCGGTAAATATTTTCCATCCTACGAACCGTCGGACATGAAATGATATTGATATTTTTAGTAAGTAGTAATATATAAAAAACATTCCTAGAAACCTGAAACCAACATTGTACAACTTTCACAATTTATTTTGGCATAATTTATTTTAAATGACCATTTTAAATTTGCAAAAGTAGCAGGCAACTAAATCTAAACGATCAACTTTTTTAAAGATGGATTCTTTTTCTGTGAGACATAAAATCAATTAAATAAATGAATATTTTAATCCGTCCTGAGCTACGCAAAAATGTTTGATTTGTATAAATTAACTTTGATAGTTTTATATTAGGCCTCAAACTAAGAGAAATGAGCATTAAAATTAAAATTTAGATACTTATTTTTAAAACTAAGTAAATGTTGATTATATTTGTATACTAATATTATATTAATTATAATATAATTTGACCTAAAAACATGTTCGGAAACGCAAGCAGATTGACTCCTAGCACTCGCCGACCGCTGCCGCAACATGCTCGCTTCGCTCGCTCGGCTCGTGCGGCCTTTTTATATACTAATCTAACCCACTGAATGGAGGGCGCAACCAAGCAAACCAGATTTAATTGGAGATCAATATCCAAGATATATTGGTTATAAATGTCATCAAACGTTAAAAGAAAAGCTAAATAATAAAAAAAGAGGATGAAATATTATTTTTGAATATACAGTATTCAATCAATTCGAGCACGTACTATCATAGATTTTTTATGTTATTTTGCTTTTTGTTATTGTTTTTATTTTGAAATATAATACGTTATACGTTGTAATATAATACGTTGACAATTTGTTAGTTTGCTTAACTGCCAAGAATAACTGATTATTAAATGTGTCCCTACAAAATGTATGGTAAAAAGATTTTTGCGATTTCTGACATTTCAAGTAATCTTACCTCAGTTGGTCCCAAAGAGACTATTGATCCGTACCAGAGACCGGATCGAATGGCATAAAAAAAGTTTTGTAAAATTGCCTTTTATCTTGCTGACTGTACCATTTTTTCAAAATCAGTGAATGCCAATCAAAATATCTTCAAAATTCATGGATAGTCTTCTAGAACCCTTTTCCTGTAACTACTACGATTAAGGTCGGGGCAGGAAGGCCGGTGCCTTGCTGTCCCGCCTCAAATTTACACCCTGTATATATATATCAGACATAAATTAAGATATCGTTTATTTAAAAAAGTGTACATTTACAATAGATCAATTATATCTTTGAAGATCAAATAATATTATCCCATTTATTTCCCTATCGTGGCCAAATATTGCTACAATAATACAAACGATTATACAATTTATGAGCAAGAATTTCATTTTCCACTTTTGTGCGTTTTCCAGGTGTCAAGTGTCACGGGACTCGGTTTTCGGGACACAGTTAAACTGGAAGAGATAGTGTTATTTTTTTATGATATCCAGGACGGGACGAACTAGTCATGCACCTGGCAATAAGCGACCCGCCTGCCCATAATAGTTGGAGTTACTCAGAGCTTTAAATAGCAAAGATCTGAGGTGCATTGCCACAGTGTCCGTCGCCCTAAGACATAAGTTGACAAGTCTCATGTGCCTGAACGAACTAATTCACGATACTGCTATTAATGAAAGCAGCGTTAGATCGATCTTTGATAGAGGCGTTTTGCGATGCGTATTGAATGTGATGGTGATGATACAGATAGCAATAAAAAAGTCCGACCATAATATATTTTACCGTGATCGTAGTAATGTTAAAAACGTAAACTGTACGAAATAATTAATTATAAATTCGCGGAAAAAGTCCACATATAAAATGTGCCAGGTCAATCGGAAATTGGTGTTTTTGCACATTTTATTTATTGTTTAACTTATCTGATTTCAGGAGTACAATCACCATAATGGTAAATGAGCGCACCTTTTTGTTACCTCTTGTATTTTTCTACGCATTTTAGTTAATATTTTTGTTCGATTCTAATTTTAAATATTTTGTGTACATTTTACTAAGTAGAAGGAAGCGTCCCATTTAGTATATTTTAGTAATTCAAATTAGGGTTGGAAACTTTTCATCGGTACCACGGTGTTTTGAAGCTTTCAACCAGTACCAATCCTCATAATCGCACGATAATGAATAAAGTGATGAAATTCTAGAAGTTTCATTTATAAGACAGTGGCAAAATAAATTGAAACAAAACGTGCAAATACAGTTTTGTCATACTTGACCGTGGCGATAAATTACTTTGCCAATTTGACTTAGCGTATGTCTGAATGGCACTGCAACTGTTATGGACAGGCGTGTAGCTCACCATCGCACGCCTTGTTTCGTCCTGTCACTATATATTATTAAAAAAAAAAATTATTTTTCTCGTGAGTTTGGGTGTAATTTAGGGTTGTCCATGACACCCGCGACTCTGGGTTTTCCAGTGCGGGGCTAGGAGTGTGTGCGTTGTTATTATTATTATTATTATTGAGGGTGCAATATATATGCACATTTTAGGTATGTTTATTATACGTGAATCTATATAAAATAAATTGGGATAAAAATGAAATCTTGAGTCATCGCATAGGTTTTTTTAATTAACCCGTTATGTACCAGCGTTGCCATATGGCACGGTATTCAAAAAATATAAATTATATAAAACAACTACTTTTATTATTTATTTCGTTTTAATGTGTATCTGACTTTTTTTAAAGACTTTAGTTTTTTTATTATTTTGTCGGTATTTAAAACTTAAAAGTCGGAGAAATGGCACACCAAAAAATGTAAGTAAGATTTTCTTTTATTATTAATATGTTAAAGTGTTATAATTTATGAATATATTATTTTTGTCACCTTTGACATAAAGTAGCGTAACAAATAAAAACAGAATTGTTAAAAATTACATGCATTACTACAGTTTCATTACCGTTGCCATTTGGCAACGCTAGTTCGTATGAAGTACATTTTTTCACAATTTCACGCTGGTTATCGTTTGAGTTTCAGTTAGGCTGAAGTAGTCGATCAACTTGAAACAGTGAAAATGTCCACATTCCAGACGTGTACATAGAACCATCGGATGTAACAGAAATTACCGACCAACATTCCGCAAGTGAAGACGAGGACTCTAACTACATGGAAACCCTATCAGGTCGCCGCCTTGGCGCGGCCGTCGAGTTTCTAGTTACATCTCCGGAGCCTGTGGATACCTCTGGCCCTTCCAATAAATGACGCAAAATCTCTTAATCATGCTTGGAAAAAAACAATTTCCTACCTGACTCCAAATCATATGTCATGAGCTGAAGTATTTTCTAGCTATTTTAGTAGTATCAGGGTACAATAAATTACTTAGTAAGAAAATCGTATTGGTACGGGGTTGATGATATATTATACGGAATACTCTGGTGTATAACAATTACAGGCTTGGGATTCGTGGTAAAAAATGGTCGTGGCCGATGTTCACGTGGGTCATAGATGTACCCATAAATAACTTTTGGATCTTGATGAAGATGTCTGGCAAAAATATATCACAGTTAGATTTTCAGAAAGAAATCGCTAAAACTTATCTGAAGAATATGGCACTACACCAGAGATCCTTTTTGGAGGAAAGTTTTGCCAGGGGCGCGATATGATGGTGAAAAGCATTTCCTCAAACAAATAGATAAGAAAAGATGCGGGAGAGGGTTGCAAAACAATAAGAAGAGTAATTTGTACTAAACGTCTTGAAACATACAATTTTTTTGCTGCCATTACATGCTTCTTATTTATTACCCAACTGCTGCAAAGAGTTAAACATAATGTATGGATGTAATGTTTGTATGGAGCTAGGCTGCCATCTTCTACAAACAATGACTAAGTAGTAGACCAACCTATACTGGTATTAGATATTTTGTACCCACTTTAGCCTAGCGTTGCTATATCGCAACAGGTCAAAACTCAAAAACTACAAAAAAATTTTGTTTTCATGTTTTTTACGCACACAAAATAACAAGTTTACCCTGATTTCAAAATTCCAAGAAAATCTGTAAACATTTAAAACTCAGTCTCCTCTCAGTACCTGAGTAATTTTGCTATTTTCCAAAAAAGTTTCCCTAAATACCGTAAAATCTTTTACAGTTTTTAATTCTCTTTAAAATCGTAGATGCAAAAATAAATAAATAAAAATAAAATAGTGGATATTCCACAACGCTAGATAAAAATGATGACACTTCCCGTTTCTGACGTAGCTTTCATATATCTACATACGAGTTGCGATCATAATTTCAAATAAACTCTCTTACATATAAAACGAAATACAATTCTGGTGAAGCTGGAGTGTTATACTTCAATGATACTTGCTCGCTTTACGGGACATATGTTGGTCCGTAAATTGAAAATCGAGTTCTTTTCTTGAGAATGAGGGGAATATTTCAACCTGACTACGATAAAGGTAGTCACTATACTTATCGTTGCGGAATCGCATTAAGGTGGTTAGAAAAAGTTTGAGCGTTTCGTTTCGGCTCGGACAACGCGGCTCGACAACAATGACCTGCCGAATTTTCGCTCTTCTGTAGTGCATGAACAACGGCTGAACAAAAAATAAATTCATCTTCAGACGCCAAGAAATAGTCATAGAGCGAACTCGTAAGTAGGTACAATCACTTTGTAGTGATTGTTCGCAGATAATATAGTACTATACTAATACAGATACCCAATCTCATACACAGAATCAAAAAGTACACCATTGAGAAACCTTGGATTCGATATCTTTTCAACGACATTTTTTTATGTTTTCACCAATTTTCACAATTTTAATTGAACATTCCAAAAACGATGTTTAAATATTAGTTTTATATTTCTTTCTTATATTTTAAAATCCTTATTTAATATGATATACGTATCTCAAATTTTTAACCGACAAAAATGGAGGAGGTTCTCAATTCGACTGTTTTTTTGTATGTAGTTTGTAGTGTAGTTTTGAGGATACCTCAGTATTGGACCCATTTAAATTTGAAGAAAGTATTCCACTTCCAAGGGTGGTAAATTAGGGGATGAATATGGTTTCGCGCACGTTCCGGTAACCGATTTCATAAAAACTTGTGATTTTTTTATTTATTTTATTCACAATTAAAAAGTTTACAAAAAGGAACACAAAACAGCGAATAAAAACCATTAACAGATTTATGTATCGCTGCCATCACATGATATCAGGCGTTCAACAAAATAATTACTGACCAATACTTATACGTATCTAATAATTTACGCAACTTACACTTAAGAACTATTAAGAACAATTTGATAAATGAATTGACTTACGGATCGTTTTACAATTTTTTGGTTTACCTATAAGTTTATCAAAAACGTCACTTGGCAATTTATTAAGCAGTAATGGTAACATATATCTACAGACACGTTTTCCATAGTTCTTATTGTATGGAGGAAGAACATACCTTGGTAGGTAATTTAGATTACGCAATTTGCCGATTCTTGTCGTTTATTTTAACCTGTAAATTTTATTTATTTCATCACAAATTATGTATATATTTATTTTACTCTGTATGTCTAAGATTTTACAGTATCTAAACAAGTTGTTACAATCATTTCTATATTTATTTTTAACTGATATTGGCACAAAAGATTTTAGTAGCCTTACATACTTACATACTAAATCTATTGATTCCACGAACTTATGAGGTCTATCGTTTCGAGATTCAATACTTTATGTTTTTTTTTATTCAAGTGTTGGCATCTACAGTATTAAATATATACTAAAGTCAATTTATATGAATTGATACCCTATGCTACAATGAAGCACATCCGTCGGAAATATCGACGCTATTATAGATCACATGCGAGTGAGCAATCCGAAGGTGGCGTGGTCACCTTTCATGCCCTGAGCCGCATGAACCGATCGGGGTTTTAATGTGCAATGTGTTAGCCCGCGCATTTGCTACAACTGTGCACTAGAACTGTAAAACTCATGGATCATGCAGCTTATGGATCATGTACACACAGAAAGCATATTACGCTCATATTCTAGCTCTTAGAATGATGCTGGGCTTGTCGCTCTACTGCCGGAAATGTTCTGTGAAGCGAGAGGCTTCAGTGTCATACTGCGAAAGCAGGTAGCGTCCCTAATGCGGAGGATGCGAGCGGCAACTTCCAGCAAGCTCCTTCAAACGGTGGCCGAGAGGGAAAGTGGCCAATATTGCGTCATTGGGTAGCTGTACATGTCCATAGTGTACTGTCCTTAGGTAGTTCGAATTGTAATTTACAGTTTGTGAATTTTACTAACATAGTTTTTTAGAAAGTACTAACACAATATGGATATTTGTCCGAAATAAAGTAAATTATTATTATTATTATTTTATAAAAATAAGTGCGCATTTGACCTCCATCTCACCTGATGAGAAGTGCTGATGAGGTCAACGATGTAGTATGCACACCTAAATAATGCCTATTCACTCTCGCCTCGAAAAGGTCCAAGTTATAGCGTTCGGGGATAAAGTCCGCAGGAATTTCACTGTCTACCCCCTCGCCATATAAATTTGGAAGCGAAACGTTCGTCAATATGACAAGTCAACTCCTAGTGTGATGTCCATTGACTTACAATTATTTATTAAACTTTATTGACCACAATACAAAGGGTACAAAAGGCGGACTTAATGCTAAAAGCATTCTCTACCAGTCAACCTCTGAGAAAAACGAAATTCACGAACGCGGTAAATAAACAGAATATTACGGTTATATTAAAATAAATGAAACTAATTCATAATTATATATATAACAAACTAACCTAATACCTTACTTAATAATATAATACATACACTTACATACATACAAATATACTATACATATACAAAATACTTACAATAACAGAATATGATGATGATTATTGCTGTGACAAACAATTTAGAAGATGCTCATGAACATTATTTTTAAAAGAAAATATATTAGGAGACCGTCTGATGGCGTCCGGTAGAGCGTTCCAGAGCCGTATCGAGTGGAGAGTAAAAGAATCTGACATGAAGCCAGAATGAAAGAGAGGTACAGAGAGTGATAGTGAATTCATGGAACGAAGTGGGAGGTCATGAGAGTCACAGAGATACTGAAATTTACATTTCAAGTATTCTGGATAGTGGGGATTGAAAAGAACGGAGTACAACGTACAGAGAATTCTTTTCTGTCTGTCTGGACGTCGGGCCCGCGCTAAAAAGTGTCCGCACTTGTAAGGCGCTAAAATCGTATACAGAGCGCCAAACTCCGCTTTAGTCTTCATTTGTTCGACTGACAGCGCGATACTGCGATGACATTACAATTTAAATTTCGAATAGTTTGACTTGGGACATTTTTTTCGTGGTTTTTGTATTAGACCCGTCGTCCATTTATTTGTAAGTCAATGGTGATATCTAACAAAACCATAATCTCAGTACAGAGTATTAAAAAAAACCGACCTCAAAAGGACGTGGAATTACATCTATTTGCCAAGTTTTATTGAAATATCCCCTAGTTGGCCACTATACAGGACACTACACAGGAGATAATAAAAATCGGTTCTCACTACTCAAAAGTATATTGAGAGAGAAAAACGCCATGAGTTGGAGAATAGCAAAACTAACCATTAAAATAATTGCTCCTTAAAGTAAAATTTAGGCGCTATTTATAAAAATGAATGTTCATGCGTGATCAGCCACCCTTAGAGGTGGATGATTTTCTTCAAAATGAAATGGAACCACTATGAAGGTACCCTCTTTCCAACAAAAAAGAATCATGAAAGGTTCACAAATACCGGAGTTATCGCGTAACATACATACAAAAAAAAAACATACAGCCGAATTGAGAACCTCCTCCTTTTTTTGAAGTCGGTTAAAAAAATGGTTACGATTTGTACCAGCCATACACCTTCTAATTTGTTAAAAAAAAGTTTTTCGTTTAATTAGAAACCATGATAATTCGTAAATCTTGTTTCGAAAAATTGTAATAAATTTTATGTATCTTTTGTAGGCTAAAAGATAAAGGGTAGATAGAATGAAAGAATTAAAAACGTTTAGAAAACCCAGTTATGAAAGTTTAAAAATGAAACCCTTACAGGTACGGCTAATTGCTTTCTCACCCTTCCTAGGGAAATTCAAAGTAACGGTAATTAATCTATAAACTGTCTCGCATATAAATAGTTTACATAAAGGCAAGGCTACATAGAGAACTAGTTTATTATTCAAGCCGCCAGGGAACATGGTCGCGCAAATTCACAACCGTCAAGTTTTCTCAACGTTCCTTCTAGCTTGATATGTTTATTTTGAGAATTTATGAACAACCTCACTTTATAGTACCGTCGTTTACAGTCCATGTAGTGTTTTCTATTCTTAGAATTAGTGATTGGGTCGATGAGTGGCCATTATTTTATTATATTAAAAAAAAATGTAAAAAATGAAGATATTTTTTATCGAGTTCTTAGGTTTTCGCAAATGTTACACAAAGGAAATGAAATTATTTTTCCGGATTTAAATCGCGCATATTTGTTTTTTTTTTTAAACAAACCAACGCAGTAATGTTTAAATTTACGTGCACGCTATTCGACATAACCTGATGGTTTTCGAATTTTCCATTATTTGTTGTTATCCTACTATGGTTTTGACAAAGGACTTTTGTGAATTTATTTGTGTATTTTGATATACATATGAGCTTAGTTTTCGTGAATGAAGTAGAAGCCGGGATCCGAACGGCTTGCGTGGTAGACCGCTACATGTGATTGGCCGAGATCCATCATACTCCATATTCTCAAGGACCTGTGACCGTAATAAGTTAATAAATAAGTTTTTTTTAAGTGGTAGGATATACGCGTTGTCTAGTACAGTCTTTTCATTATTACGTGGAAAATTTTAGGCAAGCCGGTGGGAATCGTGTTAGAACTCCTCGCCTTGTTTGGGCCTGAAACATGTGACTATTATTAGTACATTTAATTTGTATTTAGTACATTTTAATGTACTTTGAGTATATTTCCCATTGTAGTTTGCTGGGTCGTAAGAGGATACAGTAGGTTAAAATTACAATTGAAACGCTTTCATTTATTTAAGCCCACAGAAACAGCTCAAGAGAAATCCAAGAAATGTTTGCTCGCCTTCGGAAGGTTTGCTTACTGGTAGAGATGTCTCATTAACTGGGATTTAGTTACTTGGGCGACAATTAACTTCACAGTCGCAGAGAACTGCTTTTGTGATAAAATTGCTATACTAGCAGTTAAGATTTTAAAAGACACATCTTGTCTGAAAGCGTTAGGAAAGTAATAACCAGTCTTTCGTAGACGATTCTAATATTTTCTTGTATTTCAAGTGATTTGTCTCGGATGAGTGTTTGTATTTTGGGTCATCTCAAAGTCCTCACTGCTTCAAATCCTTCCACTGTTGCAAATAATAAAAAAATCTATTTCATTATTTGCATAAACAAAGATAAGTCTCCAAAGACATCTTGCAATTACTATTTCAATGTAGATAGTTTACAAAGAAGAATCAATTTTGTGATTTACATAAAGCTAACAAAAGAAGTTTGCGAAACCTTGTTGTTTGAAACCCTTGCAGTTGTAACAAAATATCGATCAGTATGCTAAACGTGCTCGTCGTCATAGAAAATTTAAAACTTCCACATGTTTATGAATTCCTTTGTGAGAATATTGGTTGACTTTAAACGAATTCGGTTTACAATTTAAAAAGTCTCACTCTTTAACACTCTTCTGTCAACTCGTGTACGAAAAATAATCAGCAGGAAATGAATATGCAGTAAAAATACTTCATAAAACAATTTCTCTGAAGGTGTTTTTATATTTTAGGTCACGTTTATCAACTTTTCTATCAGGGGCAGAGCGGCCATCACATTTTTAAAGCATAGCGTGAAAAAAAGGGAATCACAAACGACGCCCGTCATTTCCGAGCTCTTAGGTACACCGACCGCATTAAGAAGCATTAGTTCAGTAACAAAGAGTGGTATGACAAAGTGTCTTCCCTCCGGGGCGGGGTTACAATAAAGGTGTCGACTGCTGGAAAGCGACGACGTGCCGCACGCGACCGGAGGTACCTTAGTCCCGCTTTTCGTTGGCTAACGACTTAATGCATCGTCTCGTTTTCTTGGAACACGCTATATAAGCCTCTTTTTCACTTCACAGAATGACTGCCAGTATTTTAATACTCATTGTCAGTGAGAAACTGTATCTGTAAATGAAACTTATAACCTGAAACCGGTTTACGACTTATCAGAGTAGCATGTATGAACATTTATTTTGTAAAATTCTGTATAATTGACAACCTCAGTTGCTCAACAGTTTGTAATGTGGGCTCAGTTGGACTCAGGTTCGATTCCCGGTAGAACCAATTTAGGAAATGAATGAATGAAATTGGTTCTGGTCTGGATATTTCCGGTAGTGCTTGGGAGTAAATTCCGTTGCTCTGTAGTATAGAATAGAATAAGCTTTATTGCACACAAAATAAAACAGTGACAATACAAAAACATAGTTAAAGGTACAATCGGCGGCCTTATCGCTAGACAGCGAGGCAACTTTACAAGTTATTACGATGTATGTTTTGAACCGAATACATTCTATTCTACAATCTATTCTATAGGGAATTCCCTAGACATCAAATTGTTGTGGTTGTTTGGCACATTATTATGTTATATTGTTATTATTACATTAGTATGTTCTAAGTTCTTTGTTTTACAATGAATGATGTTTTAGCCTTGTAGAAGATTTATAGCACAGTAATCTCATTTTTTGTAAGTATTGGTTTCTGTTGAATCAAATGAAGTAATTACTTTGATCATTGTTCTGCGTTAGTCACTTCATAAGTTAAAAACAAAGAAAAGGAATGAATTCTTACGTGGAAATGGACTTCGAAAAAATAATAATTTCAGTACAGAGTACAAAAAACTTTCAAACAGTAATACCTCAGGAATACTTCAGAAAGTGGAGAAATTTTTAAATTCCTGTATAAGTTTTGATATCAGCCACTCCATCGACGCCATTAGTGCCAAGAAACACGAGTTGTAGCTCGACCCAATTTCCATTTTAATATATAATATATATATAATATATATTATAATATATTTTAATACATACAAAAAAAACATACAGTCGAATTGAGAATCTCGTCCTTTTTTTGAAGTCGGCTAAAAGAGAAACTAGAAAAAGCACAGCACTTCATAGTTTTCTAAAGAGTTTATTGCGCTTGTTTTTATTTGCTGCGCCTTTTGTGCGTTGTAGCAATGTACTACGACGTGTTATCATACCATTACCAGAATGTCACCAGTATTAATAACAAAAATAAATAAAGTACACACTCACAGCATTTTTATTAGCATTTCCGCACTAGGGAAAGCCTGAATCGCGGAAGCTATGGACACATATAGACAACAACATGTTACACCCAAACTCGTGAGAGAAATAAATATAAGCCTTACAAATATTTCTCCCGACCCGGGAATCGAACCCAGAACTTCTGCGTGACAGTTACCATTCGTAACCGTTCGGCCGCGGAGGCAGTTATTATATAATAGGGGTTAAAGTATGAAATTGCCGATTTGTACTGAAAATCTAAATTGTTTATTTTTTAAATTTTTAACAAATTTATTTAATCAAAATAGTTGCCATTATTATCTATACATTGCTGCCATCTAATGGGAAGGTTATTAATGCCTTTGCGATAGAACTCCGACGATCTAGACTGCACAAACTGTGTGAAAGCATTTTGTACTGCCTCCTGGGAAGAAAACTTCTTGTCACGTAGATAATTGTCCAAATCACGAAAAAAATGGTAGTCCGTTGGAGCAAGGTCTGGTGAATACGGAGGATGACGAATGGTTTCTAACTGCAGTTCCTGAAGGGTCAAAATGGTTTCTCGTGCTGTGTGAGGTCTCGCGTTGTCGTGGAGCAATAATGGTGAAGATCGATTCATGAGTCGGGGCTGTTTTACTGCTAGTTTTGTCAACATGGTTCGGAGTTCGGCACAATCGACATCTGCCGTTATTGCTTGACCAGATCGGAGAAAACTATAGTGAATAACACCATGCTGAGACCACCAAACAGTTACCATTACCTTTTTATTGGTAAGTTTTGCTTTAGGACACTGTTGTGGCATTTGACCTGGGGTCAGCCATTGCATTTTTCTTTTCCGGTTATCATAAAGAATCCACTTTTCATCACATGTTACAATTCGATCCAATATTCCTTCATTTCTGTACCGGTTCAACAAGGCAACACAAGTTTCAACACGCGTTTCTTTCTGCAGATCAGTCAAATCAGGAGGCACCCATTTTTCGTATTTTTTTATTTTATTGATTTGACGCAAGTGAGTCAATATTGTGGGTAAGGTAACGTTAAACCATGCCGCTAATTCCTGGGTAGTTTGACTAGGATCGGCTTCCACTATCTCTCTTAATTCATCGTTATTCACCTGTGTGGGCGGTCTTCCTCGTGACTCGTTCTTTAAGTCGAAATTTCCATCACGAAAGCGTTTAAACCAAAATCGCACGGTGCGTTCATTAGTAGACCCCTCTCCAAACGCAGCATTGATATTGCGGGCTGTTTCTGCCGCGTTAGTTCCGCGTCGGAACTCGTATTAAAAAATCACTCGAATTTTCGCAGTATCCATCTTTCTTGTCTAAATTGAATAACAAAAACAATTGAAAGTCGATATTCAAATGTTTCAAATTAAAAAAAAAAACAATCACAGAAACCATTTGAAAAAAGTTTCATTCGAAAACCTCAAACCATGAAGATTCTATGAAAATTCAAAGAACCTATTGCAATATAACGGCAATTTCATACTTTAACCCCTAATATTAATGCAGACACTGGGTGCAACCAAATTTTTTTCGACGTTCTAAACTGGGAATACTATTTTAAGACAATTTTACGTTCTAATGAACGGGTTTTCATAAAGAGGTGTAGGTGTGAAATATTATATTTCTTCAGAACATTTCTTTTATCGAGTTGATAGGTAGGTAATTGGAAAAACGTCAGGTACGTTCCTAAATTAGTTTTACAAAATCGTAAACTCAATATTTCTGCAAACAGAACGAAAATTTCAACGGTCTATTCTACCTTAATTAAGTGAGTAAATAATTGAGTACTTCTCTCTAGAATCCAATAGAATGGAGCAAACTAGGCATTGTATCTATCGGCTGCTTTATTTGCCACTGACTGAAAGATTGGACCTATCCAATTAACAAATCTACTGTTAGTATTCGTCTAGTTGCTTTAATTTTTATAAGCAATTATGATGTTAACTAACTTGTTTTATGATACCTAATGAGGGAACCAGTTGTAGGCCTGGTGGTAAGTGACAGCAGTAGTTACAGTGCCGCTCTGCATCGAATTGCAAATATTTTAGAGGCACTACCATTGCGTCGATCACCCTGAGACATAAGTTGGAAAGTCCCAATTGTCCGTAATTTATCAGTACCCTTGCTCTTTGAAACCGAAATGCAATAATCTCACATTACTGCTTGGCGGCTGAGATAGGTAAGGTTATTAATTATTCTATTACGAGGTATGAAATTTCGTATGAGATTATGGCCGTAATTGTGATTAGCTCGACTTCACTGATTGGAGTCGCTCAAGGCGCGTTACGCAGCCCAGTATGTTTTATATTCATGCCCAGCTATAGCTAACTATAATTTCCTCTTAAAACTATTAAAATATCCTTTTGTCATTCACTACAAATTAAATGGGGGTTTCATACTAGAAACAGTAGAAGTCTTGAAACTGCTGCAAATTATTCAGAAAGTTGCCTCGTTAAACCTTGCGGGAAAGGAACAACTCTCTAAAAGTGAGACGCCAGGGAACGACAAAGTCCCAAATAGAGGTGTATTGTTTCATACTTAAATTGTCTTTAATGATAAGTTTGTGGATTTGAGATTTCTGAAAGCCCAAAGTATTAAAACAAAACATTCACACTTAAGACACAAATAAATAATTGATAAACAAAACAAACACTAAATTAAACCACAGATTGTTGAGATAAATAGAAACATGTATGGAGCCAGCTACAACGACAAAAGGATTACTAACTCAGTACTTATTGGAAAATGCTATGCGTTCCCAGCACTAATTTTCAGTTAGAACCCTATGAGGTCACGAAAAAATATACGCAATAGTACTTAATTAATGAAATATTATTTTATATATTTTTTTTAAAGTCTCTCTCTGTGTGTGTGTAAGTACTTACAATAAGTATTTTTATTCTACTCATTACTAAAAGATGGTGCCTCTATTTTTGTTATGACTTTGATACTGTCGTAATGTTCAGTCAACTTTTTTACGTGTCTATTAAAAGTTGTTTGTTTTTACGAAATTACCAACTTAAGGGGTTTTGTAATAATAATTTGAATAAGTATCTTTGTGTATTTTCGTAATTAGAATATCATTCGTCAAAGATTAGCATGGCAAAGGAAATTAACATTTAAAGATACTACCTAATTTCTGCGAAAACTTTTCTTAAAGTTACTTTAGCACAAGCTGTTGTTATAAGTGCCGACATAATGGATACAGGTGTGCCTATCTCGAAGGCCGTTATAAGTTCAGAAAGTAAATTAAATATTAAAAAAGATTATAAGATATACTACACTTACCAAAGTGTAGTTAGTAAAGATCATCAATAGATCACTTTTAATTAGGAAATTCGATATTAAATTCGAAAAAATAGTTATATTTCCTAATAGTAATCGCAAAAACGTAAGAACTGTGCTTCATATTAAGTTTTTACGTGTAATGTATTATTTTATTAAGTAAGTATTATTGCGCATTTGGTTCCGTACACAACAACAACAAACAGTCATATTGAAGGTACTGTTACATACGTCACTATAAAAAACCAGTATCCCGGTTTTGTAACCATTTCTTAAAATTATCTGTAGTCTAAACCGAACACTTAAAACATTAACGATTTAACCCATTTTCATCGAATATTTATAGAATATAAATAACCCCTTCCATGTTAGCTTAAACCGACACGGTGAAATGGTGGCGATGGGATTGATTGTTAAAAATTAAACAGTAATAGATTTCACGTGCATCTAAATAAGCTGTTTGAAAAGGTTACTAGAGTATGAAAAAGTAGTTGATGTTATCTCCATTTTGAGTGCAAAGCTACACGCGTAAATAAGGAAACAGAATAACGGCCATCCCTAAAAAAATAAGTAACCAATCTAACGTAATGTAGTAACGTATTGCAATTAGTGCTGTCGCGATAATGATTTACAAACAACGAATCACACCCTCGTGCGAGTTAATGGTTATGCTAACTAGGCCAGGTGAAGTCACCCAAGTGCCTGTATATCACAACCGAGAGCTGGTGACCGGGCTCCATAAACGGAGCGAGGTTAATGCTTTTTGGCGTCAAGACACGGGATTTATGGACGCTGCGAAGAAGTTTAAGCGGGAGCTAACACTTTTTCGGTGTCAACCTTTTTGTTGCTAAATCCAAGAGTTAGTATCGAGTTCCAGATAAAAAAATGTTGCGAAAGAAAGGTTTACCGATGGAAATAAAAATACTTTAAACTCTTTTCGAAAGTTTTATTACTAGACTTTCAACTACATTGTTGAAATTCCACCATTGTATTCGATGTACTCATAGCGAGAACGACGAACTGTAAAGTCCTAACAATCTCGCATGACTATATTACTAACGTCATAATTAATACTCTTGTTTCATGACTTTTGCAAATTCATCACATTTTCCTTTCATACATGAATATAAAAATATTTAAATTAACCGCTCTAAACGGTGATAACTCTCTGCAAAACGCAGGAGCGCGGGTGGGCGTTGTAAGACAAAACGCTTGCACGTTTGACCTTACTACCTTGCTACTAGATGCAGATCTAAAGTCAATATCTGACGATAATACAACAGAAACTTAAAAGTTTATTTTTGTGAACTATATTATGTTTTGTAAAAAGTAATGGAACAATTATGTTATTATATATGCTGATAGTAATAGTTTTTAGTATTTTGCGAACAACCTTTTATAATAAATACAAACATAAATGAAATATAATAATGTCTGGAAAAATTTAATCTCTCTAAAGTCTACCGAAGCATAAATAGTTCCCAAATAATAAAGTTATAGGCAATAAAGACACGTCATTTGAAATCGTACCAGAATCAATAACTCGGCATGCAGGAAACCGTAGATAATGGTGGTTCCACATGTTGTCGGGTCACTAAATCTTCGTTAGCGCGGTCGACACATGGCGGAGCCCCGCTGTTCACGATATATGTGTGGTTAGGCATTTACTTGTAATGAAGTGGTGGACGTTGAGGGCATAAATGTTAATATAGTATATATTTGTTTGCGGTAAAAAGTAACATAATGACGATAACCCATTGATCTTATATACAACAAAAGGCAGATGTGTTACTAGGGTCCGCGTAGTGAAGATTCGAATCTCAGTCAAATTGTCCACTTTGCAACCAATCAGCGCCGAGCAAAATGACGAACCTAACATTCATCATCTACGATTTTTTTTCAATTTTCTGTAGGTTGTGGAACAGGTTTCAAACGTCGATTTCTATGAACGTAACATATAAGATCATAAGCTAGAGAATAACCGTTTATAAATAAAATATGCTTCCACTTTTGAAAGAATAACTAAATTTTTTTTATACAGTGTTTAATTATATAGTTTTAGAAACTGTTGTCGTCATTAAGATCAGCTATTTATTTGGATAGGTTCTTGCGCAGGTAAAACAATGAATTATTATATGTTCTTTTTATTATGTGTAAGTGCTCATTTGACAACCATCTCATCTGACGGAAAGTCGACGATGAGATGGTCGACAATAGAGCATGCATACTAATATATAAAATGATAATGCTTATTCACTCTCGCCTGGAAAAGATCTAAGTTATAGAGCTCAGGAATTATTAAAAAAAAGAATAAAGAAAGTATGTTTTACTACGTATGTAATAAAAAGGGTCAAACGTCAAATTCATTGAAGAGAATAGAAAATTGTTGTTTTCGAGGCATATTATCATGATTTTTACAAAGAATTGCTTAAAAAAGCATTATAAATGTATAAATTTTTAAATATTTTCTTTTGCTAAGAGCCTAAGAAATTTCGTTGTTTGCTCACAGTTAATAGCGGTTTACCAGTAAGCTCGCTTAGTTAAGCTACAATCACGACGAAAATGAAATATTAACTGCGCGTCACAGCCTCCTTTTTGAAAAACACGACAATAATGAGAGTTGCCGGCCAGCTATCTTTTCGTCTATATATTATACCAACATTTCCGAGTAAGTTTATTTTTGATATCATATGATGGGACGAACAAGTTGTGCACCTGGTTGTAAGCGACACGCTTGTCCATAACAGTTGTAGTGCCAGTCAGAGCTTTAAATCACAAAGATCTGAGGGGCACTGCCACTGCGCCCGTCACCCTGAGACATAAGTTGAGAAGATCCTTGTGTCCAAATTACAATTTCACCAGCACGCTTACCCGTCAAAACTGAAACGTAGTCATGCTCACATGCGTGGCGGCTGAAATAGGTAAGGTGGCAGTACTTCCCTGGACGAACTCTTTCATATGGACCTCTACTGTTATTGGTAGCAGTAGAGCTCCTTCCCTGATCCTTTAGAGGTTTGAGGTAGATTAAGTATTGCCCAATAAATCTCTGGGTTTAAAATTTTAATTAAATATAAATGTTCTGAAATATCCCAGTGACCCCTAAAAGGTATAAAGTCACCGACTCCGTCTTGATTAATTGCTGTATTTCATTAAAGTCCTTATTCGAACTTTGCATTTACCTCATTTAATTTGTCTTTCTCGTGTAAAATATTACAACTGTCGTGTTACAAAGGATCAAAATGTTTAGCTACGTAAACAGATGGATTAACTTCTGTCACATTTGTTTGTGTTCATTCGTGGTTTATTACATTCACTTCTGAAGCTTTTGGGATTGACGAGTTATTTTAATATATTCACCGACACCACATAAAAGTGTTTGCAATGCTATTCAGATAGAGCATTGCAGTATATACATATAATAATAAATATTTGAGTACCTCAAAAGGGAAATTTGCACAATGGGAAGTGTATAGGTTGATAACTATAAAGCCTATACTATTTATAAATGTTTTAATATTTTTGAATTGTGGTCTATAGAAAAAAAAAAGGTACGGTACGTCCCAGCCACTCTAGTCATTACGACGCTAGATATCGGTGTAAACGGATATATCGCACGCGCACATTGACTAACCAAAACGTTGTTTTATTGCGCTATCCCTGTACAAAGTAGCGCAGATGTCACAAATCTCATTCATGTTAAAGTTGTATTGTCTCTAAAAATCGAAGAACTGAACAAAATAATTTTGTAAATGTATGTGTTCCTTAAATGGAAAAAAGCATCACAAGGAAAGTAGTAGCAGCTGAAACTTATAAGCATATACGCATTTTTTCTCAAGGCATAGTAAACCATGAGTGCTTTTGAATAAAATATTAACCTCGGTACCTACAACCGTATAAGGAATAAGTGACTGGATAAGTTTTTTTATATAAAGATATGTGTCCATTAGAGTTTCATCTCATCTGATGAAGTTACGATAAGGTCGACGATGGAGCATGCACACTTATATTACCATTATTATTACATTTCTTTACGCAAAATGTAAGTTATTAAGTGCTTTCTCCAAAAGTAAAAATGTAAATCGTTTTCTACACTTGTCTCCCAATCCAACGATTAACACAAAGTATTTTTTTATGATACCAAGTCATGGAACGAACCAGTCGTGCGTCTGGTTGTAAGTGACACCAGCGACACGCCTGTCTGTAACAGTTGCAGTGCCGCTCTCAGCTTAATTGAATTTTTACTAACTTAATTTTCAACACTCGTTTTTTTTTTGGTTTTGCTTGGTCTGGTTTTTTTTTTCATTGCGTATGCTGTGTATTATTATTGGGTATTATAAGATCAAGTAAATAAATCGTAAATTAAAAATCAAGTACAAAGATTGTCCTTGAATCTATATGAGATTTCTTTTAAGGTGAAAGAGTCGCGACTATTAGCGAAATTTAATATTTTTGGTTGGATTTGAATAATTCATTGCAATCAACGCTCACTAACAAGATCCAGCTACTTTAACGGACAATCTGTGATGCTTGTTCGTAATTTCATTGAATAATTCATAAATCTTGACTAAATCCTTCAAGTTGTTATCAACGTCGCACCATTCGTAAAGTCCCATACTGTTTACTGCTTCCCCTTTTATTATTTAGACTTGGCGTGCAGCGGATGATTTGTGCGAGTTTACGATACAAATTTGTTTATAGCCGAGCTAAGCTCTAAACATATTCAGTAAGTTTTCAAGTTCTCGATGGATCTTTGCAGAAATGCTGTTAGCCGTTCACAACTTTAGAAACTTGCCTTTTGTAATATTTTGCTATCTATTCCGAATATAATTTGTAATGTGTTGTCGCAAACTATCAGACAAGTTGTGTATTGCTGTGTCACTGTTTACCGTAAGCAAACGGTTACAGAGTAAAATATTATAGTTTAAAGAACAATTTCCTTTACTGTTAACCGTGGTAGCGAATTTTGTAAGGTGAAATCATGAATTCTTTGTCGATTATTATCTTCACCTCTCTCAATAGGTATTCCTTTGAAACATCCTCGATATTGAGTATGCATCGCCAATTTGGAATCCCTACTACGATACTTAATCTAACAGCATTGAAAAAATACAGAAGAATTTTACTAGATTTTTATGTTACAAATTTAAACTGCCCGTACTACGTACGTACAACTATATTTGGAGTACATACACCGTTGTGAAAAATTTCATCTGTTACCTGTATGTCTGTGGAGAAATATAGCTGATGCATAGTTTCTGCTGAACATCGCATATAATAAGATTGATTGTTCAGAGCTCCTCAGTAACATTATACTCAAAGTTCCAGTTAAAAAGACTCGTAAGAATAATTTGCTTCATGTTCCATTTAGTCCTACTAATTTTAGAATTAATAGTTATCTACCAAGATCGTTAACATCATTTATCCAACTCAATGATGATGATCGCATAGATCTTATCTGGAACAGCGTTAAGAATATAAAAACTATTATGACTAGTAACTTCTTATCAAGTGACTGATAAAGCGTTTGTTGTGTTCTCATAGAAGTGTTACCTTGGGTTATAGAAGTGTTATTTTCTTATTTTTTCATATGTACTTTTAATTGGCATCTGATTAATCAAATTTAAATCCATGTTGTAAAAGTAGCTGTAAATTCCCCTAATAAAATAAATTACATAAATAAAAAAATACATCATTTAATAACCGTAAAGCTTTTAGTGAAAGAGTTCGTCCAGGAAATTGCTGTCTTACCTACTTCTGCCGCTGTAATATGATCGTTACTGCATTCTGGGTTTAAATGGTAAATATGCTGACAAAATTACAGGCACATGGATGTGGCCCAGCCTTAGCGAAAATAAAAGAAGGGCTCAGTCCACATAAACTTATTCGAAGTAGAAAATGAGGGAAAAAGAAATGGGGAAAGTCTGCAACAAAAATAATACAATCATAAAAAGGTACAAACATTAAAAAACCTTACTAGTATAAACTACAAAGTCCAGGCACTTACCCTAAGAGGGCCTATATACGTATATATTTCCAATGCTTTAAAAACAGTTATGTTACGTGAAGTTATGTTTTACATGGTGATTAATATGCACGTCCTCCAGCTTCGAGAATTTTGATGGGAGTGATGAAGGAACAAATCAACAACGTAAGAATAGTGGAAGGAAAAGGAGTTCGAGAACGATTCAAAATTTTAAAAGTAAGTGGCCAGGAATCAGTGAAGAGTGTGATAAAAAGGTGGGATGACGATGAAGGAGATCAGCATTGTCACATGGGACTTGTCAACTTATGTCTCTGGGTGAAAGGCGCAGTGGCAGTGCCCTTCAGATCTTTGTGATGTGAAGCTCTGAGTGGCACTGCAATTGTTAGGGACATGTGTGCCGCGTACTACCAGACACACTACTTGTTGTCACTTGGTAGTGTTTTAAAAAACTTCTTTAAAAATTTTTCCTAATTCCTAAAAGAGTCAGAACTATTTATACAGCTCTTTATAAGCTATTTTCCTCACGTTGACTCACTTTTCGCGTCTGATTTACAGACCTCTGCGCATTCTATCACAGTGAGAGTTTTTTCTTAACTTTGCTTTCCACTTTCCTCTGTAATAAATGTAATGATATTTAGCAGATATAATTTAGAAACTTATATTAAGTATCTTGATTTTGAGTTTCCCGTTAAATTGTATAGATTCCGAATTACACGGGCTCCAAGGTCGTAAATTTTCGTACTAAAGGGCCAATTTTTATACAAATTTTTCATGACAATGGAGCAGTTTCTGTAGACAACTACCGCCAGGACCCAAGGAATAACGAATTTCTTATATTTAACTTTCACAAAACTACTTGAATGGAGATCTTCTTCGATTCGCCACTTTCCTTTTAAGTATTCTATTAAGACTATAAGTACGAATACAAACCATCAAAATTACCGTTACTTAACAGTACATAATATCACTTGATAATATTGTCTGTTTTGAGTTCTGCAAACTTCTTTTATTCTAGACGAATTTTAGGCGTGTCATTAAATCTCTTTATAACATCATAGCAAGTAACTTCTCGTCTTAAACGCCATCTGTGGAGTCTTTTTCATTACATTAAACATCAATTGCCTTTAAAAAACATACAGCCGCTGTCTAAAGCTGTTACACTTAGCCGTAACCCACTTTCATTACGACTGCCTATTTCTTAAACGCGTTATACATGACCTAAGCCATTTCCCTCTGATCTCGCTGAAAGGAGTCGTGGTTTGTTGAATATAACAAATAGGGGCCATCTTTCTACCACATCAACGATTCGCTGAGATAGCGAGCGTTACAGACTAAAATATTAGATGTGGCCTTTAAATTATAATATAGTGTTAAATAAATAAAATATACTATAAAGCTATTACCTAATAGATAGGGGTGTTCAATTGTTTATTGAAACTAGAAGCTTTGAAATTAATCAAATTTAAGTTACATTTTACGATTTAAATTAATTTGAAAAAAATAAAGAGTAGCATTGTCCAGTCGGATCAACCAAATGATCCGCAGCTCAGCTTGGTAAGAACAGTAGCCACTTCGAGGCAACAGAAGCTGGTTCGTGTTCAGTCGGATCGATGGAATTATTTTTTGTATTTATTTGATATCAGTTTCACAAAAAAATGATGAATATATTAAAATTTAAAAAATTACGATTACAAAGAGGTTTTTATTTAACTCATATTTTTATTGAATCGATCAACTCACATGAACAGGCTGAAATTGGATCTACAGTTAGTTTTTCGTTATCTCAACTAACACCAGACATATTAATGGCAAAAGTCGGGTTTTTCGCAATATTGTCCTATATCAGTGCAATTTTAAATTAGACGCTTGCAGAAGCGCTGCAGTGGCTCGTCGGTGGCACGGCAATTGCGCGTCTGTAACGCATCCGTAATTTTTAGTGCCCCCGCGCACTGGGGACTAGTCGCGCCCTTAAATGCGACCACTAGTGAGTGAGTCAAGCTTACTAGACGCGGCCACCAGTCGTAACCATTAGTGGCTGGACGCGGTCACCACCGGTCCGGTCACTATTGTGGCTAGAAATCGTCCATTTTGCCGAATTTGACATTGCTGTTACTAGCGTTAGACATTAACATAGCACATACGAATATAACTTTATTTTTAACTTTTGATTTACTTTGATTGACATGTGACGTTTTTGTATTTAAAAATTGAATACGGTTGAAAAGGACGCTACAAACCGCTAAATTATTTATTTAGTAAACATGTATAAAATTCCTTACACCTAGCTACTAACTCGCTAAGACAGCATTAATGGCGGGCGGGGAGAAGCCGGCGACTGTGGCCGAGTATGCGCGGATGGCGAGTGATGTAGCGAACGCGGGCCACTCCCGCTGCTTGTGGCTCGGACGCGGCGACTCGAACGCTCAGTTTGCGCCGATGCCATATAAAATGCATGAAAAATCTCGTATGTAACTTGTGGCTGCGTTTAGTGGCCAAATGTGCGAGGCGCGCGTGACACGACAGTGGCGCTAAATTAAATATTGGTTGAAATTTAGTATTGACGCAGCTGCAGCGCCGCAGTGGTACTTTTATAAGCCTCTAATTTAAAGGCGCCCTTATTGTTAGCTTTCATGACGGCACTAAAAGATGACACGCACATAACTCCTTATTTCTGAATGCTTGTAACAATTTTATCTTTTCAACGAATTTACGATCTTTTGTTTTTATATTTGATCATTAATTTTAGTATGTTTTTGTAATGCATAAAAAGAATATAATTTTTGCTATTTCTCAAATATCTTATGAGGTGACTTAATTGGTGTATACTGGTCATAATTAAGATTTTAGGTTTTGTTCTCTTTTTGTATACGAGTAATACCTATATATTATTATTTATTGCTCCAAACAAATACAAAAGAAATATAACGAATAAATAATGAATAAATATTAGACAACATGACATACGTTGCTCTGATCCCAAAGTAGGTAACTAAAGTACTTGTGTTATGGAAATCTGAAACAACATCGGTACCCTAAACATCCAGACCCGATAGAAAAGTTAGTGTTTCTACATTGATCCGGCTGAGGATTAAACCCGAGACCTAAAAGATGGCGACACCATGAAAACTAGTATGCAAGTCACTCGACTACGTCATCAATATAAAATACATAAGATGAGCAAAGATGGACTAATCTCTAAAAGACATCTCTGCCAGCCAACCGAAGGCAGTGAGAGCAACGATCATAAGCGGGCTACAACGTGAAAGAGAGTAAGAGGGAGAAATAAAATAAACTAATAGATAAATAAAGAATTAGCAATAGTTTTTTTAAACACATATATCAATATAGTATTATAAATAACGTCAATATACACACGTATATGTAATACATAAATAATATATGTACATAAAAAATGCTGTTTGTATCGATTGAAGCGTTTAGGCTGCAGCTACATACCTTAATTTAGTTAAATTTTGTTAAATCTTATTATACTATAAAATAATCTGTTATTTCATATTACCAGTGTCTCAATATTACAATTATTTAAAATACAATGTCAAGGGATATGATCGCAATTAAATATAAACAATAGTAATTAATGTAAAAAAGAATATTGCAACTTAATAAAAGTATAAAAAAATACAAAATATTTTCGAAATAAAACGACGACTATTGAAAATAAAATTACAATTTTTTAGTACTCACTGTCCAGTACGACTTTGAGAGCGATGCCCCATGGGCGTTGCGTCGGTTGCAACGACGCAACGTTATGATTCAACGCACCAAGTGCCAAACGCGGTGTCGCACATTACGATTCGATTTTTATGAAGAACGATTCAATTGCATACGATCTACCGATTTTTTTTATCGATTGAATTCAATGTGATTTTTAAGTGAATTCGATTCAATGTTAAGACGAATTTAATAGACTAGAACGTATTTATAATTGAAACAAAAATCTGTTTCAAATCAATCTGTTGTCAAAAATGATTTCGCCAAATACAGAAACGGAAAATAATGAGGAAGACAATGCTTTGGACTATAAGTCATATGACATTAGTATTGAAAAGTTTAGTTAGATATAAAGGATTCGCACGTGCGAAAAGCAGAAAAAATTACATATTATTAAGGCAATTAAATTAAGTAATAAAGGTGTATTATTTATTACAAATTTTGAATCGATTCTAATGAGATCGATTTAACAGCATACGATTCGATCTGTGGATTGGTTCAGAGGCATATGATACATGTGTGTATTCCTAGTATCGCAACGTTAAGCTGCCCGCATACTTACACACCGCAATAGCCTTCCCCGCTCCGTCTACTGATCGTTTATCCGATGCGCTCGCGTTTCGTTCCCGCGCGTCGTTTTAACGCACTGTGTGGCACAACGTTCTGATTTATATATAATACAATACTGCATCCGACATCGCCCAGGCGTCGTAACACGTTCACGGCATCACAAATATCCTCTTCTTGTCATTAAGCTGTGGAACATGGATGCATAGTTGTCGTAGAAAGTGTATAAATTTGTGTTAGACTCCGTACAAATCTAAGTTCACAGTGATTAGAGAGTGATCTAAATTGCATATGGCCAAGATAGGTTTCACCGTGTGAAAACCGACACAGTTCTCCTCGCCGAATGGAGCGGGACGCTATAAGAAAGTATTTTTGTCATCTTATTTAATTGCCGTCTGGTAAAGAAATAAGAAAAGATAAGAGTCTGGTAATGAAATAAAGAATAATCTGTATACAACTACTCTGTGACACGTCACGTTGTTTAGATAAACACTGTGCCGCATGCTTGATGTCCGCCCATTCGAAGGGACCAGTCCGTCTTGTTACTTTCAACTCGTTGTGATTCCACACAATTGTTCTTTTTATTACAATATCATTGTCCATTTTATGATCTTTTATGTTTAACTATTGTTGTAATGAGATTCATTATCAAAAACATTCTACATTAGGTACGTGACAGCAAATATTATAAATATATAATTTTAATTTAAAAGGAATAAGAATATGAATGGGAGAAAAATTAGTCGCGAAAACTCAATAGAAATAATATGAAATTCGGAACTAATATAAAATAAAATATATATAAATTTTCTCGTGTAATTCGCTACTACTATTCCCCAGCGTTGAGTGGGGCGTTCAAAGTGTGCGCGTAAATTATGTCTTGTGTTGGATACATCCAACATTTGCGAATTAAAGGCTTTTTTTTATAATGTTAAGTAACGTGATGAACAAGTCGTGCGCCTGATGGTAAGCTACACGCCTGTCCATAACAGTTGCAGTGCGTCACCCTGAGACATAGGTTGACAAGTCCCATGTGCCTGTAATTATTTAATATGTATCTAATATGTATATTTGAAATTTTGTAACTCTCCTGGTTTAACACAAGAAGATACACAATAAAGAGAGCATGTACCTTATAAATAGCAAATTAATGAGTATAGAAATATTTGATAAGTCGCTATTAAGATTTAAAAACCACATCACTGAACTTATATAAAATAAAACTAATACTATGGATAAATAATGTTCAAACCGTTTTTGTGATTTCTTTGTTTTTTTTTTGTTGTCTATTATTCGAGTGTGACTTGTCTTGTTGTATTTTCACTGCTTCCTCTTGTTTGCGTATTATGTCGATGGTTGTGAGGTATACAAATAGATTATAGGTTCTCCTAGTAACAAGTGAGCCGTCTTGAGTCTTGAGCTTTATAATGGAGTCAGAAGTCCTGCAGTAAAATAAATAAATAATGATTGGTGCTTAGCATTTACGTAATACCATCAAAAATGTGTAATCTTTCTATAGTAGTATGTAGTAGCAGTATAATATGTTGTTCTTACCTAAAGTTTGTGGTGGCCTGCATACCACCCATTCTCATTCCTCTTGATAAAGTTTCACGCTCACGTTTAACATCTCTGGATTTGATTGAAAGAATATTAATTATGATTCATGTTATTGTCTGAAATGAAATTTACCTTATTAATATTTAGATTTTATTATATTTATAGTAATGAAGTAATTGTAATATAATTAGTTAACTATTGTGCTTACCTTAAGTGGAAACCATGTTGTCGTATGTTCTTTCCAATGTAAGTCTTTCCGGTGTTCTCGCATGCCGTGATAGCAATATTATTATTATAAATTGTATATAACACAAATTGGAAATAGCCGAACTGGTTCACTGATGGATTGCAAAGACTATACTTCTTTTTATTTAACATTTTTTTTCTCACTCAATGCATTGTTAATAATTGCTTTTCAATTCAATTACGACTTGTGTTCCGTTACGTAATGACACGACCGGTCCTGAGCGCAGCGAGTTACCTCTGTGTGCACTCTTGCAGTGTTCGCAAGACGAAATACGCATATTGCTGAATATGTTTGTTCTGTTCAGTTGTTCCTGTGCACGAGTTCTTTGTGTTGTATGTGTTATGTCTATATGTCTGTGGCTATATCTAGTCATAACTTGAAATTGTTTATCATAGACCACATACATACTTTTATTTTATTATTTTGTTGTTTATTGTGTATCAGATTGTCTGTTTACCTAGTTTTTTGTTTTATTTAATGTATATTTAGGGGACTATGGGTTTAAAATATGTATTTTTTATATGTGTGTAACTGTTTGTCCCTCAATAAATAAGAAAAAAACACAAAAGTTATCGCCTAATTAAGTTCGTAGAATCTTTAAACCTCTCTACTGAAAAGTTATTAATTTGTAGATGTGACCTTACTGCATCAAGGGTGTGATTTGTTAGTATAATTAATAGTAATAAAAATAGAAACAATTTGGTAGTATAATTACGGCAGGAAGTTGCCATACAAATATCTCTAGCGATTTATTATGTTGAACATAAAATTTTACTTTACTATACATATCAGGCATATCGTCGTATAAATGCGAAAATCCAGTAAAGTTTAAACCAGCCAACACCTACCTCAAAGACAATTTTGTTCTTAGGGCAACTTGAGAATATTTTCAGCTAACTTATGTAAGTAACTTTACCGGAAAGAGTGGAGAGTGGCGACGAGTTTACAGAAAGCTTTGATGCAATTCCGGCTAAAACTTGTTTTAGAACATAATTTCACTCGATGGAATGTACTTTGAAATTTTTAAGTAAGTTTTTGTAGTGTTATTTGTCTTTGGAAAACTGTAAAGCTGACTTACACTTATTTGTCCCAATTGTCATTATTTTGATTGGTTATGTGATAATAACGAACACTGTCATAACTCGCCCGTAAGGAAAGGGTTAGGCTTGCGTCTAACACGCTGGTCCAAATGATGGAAATTCCACAAGATTTTGACGGATTGTGGACCCCCCTCAAACAGTATGCATGTTTCATAATTATAATTTTTTTTACCCTAAAACTAAGCGATGATTAGTAAATTGTTTCTTATTCATTTATTCTTAATGTAGTACGACAAAAAGCACCGAATATGCTAGCTTTCAAGCAATTAGTCCACAATTTCATGTTGGAGTCTCAGTCTGCATCCATTAGTCTGACATTTATAATATACATATATATTAGATGTGTATGCTTTGCATATTTGTATATATAGATTGTTCATGTATGAATGTAGTTAGTCATATATTATATGTTATGTTATATATTGTACGTATATTTATACTGTGTGTAAATAATGCATTTTAATTATTTACAAACTTTGATCCTATCTGTTTTTATTAGTCATGTTATGCACCCGTGTTATTTATTCTGAACTCGGATCTCCGGTTGTTTGGTAGAGAATGCCTAATGGCATTAAGTCCGCCCTTTGTACTTTTTATATGCAATAAAGTTTAAATAAATAAAAAAATTAACTAGATTTGTTTTTGTTCGAAGACTCAGTGGTGCGGATCTACCAGTAGGAAACTCAGACGTTTATTTATAATGAGCAAGCGTTCTTACAGCTAGACCATTCATTATTTTGCTTTGAACCTGATAATAAGGTACTAGGTCACTATAGCTACATCCAACAGAAGGGCTGGAGATCGCCAAAATTTGCAACCGAATCCTATCACATAGGTACATTAATGCCTACATTTAGGATTAAAACCTAAATCCACGACTCCAACCAAAACATATGATTCGTAACCGCACGACAAAATGACGTGTCTCGTAAAACATATTAGTGTCATTAACGTAAAGCGCTCTATTCAGTATAAATAATGATATATTCTCACGAAACCCTAAAAGGAGATCCCAAATCGCAGTGTTAATTAGTTAGATATTCTACGCGTCATTCAGTATGAACTCCGCCAATGTAAAGTGTCTTAAGCATAAAGAGGAAAATTTCAAGCACAAAAGATGAAATATTATGAAGTTCTTTAGAATAATTAAGCAATTATATTAAGATAAAAGAGTTTGCGGGTCGGTAAATAGAGATTTGTGAAAATGTTAACGAAAAATTAAGGTCTTTATAACTTGTAATGATTTCAAGTTATTTTATTTATTAAGATAAAAAAGTTTGCGTCTTGATAAATGGAGGAATTGTGGAAATTTTAACGAAAAATCTTTTTATTACAATTTTAAATGATTTCCAACTATGCAATGACCATAACGTGAAAGCTATTTAGAAAAGTTTACAGTAATCTTATATATAAACGAATACAGTTCAATTCACATTGAAGATTTTATACAGTGTTTATTGTAAATGTAGAATTTGTATGTTGTAGAGTTTGGTGCATGATGTGTCACAATAATTCAAGGACGTTGGGTCTAAGTGTTACAATTATAATTTACTACCCTGCGATGGTATTTTGATATGAAGATACAGCACTTTATTTTTTATTTTTTTAAGTAAGTAAAAGTCAGTTTTTTATTATATTACATTATTTATTTCTCAAATATGATGCTACCATATGAATGGCACTACAAATGTCAATTTTACAAGAAATTATATCGATACCATCAACCCATTTAGACGTCCCACTGCCGTGCACGGGTCTCCTCGTAGGCGAGGATTTAGGCCAAAGCCCCGCTGGCACAATGCGGGTTTCATTACGATGATATCCTTCACCCAAAACCCCATGGTAAATTTCAAATTAAAATTCGCACATAAATTCCGAAAAACTCAGACGTGCGAGCTGGATTCGAACCCACGGCCTCTGCTGCGGCGGTAGGTCAAACCATTAGGCTTTTTCTTAATAAAATTGACAATACAAAGAACGAACACTAAGAAAAAATTCCTTCGACCCGGCTGGATTCGAACCAACATCTTTCAACAAACCGTCAGATGGTATGGCAACTAAGAACGAACTTGCGGACCTTACGAATTTTTCTATGTACTTGCAGGTCTTTATTCTCGGTTTTTAACATTTTTATTGCCGTGGCGCCATCTGTGAGAAATCCTTTTATTTCATTCAGCTAGGTACCTTTACAGCTATCGGCTGCATTAAATAAACTTAAAACTTACAAGCAAGTCTTATACTAGTATAATTGTAACTCATGATGTAGTCAAATATGGAACATGCTTAACTGTTTTCTATTTCTAGTTTCCTTCATTATTTATTTAAAAAACTTTTACCTGTTATATACTGTTGTGAACTTTTCTGATGTTCGCTTGGTATATTGAGTCGGTTGACACATTGAGGATGGGTACGGACTGATAAATGTGGGTTCGTGTTCTTTTGTTTAGGAGATTGGGTCACTTGTTTTGTGACGAGGAAACTGGCCTTATAAAGGAAGTTTCGACCTTGGCCGTTTTCTCTTGAGAAGAAAAGTTTTAAAAACCACTAAATCGATAATTCCCAAAGTGGTCTATATCAACCTCCGGGAGACCAATGCAACTACAAGGGGTCCACGTCAATGAAAATACTGGGTGCATTAGACGTTAATGGGGGTCCCGGGTGTAGTACCATTGTTAACGTAAATAACGTGTTTTGGCTTTCCATAGAATAGAATAATAATAGAATCATTTATAACATATTATCAATGTCACAATATTACAATTAAAAATACAATGTCAAGGGATAAATAATGGAATAATCCTCATTACACAGATTTAGTACCTATGTAATACATAATACATTTTTATAATACACACAGATTACATACGAAGAAGTTCTTAAACATTTCACAATAAACAAAATATGCGGTTAGATAAATGTATGAAACTTAACATCGATTTGTTTTTTGCCTGATTTACCAAACATTATATTTAAAGTTGATGATTTTGAAACAGTCAATACTAACTAGATAGGCAGGTGTCTACGTAAAACAGAAAAAGTTGGCACATGGTATATCAGACAAGGGCCTCCGACCGGAACATCCTGGTTGCCCGGATCGGGCGAGATCTCTCTCCTCTTCTTTCTCCAGTAAGTTAGGCATTTGCGACGAAGACGACGGGGCGGTGTGGCCCGCTTCGTCGTGAGGAGAGGAGGGGGAGGACTTAGCTCCTCCTAGGTTCTGAGAGGTTCCGGTGCGAAAAGTCGATCCCAGGTCCTTCCTACTAGAGCACCCGAGAAGGCCATCGTGGGGTTTTAGCCGGTAGAAGTCATAACCTCCCGCTGCCCCCGCGGCGGAGAGGTATCCTAGGAGGATTTCCCTACATAAAAAAAATGGTATATCAGACAAAAAAGTTTTAAAACCTATGGTCTAGGTGCTAAACTTTTTAAGTTACCTGTACATACTTTACCAGTTCTAAGTTTTGTTGACACTAGGAGTACCGCAGGGATGGAATTTAAACCCTACATTAATTGACTTTCACACTGTGACCGTACCAAATAATATTTAGCCGTGACTGTGTATAATATTGTACTCTGGAGACACTTTACATAGTAATTTATGGCGAGTGTTAATAAATTTACATAAAGTGATTTAGGAAATGTTATATTGGACGGATTCAGAAACTAGGGCTTGTTGTAGTATGTTATTGTCATTTATTGTAATTTTGTTATTTTTTATGATGCCAATGTAATGCTCACATTACTGCTAGGCGGCCGGAATGTGTAAGGTTGCTACCTTACATATTCCGTACTTCCCTCGTCAAACACGAGGAGCTCTACTTAACTGTTGCTATTTTCTTGTAATAACCATTACTTTTCAGTTGTAGCTTCACTTTGGAATATTTTTATTCCAATTTTAGTGAAACGTGAAGTTAATTGTTTAAATTACAAACTTTGTAAATGGCTAAACAAGTTTGTAATTTAAGAATATGAATTGAAATTAAAGAGCTTTCAAGTTTAAATCTATACAATTACGATTACGGCCTGCTATTGAAAGCGCAAAATGTTCTATCTTTTCTTCTTTCTCGTTTTCTTCTTCTTTTTTCATCCGTATAAACTGATATGCTACCTATACAATAGTTAAGCAGATAAAGTAACATTAATGCAAAAACTTTTATTAAAAAAATCATAATATAACACGTTAAGCTCGAAGTTTGTAATAGATTTTCAGTTTAAATGTATTGTTAAGCTGCTAACAGACAGACCGTATGCGCGAAGTCGATATATACAACTGCATGCAGTCGACACTGACTGTACCAGTTATCGCCGTGTGTCTAGCTCAGGAGCTCAGTGTATTTATTGATGTAGAAATGGATAACAGATGTTGCTTGTAGCTTGTCACAGTATCAAGAACATTTAAGATTCCAAATGTTGACTTTACTTTTTATTAAGGAAATAAACATATCGTCGGGAATAGTGTAATTACGCGAACTAGCATTTTTGTTTGATTATGAGTTTCCATTTTGGGTAATTTAGTGACCAAATCAAATTCGCGGAAATGTCGTGGCAACAAAATTAGCGTGATTCACGGGAATCTATTGTTATCAGTCCATCGACAACATAATTGACGCTTTCTGTGCAAAAATGAAAGTTGTAGCAGTTGAAACAACAAAATAATACTATTAAAACTCCTGTGAAATTTGTTTTTTTTTACTAATATTACATATGCGGATTTGCACTATTCCCAATGATATCACTATTGAAATCCCTCATTTTAATTTATCAACAAAATAACGTTCGTACTCGTGGAGAAAAGTTACACAAATCATGTTTTTGTTTGACTAATAAGTTGATTAAAGTCTCAAGTAATCGTTATCTTCTGCCACATAAAAAAATAAGTTGTTTTAGATACAAAAAATCATATACCTTCTTAAGCTTTCTATTCTAGGACAACATGCCATACTATTACTATTATACATGCCATTGCAGTCACGACTGCACGCATTAACTGTAAACATGCACTCCATCTGTTAGCAGCCTTACCAGTTAAGACAAAGCCATGAAAAACAATTTGCATTTGATGACTGTCAAATTATCATTAGGTAAATATTCATGTCAAAGTTGTATTATTGTGTATTTAAATATATAAATCAACGAGTAAACAGTATTTTATTGTAGCAGTAGAGCTCTTTATGAAAGAGTTCGTCCAGGGAAGACTGTACTGTAACCATACGTATTTCGCCGCCAACCAGTAACGTCAGCATTACTGTGTTCCGATTTTAAAGAGTAAGGGTGCTGGATGGGAGTTATCAATTTTTGTCTCAGGGTGACGGGCGCAGTGGCAGTGTCCCTCAGATCTTTGTGATTTAAAGCTCTGAGTGGCACTGCAACTGTTATGGACAGGCGTGTAGCTTACCATCAGACGCACGACTTGTTCGTCCCGTCGCTTGATATTATATAAAAAAAAGGAATAAACGGTTTTAAAGGCAAATTAGGCCGAATTTTATTCTTACGTAGGTGCTAATTTCTAGCTTTGTACTTGTTGAAAGTATTATATAGATTTGAAATTTTAAAGTCATAACTAATATAAAATTTGGATTTAGTAAAAACACCTATTGATATCATACACAGTGCAGGACTAGTTTTGTGTGTCGAATATGGTTTTGCTATAACTGTCATGTTGCGGGAACGAGTGGATATTCTGAAAACGAACCGTACAAGACTTATATATAAACATCCAGATTTAGAAATTGCATTTAACTTAGTAGGATAGATTTAATTAAATCAGGCTGCAGCTAAGCCTGATTAAAAAGGGCAAGAGTATCGTAGCAGTGTCTTCCCATTAATTCAAGGAATTATGGCGGGACAAAGTTAAATCGAGGATTTAAATGCGAGAAGGTTTATTAAACTTCGGAGACTCCGCTAATGTTCTGCGACTGGATCTAATGCATGCTACGTGATCGTCTTTTGTTTTAAATCCTCCTAGGAGTACTTTGTGTGTGTGTTTTTCAATTTCCTTTTAATGCTTGTGTGGCTTTATGTAATTCATGAAGCAAATCAATGGCAATAATAGATAATCTCTCGGTAATTAAGAAATAATAATAGGTATGTATGTGCCTTACTACAGTCTTATTATAAGCTCTATGTGTTTCGATTATCACTTATAACAGAGTCTTACTACAGTATGAGTATTTTACCCAGAATGGAAACCCGTGCCCAGCAGTGGGACGTGTAATTATAATAATACCATCGTTTATTTATCTCAACTCATTAATAAGTATAAATAAATATAAGCTCTACGCAGTGTTTAGTAAGAACAATAGTGGTGTGAGATAAAAGGGTCTGTAGACAAGCACAATGGCGGTGTATTTCACATCGCCGCTGATATTTTGCAAAAGCCTAACAAATTCGTAAAAAGAAGAACTAACACACGTTATCATACTAGTTTTAAGATTTCAAAAACCGATTATTAAATACTAAATAATATATAAACGATGATGATGACACTTGCCACTGAATCGCTCTGCATAACCCCCAAGTACTGTCGTCGGAACGTCACTACATACCACATGCGGTACGAGATGCCGTCGAGATCACAAAGTACTAATCGTTGAACCCGGTTCTTAGTGCTTGCAATAATAAAAACAAAAAATGCTTCGACTTCAGTTTCGCGTGTGAATACTGGGAATGTGGTTTGTCGGAAAAAAAGTGAGTGACAATGGTAATGCCGTAAATGAGATAAAGGTAGTTGACAGCGAAAGAGGGTAGGCATATTACATGTCTGTTTTTAAATTTGTCATCTGCCGCTGGCCAGTCAACCCGTGACCATGGAGCGTGTAACCGTTTCGAAATATCGGGAAAACAAAAAGAACTCATATCGTGATAAGAGACCTGTAATTAGTGATAATCATTTAGTCTTTTTACCATGTGTTTACATGGTATAAAATAAAACATGAGTCGTATATGTTTAATGACTGACTCTGGTTGACTGAGTCTGGTTGACTGAGTCTGGTTGACTGAGTCTGGTTGACTGAGTCTGGTTGACTGAGTGAGGTTTACATTTTGTATGAGCTACTTATACTAATTTGGTACGTGTGTTCTATGCTGATGCACAAGGCATGATTGTAACTTTGCTTGTACCAAGACGTGCCTGAATGTCGGAAGAGGGTTAGACAACAGTACTCCCCCTCAAAAAGGGAAAAAAAAAAAAAAAA
>NW_020653780.1:1354699-1380274 GCF_003589595.1 Hyposmocoma kahamanoa
AAAAAGGGAAAAAAAAAAAAAAAATTATTAGCACAAGAACAACTTAACGTACCAAACGATATTACAAAAACTTAATAATAAATAATATTTAACATGAAATAAACTTGTGTTATACATAGACGATTGAATAAGTTACAGATAAAATTAATTGCACTTGGATTTGACTTGAGCGACAATGGACGGTTTTATGGTGACGTTGGACGAAAAAAATTTTTTATTAGACTGGATACTTGTGACAATGTGCACAATTGACCTTCTTGGTTCGTTGGCTTTTTGTCGTTCCTGTCGATTTTTGATATCCGTGGATATCCTTAGTTTCTGCTGCTATTAAGGCGAGCATGTTTCTGCTGCTATTAAGGCGAGCATGCGTCTGCGATGCTACAGTCCATGTAAAATGTCACCGTAATGTTTTGATTTCTCATTGTGCCGTGAATGTCAAATATGTAAATGGTCGCTGTAGTACGACGTGATTTCAAATTGCTTGTCTGTTTTAACGCTATTAGTTTACTGAATGAAGCACATTCCGTTGAGAGCTGCGTCAGCGGTATTCTTTGTTTATGTTGTAGCTCATAACTTTCCAGTGTCAAGGTCTCCAGTTGTAATACGATGTTGCTGTTCTAATCAGTTGTAGCGCTGCCATTGACCTCGGTACTTCCTTGTTTATATAATAAGTGGCGTTAAGGGCGTCTCTTTTGCGGGCGAGGTTGTGCGGCTGTAGGACGGAAGGCGCGCGGCGACCATGCTTCTGGTGCGATGGGCGCTTTCGGAGCAAATGTTTTTAGACGTAAGTTTCGTGGCGGGCGCGTGTTACGTGGCTTTCGTGGCTTCATGGCGGCGTATATTTCGTGGTGTGCGAGGCTTCGAAATTTCTTCTAGGCGGGCTTACCGTTTTACCGGTTGGCTGAATGTTGATTTTCTGCTGTGTTTGTTGCCATGTCGGAGTCCACTATATGAGGCGGGCTGTGTTCTTCCAGACGCGTTGTTTACTTCCAGTTGCGGTGTGTTCTTCATCGGGTTGTGTTCGTCGTCGTCGGGTTGTTCTTCGTCGGGGTCACCACTTTACCATCGTCGGGGTCACCACTTTACCATGTGTTTACATGGTATAAAATAAAACATGAGTCGTAGATGTTTAATGACTGACTCTGGTTGACTGAGTCTGGTTGACTGAGTCTGGTTGACTGAGTGAGGTTTACATTTTGTATGAGCTACTTATACTAATTTGGTACGTGTGTTCTATGCTGATGCACAAGGCATGATTGTAACTTTGCTTGTACCAAGACGTGCCTGAATGTCGGAAGAGGGTTAGACATTCTGGCACGTCTGTGGCTGGTACAGTCTTCTTAGCGTGTCGACTCTTAGCGTTTATATTTGTGAGGACATCTGAGACTGTGTCAGTCGCTAAGCATTCTTAGCGACTGACACAGTATTATCAGTGACGTTGTACAGGTCCTCGCGTGTGCAGGTGTAGGGTCGCGCAGGGCACGACAAAAGATGCACAGACATGCGCTCTCCGAGATATAACCCCACCCGTGCATGCTCGACTTGCTTCGGCCGACTTGGGTCCGCAGCCTTTTTAGAAACTACCAAGTTTGCCAATGTAGGTCATGCCCAGGAGGGAGCAGCACCGACGGGGGAATGAGTGATGATGTAGGGTGTTTCTCCTTCCAGAGACTTGCTCGGGCTTGTTTAGTTTCCCTGTCCTTAGGGAATATTTCTTTAATTAAGCTATGGCGACTCTTTAGCCTCTGGATTACCGGCAAGTGATGGTAGGTATGTGGATGGTATCATCATCATCAGAATCATTTAGTGAATAACTATGAAAGCCTTAAAATCTATATCTATGTGATTCTCTTTATTCTTTCGTTTCGAGAGAACGTCGGGGCGCCCATTTTATTTTTGCTGTTTGTATAACCATATAGCATAAGTTCATAAAGAACACGATGTAACACGTACTATATGTAAATCAGCCTCAGTTAAGTTCACATATCCAGAGATATATAGGTATGCAAATGTCTTGAATTATTAGATTATCATTACCACAACGCTATCTGTCACGAAATATTATAAATCCAGTGCCACTTGAGCCGTTCGTGATGTTTTTGTCGTTGTCGTTATAATAATAATAACAATTCATTTATTCACTTCAAATAGAGTAAGGGGTACATTATACATGTTGATGGTAAAAATTAAATCAGCACTTAAACCTATTCGGCCTTCTTAAATAAAAGCATGCAAATACAATAATCAAATAATACACTGATAGATTAAGACTAAATGTAAAAAACAATAAGTAGACAATAAATTGATAAATTAAAATCATATCATTTAATACGAGATGTCATAATATAAAGTAAATAATAATAATTGTAAAGAAAAATGTATGCATCAGTTAATTAGTCCTTATATTTCATGAATTCGTCAACTGAGTAGAACAAATGATCAAAGAGCCACCTATGCAATTCCTTTTTGAAACTAGTCAATGGAAGAAGCTTAAAGCGATCTGGTATATGATTAAAAAAATTTCCACACATAACGTGCAAGTTATTTTGGTAACGATTTATTTTGGCTATTGTACTGTACCTAGTATCACTTTAAGAAACTCCAAGGTTTCTTAGGCTTCTGGCAGTTACGTCTTTCGCTATTATGAATTTTGATAGATATCGTTTCAAAATATAAATATAGATCCAAAAATATAATACAAATATAAATATAAGCCTGGGAGTGGCAATACTCTTAGGGTTTTGAAGTGCGGATGACATGAGACATACGGCGCTACATTGCAGATCGCCTGTATACTATATTTGAGCGATAAAAACCTTCCTAAAGTCTCTACCGTTGCTCTCTTGGGTCATCATTTAGTTCACGATACTCATAGCTGACTATTTGTATTGATAACTATGAGGTTTTTGTAAGAAATTATCTGTCAAATACTGTATTCTCAGGGAACAACACACTAACCCGATTCATGCTAATATTTGTTTAGGAAGCATTCATTGTATGTGTGAAATGATCATCATTCTGTCTAATCTTACTACCTGCTATAGAACTGGTCCCCAAGTCTGCTAATTTTTTTGAAGCCACTGATAATTGTTGTTCCACTAAGATTCGACTGAAATTATATTGCAATTATGATAACATATTATTTGCCATTCTGCTAAAATCTAATTGCAATGGCAGTTGAGTCTCAATGGAGTGTTAGTGGAATGGCAATGACGGCATCCATTCACACAATTGTTGCCTTACTAAAACTACGGAAATTACATGCATATCTTTGTCTTGTTTAATCAACAATTTAGTCTTTAAATTACATCTATCCTTAAACGACTTCAAAAAAGGAGGTAATTCTCAATTCGACTGTGTTATTATTATTTTTTATATGTACGTATGTTACGCGATAATTTGTAAACTGATTTTGATGATACTTTTTTATTGGAAAAAGGGTAACTCAGTCAATACTACCAAGTGGATGAGTCCGGTTTCGCGCACTTTTCCTGTAACCTGTAACCGTTTTCAATAAAACTTGGGAAACATAATATTTTTTTATAATATCAAGTAATGAGACGAATAAGTCGTGCGCCTGATGGTGAGCAACACGCCTGTCCATAACAGTTGCAGTACCACTCAGTGTTTTAAATTGCAAAGATTTCAGGGCGCTGCCACTGCGCCCATCACCCTAGACATAAGTTGACAAGTTCCATGTGACTGTAATTTCACCAGCACCCTTACACGTCAAAACCGTAACACAGTAATGCTGACATTACTGCTTGGCGGCAGAAATAGGTAAGACGGCAGTACTTCCCTGGGCGAACTCTTTCACAAGGAGTTCTACTGATACTAAAATAGATGTATTTCCACAAACTTTTAAAGTCGTTTTTTTTATGAAAAAGTTACAATTATTTTATGTCACATAATTAGTAGAGTACGCCATCGATATATGAACTTCTTTTAATACCTAGTAGTCGGAGTCACCCACACGCTTTCACGTTGTGAAAATTAATGCAATTTGTAATAAATCATTAAACAATATTATAGTGGTACTAAGTAGGAGTAGTAAGTAGTTAGTAATAGTACCACGAATTAAAGTGTAAACTTAAACGGAATAATAATTATTGATACCACGCCACAATATTGACATTCCTTTATAAGAAAAGAGAAGACAAAGAACAAATAAAAAAATATGAACTCGATCATTTCGAATAATGAGAAATGTTTCAAATCCATTTTTCTCAAAACACAAATTTTGGGCGTAGCGTGTTTTAACGGAGGGTACAAAATTATAGTACATTTTATAATGTAAAAAGATATTTGACAATTATGGTGTAAAAAACAAGAACAGGAAAAAAATTCAATTTCCGCTTGCTCAGGAAACTTTTTGCTCCATAGCATATAAACAAAAATAGACGCCATAAATTTATAAACGTTGGCTTCTCTGAATTTAATTTCTATTTAATAAACCAAAAGTATTGAAGATTTTACTAAACACGCTGGGGCGTTTCTCTTGTTTAGGCAATATAAAATAAAATTGAAATTTTACTTTAGCGGCTGCTCGGAATTTTAAGCATACGTCGGCCACGCTGCGGAATATTCTAGAAGTTAGTTTAGAACTAACTCGCTCTACTAAAAACTCTGCGATAACATATTTTTCGCTTCCGAAGTATTTCACATCTGTACGGATGTACAGTAATTTCGAGTGAATTTGTTTCTTTGAATTCTAGTATTGAGGCTTTAATGTATTCTACAAGTAAAACATGATAATGCTTTAATAGGCTACGACAAAACTGTGAATGTGAGAGTTGGTTTGCATAATTTAATGAAGTCCGGTAACTTGAAAATAACATTTAGTGAGAAACTTCACGTAAAAACAGAACACACGTTATTTTGACATGCACTCTAATTGTGCAATTTACGAACGAAATTAGTCGGCCATTTCTATAATATACATGAAATTGACACAAGCGTAAAAAAATACAATTCCGAAGGTAGTGAATATGCCAAAATTTTGAATTTAGATCTATCATCTGAGATAATTAAGGTTAAAAGACACTTTGGTAACTCATTTGGAAAAATATTCAACCGTTAAATTTTGCGGGCGCAAATGTGTAGAACTGTAAAAAAAGAAAAATGAGAAAAAAGATAAGATTGCGCTTCGGTAGAGAATCGACATTCCGCCTAGTAGAAATCAACTACAGTAAGGTTTTGATATTGGAACACCGGCACATTTAAAAGTCAGCTAAATATTTCCGGTAGTAAATTCTTTGCTCTGAATATTCAAATGTCGAATGTTCTATTTTTATTAAAATATGAAATGGGCCTTTGCGATGTGCTTAGTGTATTTCGCGCATTTCAATATTGCGATTCTGTTGGTGCGTTTAATACTTTGTAATAAAATACAATATAAAAAATCGGTCCAGTTTTACTAATTTTAAAAAGCGAATAACCGCACACTTTTGTAACAATAATAATTTATTCAATTTCATAAAACGGATTCCACGCATATATTACTCTGGATTTAATAATTAAATTACTTTTACTCGACGAGAGGTGATTCAATAAAAAAAAGTTATAAAGATAACAGAATGTAACTGGCAACCATTTCGTGTCAACTTTTAATTAGTCAAACTCTGCATGCTACATTCAACAAACGAGGTACTTACTCGATACGATAAAATGACATTCTTTTCAATTGTTATTTTTGTTGCGTGTTAAAATCCTTGTGATTCATTTTTCTGGTTTCTTACGATTATCAGTGTTCTTAGGTACGCTCGTTTAGTCAAATTTAAATTTTAGAATTGCATAATCAAATTAGTCTAACAGGATAATGTATGTTTCTCATAACTTGTATTAGTTTTTGTTAAAATTACAAAAAAGATAAAAAGAAAAAGAAACTTTTTTTTCAGTCAACAAATTTTAATTGCAATATCATTTGTTATAGAGAATCTACTTATGACAAGTCATCGCCTTACTTTCTCGCCTGGATACGAGTTTGAGAAAGAAAGGCATCGAAATGATATTTATAAGTGACCCGATATTATGTTATTATTTTATGAAAAGTTTCCATTTAATGTTTGGAAACTTTGCTTAAGCTTTTTATAATTTTGAAATAGATTAAATACAAAGAAGATAGACATTTTTAATTTAGTTTATGATAGTGAATATTATGAATAAAAAACGTAGTAATGACATAAAGTTAGTAAAAATATGTTTGAGAATTTTGTTTCACAGTATTTATTAAATTGCTTTGCTTACAAAATAACTAATTAAAATGGCACGTGGTGGAGAATCCAACTTGAAGTATTGACGAGAAAAATTACAATCTAAGATGGCCAATTAGACGCCTTAGTCTGTCCTTAAGGACGAAAAATTTTACTCTCAATACTACTAATACCTTAAAAAAATAACGAAGTATAATAATAATATATGGCTAGTAAAAAAAAAACAATCTAAAATGAAATAACAATTATCGACAAAAATTAACAAAATTTCGTGATCAAGATTACTATGTACACAGTTTGCGATCCTAATTCAAAGTAACCATTATACTTCAATTGCTATAATCATCGCCTCTTTTAAATACGGCCAGCTTACACAACTAAGTGTCCATTAACACGAAACCGCGTGTTCAACGAAACCCCTTAAAAGGCGATTACAGACGAAAGGATCTTGTCCGGTGTACCATATCCGGCTAAGTGTTCGATGAGCGCTCCAGACGGCCGATCGTTACTACCGAGTATACATATATAATAATATGGAGGACGAAAGCAGCATTTTTGATATTGGTTAATAGCCTGTATGATAACTTAAATAACTTTTTTTATGAAATAATATAAATCGTCTTCAAAAATTTGTGGAATTACATCTATTGCTAATTTTTTTTTTTATAGAAATCGGTTGGGTGAAAACCAATAAACTGGATTCATCCCCTATTTTGCCACCACTAGAGGTGGAATATTTCTTCAAATTTAAATGGGACCACTACCTCGGTAGTGGTTCCATTTAATTTTTAAAATTTAAAAACTTTCCAACAAAAAAGAATCATCTAAATCAGTTCTCAATTTTTTTATGATACCAAATGACAGGACGAACAAAACCGGAACGTTGTAATGCTCACAATATTACTGCTTGGCGTTAGAAATAGCTAAGGCGGTAGTACTTCTCTGGACGAACTCTTTCACAAGGAGCCTTACTGCTTAAGTTTTTTATTGATATCGGTTCGCCTAATTTGCCACCCTTAATGATGGAATATCGCTTCAAATTGATGGGGTTTTTTAAAACATAAAGCGACGGTACGAACAAGTCGTGCGCCTAATAATAAGCCACCTTCTTGCTCTTCAAAACCGGAACACAGTAATGCTGACATTACTGCTTGGCGGCAGAAGTAGGCAAGTGGCAGTACGAGTAGTACTACGTAGTAAACGAACACTTTCACAAGGAGCTCTACTGCTACTAACAAAAATGAATCATCGAAATCGCTTCACAAATGTCGAATTAACTGCGTAACATACAAGTACACACACCAAAAAATAATGAACGGGTCTACGGCAACGAGATCTAGTGTTTCGATGGCAAGTGGTTTAATATGTGAACTCATCATCCGTCGGGTGTAATACCTAGTTATAAGTGCTATTAGGGAGAACTCGGAATTGGATATGTAGTGGTATTTGTGTATTTGCACAAGAATTCGTGGTTGTATTTGTGATTTTGTATTTTTTTTATGCGAACGGCAAGCCACTACACGCACATAGAACCAAATACTATCGTAACTCAAAAATGATTGAATTGAGAAACCACGACTTGAAATTTCCTAAAATTACTGAATGGAACCAATAAATTTATATTCTTGTTTGTAAATGGGTAACTAATTATTATAGTAATCCCATTATTTGCAATAAGCTTCATTCAGTATTTATTTTAAATTTTCAAATCGTGCTTTCTTGATTCCATCCATTTTTTAGTTACGGCCGTATTTGCTTCTTACCAATTGCAAATTCCGAGCTCTTGCTCGAATTTTGATATCTATAGCATTAGCTATAGATATGAGTATTATTCATATTTACTTATCATTCCTCTTCTAAATGTTTTTTTTACTTTCATTAATTGTTGCATTTTACACTTTAGTTTGCTACATTATTGAAGCAAAGAACTTTAAACACGAATCACTGTAGTTTACACTAACACAGGTTGACTTAGTTTAAGAGACTGAGTCGCTATTACAATTGCTAGCTACCCCGTTCCAAAATTCAACAATGTCATATTTTCTAATATTTTGAATTGTTTTATATTTAGTACTTCTGTAATTTGTGGTAATAAGGAAATTATTATTATTAAATGCCGTATTCGAAATTTTTGGTCCTGAGTACGATATACGATCTTACTCAGTTTTAAAAAGTGAACCTTCTCCTCTAATAATACACTAGTTTTCCTTTTAACACAAAATATGAAATATGACTCAATAATATTACAAGTTTGGCTCAAGAAGTTGTCTTGATAATTACAACAGTTGGTGAGGGGCACGAATCGAGTATATAATCAGAAATAGAGACGAAATAAGGGCCATCCATCCCTAGCAGCCCATCAGGCAAATGGGTCTTATATCACTTTTAAATATCAACTCTCGTTTGCACTAACATAACAAATTAGAAAACTGAAATTGTAAAGCTGTGGTACGTCTCCGTGTATTCTGTGTTTATAATATTCTGTGTTTATTGTAATAAAGATAATATATCTAACTATGGGGGGCTGTTCCAATAGATAGTGTGGGAAAAACCGCAAAACATCTAATAACAAAACAAACGGAACCACATTTCATTGGTAATTAAATATTACATATATTATTTTTCATTGAGCAAAGCTGAAGTTAAACTGGTCCATTTGAAGTTAAACAATTGATGACACCCGTCAATTGTTTCAAATTCGGGCTGGCCAATTGGAGCGCAGTTGTCGCCGTAACGATATGGCAGAAAAGTTTACAAAGAAATTAAATGACATTTCGTCTCTATTTCTGGTCATATGCTCGATGGGGTACGATATGATTCAATCAGGATCAAATCCGGCGGACCAAATTCATTCGTCTGCATTTTACATCGGGTGCTTAAAAAAATCCCTACTATGTCCAATGTCCAAGTATAAAATTAATTTTTGCGCCACTGTCGTGCACAAAGCGGAATTTTAATGAAATTTACTAGCTGCATTGTGTCCGAGCCTGAGAGCCTGTGGCATTTTTTAAGTGCACCAGACTTAAGAACAAAAAGGTGTCACAATATAAAGAGAATGAACCTTAAAAATTTGTTTTTAGTGCCGAGACTTAGAGAGAAATTGTTTTAGCACAGGGCAAATCTGGGTCGCCATTCTCCTTTAAAAATACAGTTTACGTTTTACCTATGTTACGTACGTTGTATGTTGATGGTCAACATTATGATTACGCCAACATTACAAAACGAGAACAAACTTAATATTAATACCTTGAAGAAGGCCTTTCCGTGTTCTCAGTGCTAGTTTATATAACATCTATAACAATTAAATAAATATATACTCTCTTTCCCGTTACGAAGTCAAGAAAAAATTGACAGCTTTGTTAAAATGTCATGATTACGATGCCACATACTACACAACGACTATAATAACAACGACTGCATACAATCGTTGTTATTGTAATTTCTCTAATTTTATTTAAATAATCAAACTCTTAGGTTGTGTACTTTCATCTAAACTTTTTGGTATCCGACTCTCCTAATATTAGGACCATGTATGCATCCAAAAGCAAGAATTATAACGCACCTTCAAAGATTTCAAACACATACACTTATTGTTGAATCGGTACCACTCACAACACACTCAACACTTACTATTCACTTTCTTGATACACACTGCTCCTTATTTATCTAACATAGTAAGTATACTTTAAATTGTACTAACTCTTTGAACACCTTTGTCATATTTTCTTCTTTTCTGGGTCCCAATTGAACAGTTTTATTGTACTGGTTTTGAGAATACAGAGTTCCTTTTAGTTTACTCGTAAGCCATTTGTTGATAAAAATTCAATTGATGCTTGCCGCCGTGACAGCGACAGTACTCTCTGCTAACACTGGTTAAATCCTTTTGTGGGGTCTGAATGTTACCTGACTGGTCAGCAATCAATCAATAACTAATAATCACTGTAGGATTTCTATAGTATTTGTAATGGCTATCAATAAAGTTATCATTATTATTATTAATCGCGATGAACCTACATAGTTTATCTTTGCGCACTTACCTGCTATTTAATATCGCGTCTACATTCATCCAGTGAACACGCACCATACAATCTGACGGAAATATAGGGATAATAGGTAGGTATGCAAATACCTATTAAATTATTCCATCCCGTATATTCCGGTTAGTATAATGAAATACGAAAGTTTAAAGGCGTATATTATTTCTGAAACCAGGGAGCTACATCGAAACTAATCAAAACAGCTTCACAGCAACTGGGAGTCCTGAACATGGTGAGTCGTTTCTTTGTGCCTGACTAGTTGGTATGACTGTAGCATAAAACACAGGTCAGGTTGTGTTGAGTATTGTTCACATCTCTGAGACGGCTCCGCCAAGTATCTACTCGATGCCTTGGCCAGCATGCAGCGTCGCGCCACACGAGTTACCGGCGATGATGGGGTCTTGTCACACCTTATTGCCTTTACTCTGAGGAATTATTCAAATTTATCCCCCCCCCCCCCCCCCCTCTTTCTTCCTCAGAAGCACGCGTGATCGTCTAGCAATCATTATATTTACAACTTGCTGTATTTCATCACGAATTACAAAGTTTGATTTTGCCTTTCTCTATCGTACAGTTTACAATTTTAACTCTCTTCCAGCACATGCATTCCGTCCTTCTTATGATATAAGGAAGCGTGAAGAGCACGTAGGCATGCACGGTGGAGGTAGGTTAAATTTCAAAACTTTTTTCAGTATTTAAGTACTGGATACCGGTCGCATAACGCACATCAGTTTCTATATGGTTGTGGCAACCGGCCGCAACTGTGTCTCTACCAACCTAAAGTTTGACGCAGTGTCTAACCATACGACAGATTAGATTAAGGTACTTGTTGTTAAGTTGATTAACTTGGCAATGGTACTTATAGGAATATGTTTTTTTTTGTGAAAGTCACCACTATCTTATTATTATCATGCCAAACAAACCGTTCTGTAACAAGCACTGAGTGTCGTATTCCAGAACTCTACTCAATGCTCAGACTTGAGTATGATTTCAAGCACTGGAATTACGGCCCTAACGGCAAGGACTTGAGTATGATTTTTAGTGCTCACTGCAATACTCAAGTTCTGACTTGAGTATTGAGTAGATTTCTGGAATACGACCCATAGCTCTGTGTAGGTAAGAGCGGTGGCCAGTTGGTACCAGTCCGGAATGTTATACGTATCAATAATAGTAATAATAGTACTTATTTTTCAGGAAACTATTCCGTATGTGCCGGTACGAATACAGACTTAAGACAATTTTATGAATTATTCATTACTTCTTTATAATATCGCACTTTGAAACCAATACCGTCACTAAACAAAAAAGTCAACTTTCGAAAAATTGCAATTTTTCTGTCAATAAGTTTAAATTTATGTGTATATATTATTGGAAATAAGTAAATTTATGTTTGTTTCAGTTGTCAGCAGTATTGCTGGTGCTCCTCCACCTGTCAATACACGTCGTGGACGAGGGACTAGCCGTCAATCCGAGTGAGTCAACAATTTTCACCCAAATCAATAATTTCGTTCTAACATTATAATTTTACCACGATTCTAGTGAGAAGAAATCTGTCCAACATTAAAATGAATAACCAATAACATTATATACTATGACTGAAGAAACTTTCATAAGTTTGTCGCAGGTAGCATTGACGGTAAAAAGCAGATTAAACACAATAGAAAAATCTGCAACAAAGATAAATAGAAATTCGTAAAATCTGCGACCTCAATGTGTAGCTTAGTTGGTAAGACCTGTGACCACGATATGGCAACAGACACTGGTTCAAGTCTAGTTAGAATGAATTTTTCTTTGTGTTGATAATATTATTCAGGTAACCCTGAAAAATTAGTAGTAGTAGCGCTCCTTGTAAAAGAGTTCGTCCAGGGAAGTACTGCCACCTTAACTATTTCTATCGCCAAGCGTTACGCCAAGCCAAACGCTAGCATTAATGTGTTCCGGTTTCTGAAGGGTAAGGGTGCTGGTGAATTTACAGGCACATGGGATTTATCAACTTATGTTTCAGGGTGACGGGCGCAGTGGCAGTGCCCTTCAGATCTTTGCGATTTAAAGCCATGAGTGACATTGCAACTGTAATGGACAGGCGTGTAGCTTATCACCAGGCACACGACTCATTCGTCTCGTCACTTGATATTATAAAAAAAGTATATAGTGATCTGAGCTCAAATTTGTTTACAATATATGTATATTTATTAGAAAATCTCGTAGTATAGGTACAGTCATCAACCACTTATGTCTAATATTAATGCAAACCACCCACCAATAGTGAAAAAATCACTATAGTTACAAGTTATTAATTAAATACCTTATTTTTAATTTTACAAATTTTTTACTTATTTCGTTAACTCAGCGACCCGAAGTGGAGCCTCCGATACCAAAGTACGCCATTTCTTTCTGTTTTGTGACAATTCCGACCATTCAGGCATGTGGAGCTTATTCAGGTTTTTAGCGACTCCATCTTTCCAGTGATATCTCGAACAATGACTTGTACGGTGCCCCAAATATGCTTTTTTGGTAACTCGATGCCCTAGCCAGCAAAGTCGGGCTGATTATATACAATAACATATTATGGACAATTGATTAGAAAAAGCTACATTCTAAATGAAAAAGATCTTTTGCTTTTTTTCTTATAAAGAAACCATTAATTAATTTTGGTTACTTCAAACATTCAGAAAAATACTTGAAAAATTCCAAATTGGTACAATTTCAGGTATTTTACCATAGCAATTATAACCAGAACTGAGCTTGTGCGTTAGATGTTTCCGTGTGATAAGGGTACCCGTAATTATTTGTATTGTATGGACTCCAAGTTTCGGGGCTTTGTTAAGTGGCTTGTGTGCTACTGGCAACACTCGAACAAATATTATTATTATTCTTACATCCCTTTTGACATATATTCGCTTTCAGATATGCTAAGTGCTTTTGTGTTTTTAGTAATAGGGCTGGGTTCTATGTGTGACCAACGCTCGGTTGTATCTTCATTGACAATGATATTCTTTTAGATAATTATAACCTTCATTAACCCTTTAGCGACCTCGGTGGCTTAGCGGTTGGCATTGTATGCGTTACAATTCTTTTTTATGATAACAAGTGACGGGACGAACAAGTCGTGCGCCTGATGGTAAGCGACACGCCTGTACATGACAGTTGTATTGCCACTCACAGTTTTAAATTACAAACATCTGAAGGGCGCTGTCCCTGCGCTCCTTATCCTGAGACGTAAGTTGACAAGTCCCATGTGCCTGTAATTTCACCAGCAGCACCTTATTCTTCAAAATCGGAAAACAAATAATGCTGACGGTACTGCTTGGCCGCAGAGATAGGTACGGTTGCAGTACTTCACAACTATCTCTACTGCTACTAGACCAACAGGAAACTTTTCTAAATTGGTTCTGATCTGGGTGTTCTGGAGTGCCTGGGACTAATAGTACAGGGGGTTACCTAGTTTGAGAGCAGGTAATTTGTGTAGTTGTCAGGCGGAGTGAAAAAGCGTTACGATGCGATAGATTATGACCTGCTTGTCTGTAATCTCTTTTTGACGTGGGTCTAAAAAACAAACAAATATATTTCAACTCATTGAAAATAGTATTAACTAAGTAAATAATTAAATACCTAATAGTAAAATATGCATCGAAACTGAGGTTATTTTGTTACTGGTATTTTTTATTCACCCTGTGTTTCCACAAGTGCATGAGTTATGAATTTATAAAAACAAACCTTTTTATTACCAACTGAGCTGAAAACGATCGATTGACCTCGTTCCTTTGTAATTTGCACCCAGCTTAATTACGCTACTTGACATAGATTCTTTGTTCTACGATACCGAAAGCAACGAACACGAAGTCCATTTCCTTTAAGTAACTCTACCAAATTCAAAGGCAGCCTATTTATGCCAATGGTGACGTAAACTCTGAATTGAGGATGGACCGATTGGACAATATACATTCAAATCAGCCTTTGAACAGTCGGATGTTTGGATGTTTGACTACAATTTGCAGTAAGACGTCAAAACAAACACACACATCGATAAATTCGATGATACTGTGTGCCTTCAAAGCAATGATCAAGTTCATCGCTAGTGTTAACGTTAATTCAGCTGGACTTTAGGGTGCGTACAGATTTTGCGAATACGCTGCGAATGTGGTTGCTTGTGAAAGGCTCGCGAGTTGCACACGTGCATTACGTAGTGCGATCTGGGTCCCAAGTCTGTGGTAATTTTCTGGACACCACTGGTTATAGTGCAATGATGACTATAACAAATATAATATAACATGTTTTTAACCGACTTCAAAAAAAGAGGAGGTTCGTACAGTCGTAAAACAATAACGTAAAACAATAACGCTTACGCGCTAACCATGATATATACTGTTATTATATATTTGTGAACCATTTTGATGATTCTATTTTTGTTGGGAAGAGGGTACGTCAGTATTGGTCCCATTTAAATTTGAAGAAAATATTCCACCTCTAAAGGTAGCAAACTAGGGGATGAAACCGGTACTGCGCACTTTTCGGTAACCGATTTCAATAAAACATGGCAAATAGATGTAATTCTACGACCTTTTGAGGTAGGTTTTTTACTACTCCATACTGAGATTATGCTAAAATTTATTTGCAATGGCAGGATGGATAGTCTCAATAAAGTGTCAGTAAAATGGCAGTAATTGCGTTCATTTATTCAATCACTAACGATCGATGTTAACTTACTAAAATTACCACGGAAATTACTATTCATATCTTAACTTATCTCGATTAGTTAGCAAATTAGTTTTCAAATTAAATATGTATAATGTTAGTAAACTACACCATCGACGTGCCATCGACGCGCCATTGAAGAGAGGAATACCAAAAAATTGCAATGACAGCTGAATAGCAGCTCTAGCTCGGTGGCTAGCCATTGACAGCCATTCATTTTAATTCTCAGCAGAATACGCTCGCGCAGCGTGCGCTCCACGCACTGGCAGCGCCTTCATCAGATTTATACCCATCGGATAGTCTTTCATATGCATGGCGTAACAGGAAGGGAAAGTATTTTAAATATTGCTGATAAAATATTTTGCTTCATGGAGACATTATTTTACTTTTAAAAGTAAGTAATACTATAAAAGACTTTTAAAAAGTTGCTTGCATCATTTGGGAATCAATCAAAGTATTTTTCTCAAACATGCTCGGAAAAGCTTGCATTACTTTTAAAAAACGAACACGGAAAGTTCGTCATTTATGGACCATGCGCCTTCTTCCCGGCCAAGGCCTGGAGAGTGAATATGAAAATCCATTACTGTCCTTTTCTTCAAACTTTTAAATTCATTTACTAATAATAAACTATTTAAACAGGCAAAAGAAAAACTCATACAGCCAACTGCTCATTTTTCATAACTGCGAAAATTAAAAATACCTATCTGTACCACTTACTTAAAAAAAGAAAAAGGCGGTAACACTTAGAGTGAAAAAGTGTTTTGGTATTATTTTGTTTATTTGTTTGTTTATTTTGTATTTTGGACGCGAAAATGAGTGCTAGTGGAGAAGAGCGATATCGAAAGTACAGTAATAAATACACATTCCAACACATCATCAGAAGTTCAGCAGACTACTATTATTGTACCTGGAAAAATAATAACAATTTCTTTTAGCAATTGTATTGTATACATTTTAATTTTAATTAATATTTTTTTACTTTTTCTGTTATATTATTATTACTATTACCTACATACCTCGGCGGGAACGTGGATTGCTTGAGTCGTATTAATACAAGGCCTCTCTGGCGCCCGTCCTTGTAACTCTTACTCGTCCTGCAATCCCTTACTTCCCGGCCTCTGCAATAATGTACTATTTGTGATGCATTGGCATCATAAAAATAGAAGATTTTCATAAGAGGACTTTCCTTCCGCGTCTCAGCCCGTGTGATGTCCTTTATATAGCGCCACTATATAACACAAACCATAGCATCTTTATATGATAAACCGACATACATATGTGGTTTTGTTATTTACTCAATCAACCTGTTATATCATTTCAATACAAACAATATTTACTTTATTAACGGTCATAAACATAGCCCTAGTAAGCACTATCGCAAATAGGGTCTGCTCAAATTACGTAAACACACGGAGAAGAAAATAGAATAATACTTACTCCTACTCGTCTTAAGTAGTTTGTGGATAGGAAGGAAGCCTACAATGTTGACAACGTACTTAAAGGCGAAAAGCATACTTACCGCGATCCGTGGCAGTGTACGACCAAGCGGCGGCCAGGTTGCAATGGTTTTGTACACTCTCTCCATACTTTGCAGTACTCAGTCGTAAAATTATAAGCACAGGTAACCAATTGTATGTCCTCTATTGCACCAAACAAATACATAAAAATTATTCATTATACCAAATGTGAGCAAATGTTGACTTTTCTCTAAAAATGATGACAGCCAACTCAAGGCAGACATAGCAAAAAGTCATAAGCGAGCAATAGCGCGCAAGAGAGAAAGAGGGAGAAATATTATATATTAAAAAATACCGGTACTTAAATAAGTATTATATATGTAAATTAACAAATAAGTAACACACACACTCATAGCCTCGCACTAGGGAAACCCTTTATAGCGGGTGCCATGGTTACACACATAGATAACCACAAATTACAGGCAAACTCACGAGATGAATATATGTTACTTGTATTTTTTTATAATATCAACTGACAGGACGAACAAGTCGTGCGCTTGATAGTAAGTTACACTCAGAGCTTTAAATCGCAAAGATCTGAGGGGTACTGTCACTGCGCCCGACACCTTGAGACATAGTTGAGAATATTACAAATATTTCTCCCGCCAGGGAATCGAACCCGGGACCTCTGCGTCGCAGACTACCATGGTAACCGTTCGGCTACGGAGGCAGATCTACACATATAAATATAAAGTATAATTAATAGCAAAGTACATCTACATATTATATAAAACCAATTAATAAGATGATTACAAAGAGAGTTTAGCATGAAAGTGCGCTATCAACCTTTTCTTGAAGGAAACAATCAATGGGCTAACCTGAATATAGGAAAGGTGTCTGTTCCACAACTGTGCTGCACAAAAAGAAAAGGAGTTAAAAACGAAATTTATATTACAGCTGGGACGAACGAGCGTACATTTTCCACTTGAGTTAATGAAGTAGGTAAAGGAATCAGTAGGACATGTAAATTTGGTAAAAATGTTACAGTAAATTCTCCTACTTACTTCTTTGTAGTCACGTTGAACACAACCCGCGAACGTGTTGCTTGAGAATAAAGTAAACCTTTAGGTAGACATTAATTTTCCGGTATACTGCCCACTTGAGCGATTGGCGTGTGTCGGCTACAGTTTACCGCAACAGACCACTGTGCTAATGTGATGATACCCTAATTTCCAATTTCATCACTAAGGAGGATTAATATCTAAGGCTTATATTTGCTTGTAAAGAGTAAGTCACTCAAACAAAATGTTTCATATATTATTACCACAGTGTAATGGAACTGGCCTAAAAATAATATTAATTATACAAAACAAGCTTATTCGTTTTGTATATAATTAAAATTTTTAATTTCTATTAAAAGATCACCACAATGTTAATGTATATTATATAATGTATGCATAATTGGTACATAGGACAAAATTTTACTTCGTTATCACTCAACTCAGTAAATTATTTACCTTTACCTTTGAAATCAAGTTCAAATAATGTTTATTACTTCAACATAAGAAGCAGATCTTATATTAAAATGACGGTACTAAGCAACTAAAACTGTAATACTGCTCAACAGGCCCTCACCCTCTTAGATTAGTTCTTAAATTATAAACAAATCAACTGTTAAATAGTAACAGGTATCACGATTGTTTTATATCTAAAATTTGATCAATTTCCACCTGTTAGGCTAGGGTTGTTACTTTATTATTTTAGGTGTACATACAGATTGGTGAATATGATTTGAAAAAATTAATGTGTTCATCACAATATTCTTGTGCTATATTGAAATTACCTCTGTTAAATTTAGTAGGTAAGTACATATTGATATTTTTTAATACTAGCATCGTGGATGTAGCAGTATCTTGATTATGAAGTATGATTATGGAATAGAAATCGTGAACAATTCTGAATTTGAGTCACTCCTGTTCAAACTGCCGCAAACATAACAATAAAAACGTTTAACAATTTGATGTAATTTTTTTAACATCGAGCGACGCCCTTCTCTATACAACCGAGTGTACTGCTAGAATATGCGAATGTGTACATTTGTACACGGCGCGCGGCGGGCGTGCACACACACAAGCCGCGCTGCTACGTTTATATGGAGTTATCGTACTTGTATTTTTAATAGTATGGTGTGTGGATGAGTGTCTGTGTGTGTATGTCTATTAATGCGCACGAATGTGTGAATTCAATAGTCGAAATATTTAGATACAAATTCATCAAGAGGAAATTATTATACCGTTATTATCAACGAGTGTTTCTAAAATACAATGAAAATGTACGAATGAAATGTTCGAAAGACCTACAAAAGAATGCAGCAGACATGAAGTCAGTCGTGTTCTGAAATAGGTCGAATGCATTTGGTAGCAAAAAAGTTTTATTCGAGTGGTGTAGAGCGACTGCCGTTTCAGCTTTTGAGCTGGTTAAAGTCCATCACATGAAACAAGGAAATAAAAAAGTGGGGATTGTTCCTTGCAAATATTCCTGTGGGTTTGAATAAATGCCATTTACGTAAATGGTGTTTTTTAGATTTTATTTTTATGAGCACGCGAATTGTGTGTCGGCGAAAGGTTGTTTGCACTTACACGTGTTTGCATTTTTATAGTATAACATGAAATGGAAATAAAATTGTAATCAAACGCTTGTCTTTGTTACTTATTTCCAGAATTGTGTCATAGGGCGTCACCACACCGCAATAAGCCGGTCAGAAAAAAATTGTATAATTATGTAATTAAGTAAATTCTTTGTCTTTTCTACAATGTTGTAACAGTTAAAGATGACAATAGTTGTTTATATAGGATAATTTGTAGTTGGAGCCTCATCTAAAATACTCTATATTTTAGGTCACTAGGCCTCCACCTCCAGAAGATCTGATCAATATTTATAAGTATACGGAAACCAAAAAGTATTATAAAACTAAGAGTGCGTGTGTGACGATGAGCTGTGCATGCGCATGCAAGTAAGCGTGTGTGGGAGTGTGAATGTATGTATGTATACGAAAAGCGAAAACGACGTTATGCATTTCGCACCTGCAATTCGAGCGTAAGCGAAGCGCGTAGCGTTTTTTTCGCTTTTCTTAATAGAACATAACACTTGTCTGATTGGCTCAAGCCGATACCACAGTAATTACTGTGGTAACCCTAAAATTTAACATTCTTGTTGTCATTGCTATACTTGTCATTACAAAGTATTACAATAAAAGTGCAGTTTGTTTTCGTTAAAGAATAGGATGATGAATTAGAGGGTTCATTAAAAAGTTATAAAATTACTTGCGGTTAAAAATATGAAACGTGTATGGAGTGCTAAAATGATGAATGAATGATATAATAGCAGGGAAGTCACACAATATGTAAATGTCTGCACCTACTTAAACGGGCAAATCTATTTATGGTGCTGACGCCATCATCCCACAAATGGCTAATGACTTCGTTTTGAATAAAAGATTTTTTTCTCCTTTTAATTTATAAGAAGATAGAAGATTAAATTTAAGTCCCCAACGGCAACCTGTAAGGAATTGAGCAATAAAGAAATACGTTCTCAGTTACCAAAAGTCTGATGTCATCAGAACAGGATTACGTTTAAGTGGACAAATGCAGGTTATTACTTACGATTTTTATTGCGGGTTGCTTTTGTCGTTTGTTAATTAAATTTTGTTGCCGTCGAGAAACTTTAATTCAAAATTTCAAAGCAACAAATAATAATCGAAAACATGTTGAGCTTTAGGCTTAAAATATTATTTAGCATTCCTGTATACAAGCGCATATTGGCGGCTACGTTAATGTATATTCACGTGCCCACAGGCATGCCGAAGCCTCTCTTCAGATCAGTCAGTCGTAATGTTAAAATGTTTGTTTAGTAGGATATTTGACGACCTCAGTGGTCCAACGGTTTGCAATGTGGACGCTGGATACGGAGGTTTCGATTCCCGGTAGGACCAATTTGGGGAACGAACTTTTCTAAATGGTTTGGTCTGGGTGTTCCGAGTAATGCCCCAGAGTGAGTTCCGTTGTTCTGGTACTTGTAGAATACGGAACTCCCTAGTTTGAAACCAGACAATAGGCGTGGTTGTCCGACACACTGATTCTGCATAACAGTAAATTTGTTGAATCAATCACTTTAAAAAAATATATATAATAAAATTGAGGACATACGCTAATTTTTAATACTAAACGGTGTGAAAACACGATTCCTAAAAATTTCGCGAAAAAAAAAACAAACTTACCTCGAAATTTTACAAGAAAACCGCAGTATTCAATAGGTACTTTACATATACCAATGATTTTTTTATATCAACTAAACTAAATAGAACACGTATTATATTACATGGATATTTCAAATGGCTACGTTTACGTTTACGTTTGTAAAAAAATAAATTCTGAAATAAAGCCAGTGTCCCTGCCGCTCGACCCAAGCAAAATTAACCTTATTTGTACGAGAAAAATCTGAATTCGCGCTGAGGTAGTATAGACACTTTAACAGTGATCTTGCTGAAGAAGAAGAAAACCACACTCCATATTTCAAGAAGGAAACAATTGTGAGCGAATAACCTTCGGAAGCCTGCCGACGTAACCCGAAGGCTAAAGAGGAGGTTGCTGGCTCGGTATCCCTAAACTTACCGCAGCTTTGTTTTTGTCATCAAATTAAGGTATATTGCGGTACCTCACCTAAAAACTCCCTGCCGTGCGGTTCCATCAACGGGATGGGTGGGTTAGTGAACCTCTTCAATTCTTTAGGCTGAATAAAGTCACAAAATTCTTTAAAGAAAATAAACGAACGAAACAAAGACGGGCAGTGGGTTAAAAGCCAATCTGCCTGCTCGAGTTTTTACCCAAAGGTTTTAACCTACTTCTGCCCAAAGTACTAATTTCAATGTGATTTTCAAGCGAATTGATCCAGTAGAAAGGCAAAATACGCAAGCAAGCTATAAACATTTTGTAATAATGTCACTTACATTTGAACAAAATTCGATTTAAAAATATTTATAGTTGTAAATAGCCTTTGCCTTCGATTTCAAGCATTAAAGGGTTTTAATCCGATTTAAACCCGGCATTAATAAAGCGTCATTAAAAACCCGGGTGTTTGTCCATCTCTGGCCACAAAAAATTACCTGGTGTTAAGCTACGATACGCATTTGTCTAAAAATGCTTACTCATTATAATCATCATCGTCATTCACAGCCTGACTTTACCCACTGATGGGTAATAAGACCTTTCGTAGTTTGTGTCATCCACTACGATCCAAGTCTCACCCATCTACGGCCCGCAACTTTGACGATATCACATTTGAGGTCCCACGTTTCTATAATCGTTTCTTGGTCACCATTGGGTGGTATGTCAACGATAGAAGGTTCGAGTTTTCCAGACTTTCTAATGAACCGAAATGAGGAACGATGAGGCTGGAACTAAATTGTAAAGTTCTTGCGCGCACTCTCCGAAATGTATCCGACAGAAAACCGACAAGCAAGCTAACGTACTGTAGTGCTCTATATTTTGAAACCTCGATTCCCCAACGAGAGTTGTCACCAATAAGTCTCTTTGCTTTTCGCTCCACCGAGAGTAAAGCAGCTAACTCGTATTGGGCACCATGTTAAAGATAACAGCAGTATTCGAGCGAACTTGCGCATGATAGAGACTTATAATCTATTCATGTTTAAAGTACAACCTGACACTGAAAAGGGTGCCTAATTTTTTCAGCAGCAGTTTTTGTCAAGCACTCAATGTGGCGACCAAAATTGACGTTGGTTATAAGTCCAGAGTTTACGCGGTGCTTTCTTTTGTATTTATTGTACTAGAGTAGAGCTCCTCGTGAAAGAGTTCGCCCAGGATAGTATTGCCACCTTACCTATTTCTGCCGCCAAGCAGTAATGTCAGCATTACTGTGTTCCGGTTTTAAAGGGTCCTTACCCTTCAAAACCGGAACCTGTAATTTCACCAGCACCCTTGTGCTGGTGAAATTACAGGCACATGGGATTTGTCAATTTAATATCTTTGCGATTTGAAACTACGAGAGGCACAGCAACTGTTATGGACAGGCGCACCATCTGGCGCACGACAAATCTATACACACTAAACAAGTAGTTTTTTACTTTGTTAGAATGCAATGAATACTACTATTAATAATCCTTAATGATTTAGTATCCACTTATGTGCATTATAATACAAGATATATGGCTTTATTGGCTTATTTTCAGCATGATCGAACACCGTTGAACATATTTTCTCTATTATCTATATTTTGGCAGATTGGCGTGATGCTCTTCATTATTCTGAGTGGCCGACTTGTCAGGGTGACATATTAAGATATCAGGTGAAACAAATCAGTAATTTCGCAACAGCTTGTTGAATAAATGCAGGTTCAAAATATGAGGATTCTGTCACAAAATATGTGGTTAAAAAGTTACCATTTTCATGTTTTTCCGAGTTACAGGCGGGTTGAAACTTTGCTGGCTACATGCCTGCCTCAAAATAAGTATATTATGAGTCCCTAGTTGAATTATGTATGAAGGGCTTATACCGGACGTCAGAATCGTGTGGTCGATGAGTGGAACAGTGAAAAATATGTTATTTATTATTTTTACCTATGGTTTTTGTAGAAATGTGATAGGCAATTAAATAATAGCCTGTAATCGAGAGACGTTTTCTACTTTGTTATTGATCATACGCGTTGTACGTGCTTGATACAAGCGTACTAAATTGTTGATCATATTGGTTTCCTGGATGAAATTGAGATCACACACGTTTAATGTAAAAAAAAATTAAAGGGAATACAGAGGTGGTAAGATCACCGAATTTAAATAAATATGACGAGCCCGGCCAACTGTCGTCGAGCAAAAGATTTTTTTTGTGATACTACTTGACGGGACGAACAAGTCGTGCGCCTGGTGGTAAACGACACGCCTGTCCATAACAGTTACAGTGCCATCCAGAGGTTTAAATCGCAAAGATCTGGGCACTACCACTGCGCCTGTCGCCCTGAGACATAAAGTTGACAAGGCCATTGTGCCTATAATTTCAACAGCATCCTTACTTACCCTCCTTTTGAAGGGTAAGTAAGGATGCAGTAACGCACACATTACTGCTTAGCGGTAAAAATATAGGCAGTACTTCCCTGGACGAACTCTTTCACAAAGAGCTCTACTTCTACATGGTCGGTCGACCATGTGTCTTTTCCTCATCACACGACAGATATTGCGCTGGCGACGGCTGCCGATTATACCTGATCGAAGAGGAAGCAAAAACACTTGTTATATTATTATATTTCATGTTTCTGGAAATGCTTTTCTCAGCCAATTAGGGGCAAAGGCAGGGCTCCATTTACACTCAAGATTTAAATTCAATTTCATGCTACTAACAATCAGAAGGCCCCAGGTCCAAAATACAAAGCTCAGCGAATTGTTAACTATACAAAGACATATTTTCCGGTTGGAATTTCCAGGCTCATGGAGAGTGTTCAGTATCAGAAACGAAGAAAAGTAAAAAAGAAAGAGTTTACGTACTTACCTTACTATAAAAGTTGTTATATCGAGTTCTTAGGTTCTCGCGATTTTTACATATAGGAAAAATTTACTCACGAACAGTAAAGCCACCATAAGATAGGTCTTTACAGGTAAAGTGCCCGAAACGATGATTTGTTTGAAGAAACAAACATACGCGATATAGATTCGAAAAAATAGTTTCATATCCTATAAAGCTGTTCTCTGTATTTGTTAATAAGTAATGTCTTTACCATAAAAATACATGAGTCGAATCTGCAATGAAGAAAACGAAAGAGTTTCTACAAAAGGGTTTAGCAGAGAAATTATGAAGAATTTAGGAAAAAAAATACAACCAAAAGGAGGCGAAACTCTCAAGCCTTTGTTATGCTCAACAAAGAGAAATGTAATGGCTAAGGAGTTTTTAAACCGTTAATAAATTGGGCGCCTTAATTGCCACAATTATTTTCTTGTGTTCCTGATTTTTAATATAGCTCAACATTTTAAATTTATACGCGGAAACTTGGACTAATCACGTATTGTGTTAATTGTTTTGAATATAAACATACAAATTGAAAATCACCCCGATTCACCACAATCACCACAATTCTTCACATCCTATTTATTACATTCTATCCTCACAACCACTTACATGATTTTAATTTAACAAAATTTTAAGTGCTGGAAGCTAACAGTAGGATTAAATTATATGAATGAAATTGGATCCCCGCGGCAAGGTGCTTAAGATGCTGGCAACGTTCCCTATTTGTATGGTTTATTGTATCTGACGAGTTCTACAAAACCATTACGTCATAGCAACAAATATTTACGTAACATTAGAAATTACTATTTAAAAATACAGTTAATTACATGGACTGCAACACAGTAAATGTTAAATTGTGTTAACACTAATTTATGCCACCGAGGTTTATATCCTAACGAACGGTTTGTTAATTATATTTCAATGACTAACTGACCCTATTCCCCAATGTTCAGGCCTGTTTTAGATCCGAAAAAACAGTTTCATTTCCAATGTGTAGCAATAGTGAAAACTTAAGAACTCTATATATTATAAATGATTTTTGTATATTTCCGTCCAAAGGTGACTTTTAGACCTTTTTTCCTTTAACTGGCGCTTAGGCAAATTCACAGAATACAGATAAGTTAAGAAGTTCGGCAGGAAATTGCTTGTCTCCACGATTCATTGTCTCTGCGATGCGATGTGACTAAATGAAGCAAAATTTTGCCAAAAATAACAAAGTGTCGCATTTGCTCTCTGTTCTCGTAATTCAGTATAAATTTATCGTTTATAGTATTTATATTTTCTGCCAAGACACAGGCGCAACACTTACTTTTTAATCCAATAAAATGGTAAACGTTCGTAAATTACACGTGACATTCAGGTTTGTTAATTATGTGTTACTGACCCAATTTCCCAATATTTGCAATGATTACTAGGGTCTTCTCTTTGCCCACAAACGGTTCGACTCCGAGCTTCGAGACAATATCCTCCTCCAGTACGAAACTCCTCCTCCAGTACGAAACTCAAAGTCATCTTATACTTTTAAAAGAAAGTGCAAGCTTTGGTTACTTTCGAGGCAAAGATCATAAAGTAATTGGATGTAGTTTGTAATTATATTTTTACGTGT
>NW_020653780.1:1380374-1495312 GCF_003589595.1 Hyposmocoma kahamanoa
TATATATATATATATATATATATATATATTTATTATTTTGTGATATCTTTTGGAGCTACTCGAGACGCGTCAGACAAATACTATGATTAAAATGTAGCGAGTTTCAAAAAGGTAGGGTCTGAAAAACAGCTTAAGCTGAGACTCTATCCTTTTTATCTACACAGTATCTATAAGTGATGTTATTTACGACTAAATTGTTTTGTGAATGTAGATAAATAAAGTTCTTTATTATTATTATTATTAATATTTCGATTTGATTCCTTCTGCAAGTTTTATTACATTTAAATGGGAAAAACTGAAAGAAAACTGTATAGCTCAATTTTGTACAATAAATATAAAAATAAATTGTGCATTAGCATTGATTGATTACCTATTGATTAAGTGCTGAATTATTGTATTTTTATTATTAAATTATTCAATATACTAAGTTTAATAAATTTTTATTACATGCAGAAGAATAGGACTACTATATGGTAGCCATATTTTCTAATAACGTAATCATCATACTTAATGAGAACATTTCAACGCAAAAGTGTTTTTTTGTATAAGTCGTGCGGAGTATGTAAAAACACGAGATATCGGATAAATGAAATTCGTCAAAAGAAAATATTTTTTTATTAGCTGGTATTTCGAAATTGCAATAAATATTGGGAATATTACGAAATTCTTGAAAGAACTTACGTTCTACGGCTGGGGGTTTCTGTGAAATTGGTGATTCTTCCGTAGTATAGCAAATATCTCCCTAGGCGACAATATTTTTTCCATCAGTTGTAACGTCTGACTTTTTGCCGGTTACCATTCCATAAACTAAAATTACATATAGTCTGACGTAAATACTATTAGCTGAAATTCCAAAATAAATATTGTGTTCATTTTTGTATTAGTAAATAGAGTATTTGTAAAAATAATCCGACCTCAATAATTTGTAAAATTACATCTATGCCAAGTATTATTGAAATTGGTGAACGGAAAGTGAATGAAATCTAATAAACCAGATTCATCCGTTAATTTGCCACCTTTATATTTTATCCAAATTTAAATGGGACCACTACTCTAGCCGTTCATTGGAAAATGTGTTAAATTGGAAGAGTTTATTTAGATGTAGTTAAGTAAACGTTGTGTAATACTCCTTTCAAGATGGCACGTGTGCGTATTCTATTGGAAGGAGGGGTCAAGTGATTGTAGCCTGAGATAGTCACTTATAAACTCTTAGTACTCTTGGCACATTTGAAGATTCATAACAAGAACAGGCGCAGTAATGATCCCTGACTGACGCTTTAGTCCAATTGGATCGAATTTAGAGAAGAGGCCTCTTTGTTGAGAAAATTAAGCTCAATGATGACGCTTAATTATCACTTATACAAGTGTACGGTATTATATATATCAGTAAATTTACTAAACATAATGGCCATTGCTGCGAGGTAGCAGCATTATCACTAATTCGGGAAGTCTGAAGTTAGCCGTCGGTCGCATGGTAACTAAATTAAGCTACAAGCATGTTATATGTCAAATACGTCTCTAAATCAGACTAGATAATCATATTTAGTCTTAATTGAAAACGTACGAATGAGGCTTGGCTTGGTTTTAATAGAGCTCACACTAACACAGTGGTATTTTTAAAATTTTGTTGTTATTATACTGCAAATGGAGATTGCATGATTCGGTGTTAAATCGTGACTTTTTAATCATACTGTATCATTGCATTGCCACTTATTGCTTTAAACCACAAAGATCTGCGGGGCACTGCCACTGCGCCCGTTTCTGTGAGACATATGCTGACAAGTCCCATGTGCCTGTAATTTCACCAGCACCCTTCAAAATTGAAACATGCTAACACTCGCATTACTGCTTGGAGGCAGAATAGGTAAGGTAGCAGTACTTCCCTGGACGAAAATTGCTGCGAAAGGGTATGGAAGCGAATCTTTGTAGTGAAATTGTAATAATGAGTTTTATGTCAGTTGTGAAAAATACAAACTCGATACAAGACAGTACCGCGGGAATTTCTGAGACTGCGCAAGAATTCTCCGGATGGGAGGCGATCTATTTCTTGGCTCGTATCTAGTTTGTACGTCACAGAATTGATATAACGATCATTATGCTATGGTTACAAAAACTTGCTTCCATTCCGTTCCGCAGCAATGTACATTGAGCCTAGAAAAGAAAACGCTACTGATATCTTACGGGCATAGTAAAGTTATAAAAAAATAAGCAATATCGTTAAGCAAAAGACTTTTAAAAATAAATAGTGTTACACAGCGTCCTATGTTTAGTAACAATAACAAATAAATAACAAAGAAAACTGTGAAGTTGTCTATTTAAAAACACAAACGATAAAGGCAACTGCGACACAACAGATATTAATTTGAAATTCAGCTTATTGGGCGAATGAGGCTTACATCGAAGGGTTTGCTAATTATGTTTAGATATTTCCAACCCACTGGCGGTTTTCCAATATTCCCAATAATTGCCACTGTCTTCACTTTTGCTAACAAAGGTTATGCGAGCTTCGTGCCGATACCTCGATTTGATTCTAATTGCGAGATAATCAAAATATTACTGATATGATATATGATATACATATATATATATATAAATATATATATATAAGGATGAGGACTGAGGCAGCTGGGAGATCAATATTGATTGTAACCCAGTGAACATCCGATGGATGCTCAAGCCTGTGTCGTCGTTGTGGCAGCATGCACGTTGAACACAATTTAGGGAAACAGTTAGGAAGTAGTGATGTTTAGAAATTTTGTTAGGATCATTCAGCCAGGCTAGAGTCGCTGAAATAAAGTGTTAGGGTTTAGTCAGGTTCGCTAATTAGCTAGGATAGCGAGTAATTATATTTTGATTTGTTTGATTAGGATGTGGTCATGGTTTGTCCTTTTAGATAGGTTTTTGGCAGACTAAAGCCATAGCCTCCTCGGTGGTTACTTGTTGGTAAGGTAATAGCTTCCGAGCAGTGTGTGGCTAGCCTATAGTAATGGCTGATCACTTATGTAAGTTGCCTATCGTAGGTAGAGCACCAGCTAGGGATATTCACCCCTTCAGCTGTGAGGAAGAGGGATGTAGTCTAGGCTCTACTCTATGAGTAGAATCACTTGCTGAATGAATAGTTTTGTAATTAGAATGATTTGTAAAATGAAATAAGAAAAGAAGAAGACATCTTGGGATAACGAAATATAACCCAACGCTAAAAATATGTAAAAAAAAGTGCAATAAAGTATATTTTGAAGATTACACCAGTTTAAATTCATAAAAGTACCTCTCGCTACGCAACCCAAGCTACGCCCCAGTTACAAATGTATGTGTATATATATATATATATATATTCAATCGATTAAATAATATAAGAGATGTTAGAAGACAGTCATTTCGTTACAATATTGAAATTAAAAATAATATTGTGGTGTATAGTAAAATAAAGGTAAGCCCCTGCTTTCACCATTACGACTCTAGAAATCGGTGTGGACGGACGTATCGCATGTGCAGGTTAGATCTATGAACTTTTTTTTACATATTAGGTAGGCAGCAAACAAGCATATAGGCCGCCTTATGGAAAGCGGTCACCGTCGCCTATGAACGCCTGCAAAATACCAGAGGCGTCACGAGCGCATTGCAAACTCTTTAGAACCCTTCTTAAACCCCTTTTGAAGGACTCCATGCTGTATCCCTGCGGGCAAACCCCGATAGGGAGGTCATTCCACAACCTAATTGTACGTCTAGAAGGATCGAATTTGCCGCGAATCGTCGTAGTACTGGGTGCTCGTCCACAAGCAATGCGCGATTTTTGATGAATCCATACTAGAAACTCCTTGGTTACGTTCAGTTTACGCAAACTTCAGAGCGAGTGCACGTATATGGAGCGTCAAAATTTGAACACAGAAATGTTTATAGATGAAATAGAAACAAGACCGACAATATGGGATATGGAATCTCCAAAGACAAAGACAAAACTTCAGATACAAAGTTACAAACATTTTGTGTGTCACTCTATCGCAAAGAATTGGACGTAATAAATAAATCTGCATTCCCTTTGTTTTCGTCTCTTCAAGCGACTGTAAGCTAGCCACAACTCGACTTGTCCATGTTTAATACTGACTGAATCCGTCCTCAAATAACTTAACTAAACATAGTTTTATTGAGCTATCCCAATAGAAAGTAGTGTATATATCTCACAAAGATCGATATGTCTATGACGCACGATCTTACTTAAAAGATCTTATGACACATAGACAGTCCAAGGTCTAGATTGTAAAATCTAGTATTTTATAGCAGTAGAGGTCCTTCATCCAGAGCAGTACTGCCACTTTACTTATTTTTACCGCATGTAGCTTACCACTACACGCACTACTTGTACGTTTCGTCACTTGGTGTCATGAAAAGAAAAGAAATCCAGTGTACTGTACCTACATACGTTTAGCATCTATGTATACCAATTACATGACGACTGTTGTAAATGGTGCAAAAGTCTTCGAACGAGAGTTTTCTAGATTAAAGAAATAAATAGACTTCGTTAAATCTCGTACGTTTCTTTTGCATCACAGGGAGTAATATAAAAGTAGTTTAAAAAAAATACGATACGTCATCGTATTCTCATTTCAATGCAATATTTTTTTCTTGAAAATGTCGTAGCGTATGAAAATGCAATTCGTCACCTCGCGTCAATTCGTGACGAATAGACAATTTTTAAATATTTCGTAATGTATGCCTTTTATATTTCATTTCTAATCTACGTTTAGTTTGGGCCGCACTTTCGCGTGACCATGGAGACGGAGCAAGAGTTGCGCCGTCATGTCGGCCAGATGTTGCCCACTGCTGCAGGCCCTGCGGACACCTGATATACCTTTTCATATTTCTTTTTTAGTCTATAGTTTGTTGCCTTAGTTACGTCTTGTTTACTTGACATTTACCACTCAATTCAAAAAAAATTGAAATTATTGAACATTTGGCTTGATGGATTTATTGAAATGCCATAAAACCAATATTAAAAAGAAAAAATGGTATTTTAATAAGAGAGTTGTGAAATTTCAAAATTAATTGAGTAAATATTAGCTCTTCCACATTACCCAAGAAATGTAACCAAAATGTATAATGAATAGCAAAACTGAAAAAGTACAGATAGGCTTAGTCATTTATTTAAATACTTCTGTTATGTAGTACCTACCTATGAATTACCGGTTCAAAGTGAAGTGCGATTTTAAAATGTTATTTAGGTGTGTTTGTTATTTTTCAAAAGCCGTAATTAGGTCTTTGCTAATTTTATATACCACTGAAAACATTCAAAGTATGTCTTATTAAATAAAAAAAGTATAATTTGGTATAATTAATTCATTTATTTCAAATAACATTGACTTTCGTACACAAAGGCATATATGAGAGAAGATGAATTTATAAAAATATACAGTCAAAGAAAAGAAAGAAAGAGAAAAGAAACCATTTGAAATCGGAAATTGCTTATATGGTATGACAACTACAAATTGCGATGATTGCAAATGTGATTAAAGGTAAAGTGGAAGGCAAGAGTGAGCATAAAGGATTTTGACGCAATAAATTGGACAGAATACGTATGGTTAATGCGTTTGTTACACCACCACTAGCTAGCTAAGTTTATGATGAAATTATTACTTGTGCTCGTGAAGTACAATTTTAGACTACGTTATTAAAACTAAACGTTGTCAATTTAGTTATCAAATGTAGCACCCATTTATGTTGATCTTTTGAAGCCATTTCTGAATTTCTTACCAAGACTTCTACTAAATGGCCAACAATTTTCACATAACCCACTACCTCACCATCTACTTTCCAAATACGCCTTTCAGCTGTTGGATACTCGTCCGAACCATTGAATTTAAGCTTTTGCAAATAATTAACCACTCATGGATACTGTATTACTATATCCAATTGACCAGTGTAAACTACTACAGTATAGTAATTTAATAATTCCGATAACCAATCAGCTGCTGACTGCATCATATCTGGACATTAAGTGCATGTACATCGTTATTAAGAAAATTGTATACTATAGACCCAACATGAATATCTTTACGGATGGAATCCTCTTCAGTTATATTTACAAATCCCTGGTCTACGTCCTGTCTGTTTTTAAATAATTGTACTCAGAAATATTACCGCTCCAACGAAGAAACTGTTCATTAATATTTCGAAACGATGTAGCCGCTTCCAACCATTGTTTACTATGTATTTGGGATAAATCTTGCATTTCCTTAGCTTTTTTTTTATACCTGACAGGCAAATGACTCCACTCCACCTGATGTTAAGTGGAAAGTGGTATCCAAACGCGAAGGAACCTAGTGCAGCGATGGAATCCTCACTGCACTAGCCGCCTCCACCAAGCTTTTAAAGTTGTCGCTTGTTCTTCATCTATTAGACCAATTTCGTAAAAGTATTGACTATAGACGAATTGATTAACAGGATCTGTCAGTCCATTACCAATGGCCATTCCTTTAAGATTTATTTTCAAATCTGTTGTTGGGTTTTTGTAATGAATTGTATAAGCGAAAACTGGTATGTATTTGCCAGCGTACGACTCTCAAGTTATGAAGAAGTTGTTTTTTTGCAATTCGGGAAATAAATGTAGAAATTAAATAATCGCTGAAAACAGGTGTTCACCAATTCCTGTCTCATTCTTACAATGCCCTTCTGTACAATTGGTGAAACTGAATCCAGTGCCGACAGGACTGTCAATATAAAACACATGGTTATGAAGCGCCCAATTAATATTTCTAGTTTGAAAACTGCCATTGACTACTTGCAATGGACCATTTTCAACGAATAATCCGTAAAGAGAGGAATCTCCGGGACCTCCTTATAGCCAAACTATTACAGAGGTGTTCTTGTTTATTTTAATAGCTAGAAAATACCACAGATATAAGTTAGAATCGACGTTGAAAAACGCAGAATAGCTTTTGATGTTTAAATTCTCCGTGAAAATTACACGAGATAATTGTCTTCCTCGTCTATTTTTCCACTTTCAATGTAAGGAGTTAGAAACAGAGGTGTCCCTGGATCATTGAAATCGTGATGGCTTCCTATATTAATTGTCTCTTGTGATTGATTTCGTTGATTTTTTGATGAATCGTAGTGCAATAAACATTGCGTTGATATCAAAACATTGAACAACGATATCCAGAAGAACAATTTCATGATTATTTCATAAAGTAGCCGTAACTTTTTATATACATATATTAACTAAAGGGACTTGTGTAATTAAGTCACATTTATACATTTTACGATCTTATATATTTATTTGCCCATTAGCATTGTTTTACCTAGTGTTATATATGTACATACTTTGCCTTATCAATGCGAAAAAAATTATTTAGACAATTCGTATGTCTACGTGTAAAAATTATCAACACAATATTTTCTTACATTGTGTACTGAACAATGGTAATTTATTATTAAGTAATTCTTTAAACTATTCTTATATTCATCATATATTGTGTTGCTTGCCATCGTGGGGAAAGGATTTGCCACACGGCATAAGGTACTCCCCGATTGTTGCCAGGGTTTGCCAGATGTACTTACAAGAAAACGAATAGTACGTCGTGCGGGGAGGCTCCTTTCGTGTACCCCATTCATATGACAAAAACGCTTATCGTCGCTTTACTTTTTCAAACTCGTATCCTAAAATACAAAGTTACTGAAATGCAAAAATGGATTGTATATATAAATTTTGCAGTCTGATTTTACATCACATTTCCTTCATACTCACACTGGCTTTTACCTATTCTTAAAGTAATGCATCCAAATTAACACCTTTCATAAGAAATTTAAAATCAATTGAAAGTTTTGCCGTCTCCTGAATAATAACTCTTTATAAGGTACGAGTTTGAAAAAGTAAGGCATCGTTATTGTCCAATCACAATAGTATACATACTAGGAAAATAAACTATTTTTCCGGATTTAAATCGCGTAGATTTGGTTTTTGCAAAAAAATCGTGAAAACCAAATAAATAAAGATCGGCAACAAACACTTGGAAAAATTCGTGAGGTCCGTCGGTTCGTTCAGTGGCTTAGTTGGCATAGCGTCTGGCACGGTTTGCCGGGAGACGTTGGTTCGAATCCAATCGGATCGAAGTGAATTTTTTTTAAGTATTAGATCTTTGTTTAATAATTATATTATTAATCAAAGATCATCATATCATAAAACACATCAATCATTCAATTGAATTAAAAATTCTGACACAAAAAATAATTCTATGTCCCACCAAATTTTTTACCTTAAAGACTTAAGCCGATTCTGCATTGACTAACCTGATAAAACCCGTTATAAGAAGTAAACAGAACTTACTAATATATATCTTCAAAAATTTATATCGTGTTTTGTTGCGTTCCATAATTGATTCAATGCTTTAGGTGTACTGCATTTAATAATAAATAATCTGCCATACTACCACACCATAAGTAATAAGTAATAAGTAGCAGTAGAGCTCCTTGTGAAAAGGTTCGTCCAGGGAAGTACTGCCACCTTACCTATTTCTACCGCCAAGCAGTAATGGTCACATTACTGTGTTCCGGTTGTGAAGGGTAAGGGTGCTGGTGAAATTACAGGCACATGAGACTTGTCAACTTATGTCTCAGGGTGACGGGCGCAGAGGCAGTGCCCCCAAGATCTTTGTAATTTAAAGCTCTTGGTGGCACTGCAACTGTTATGGGCATGCGTGTAGCTTACCACCAGACTCCCGACTTGCTCGTCCCGTCACTTGGTATTATAAAAAAAAAAACCATGTTCCTGGTCTCAAACTAGGGATTCCATGTACTATGACCTCCAGAACAACGAAATTCTCACCGGGGCACTACCCAGAGCGACCAGACCTGTGGCCGTAGCATGTTAGAATATGTGTGATAGACCTCCCAGTGACAATATTTAATTCAGTTGATAAATCTAAGTTTGCGTTTTTGGTAATGAACTATTGTTATACATTTTGAAGAACAAGGGCAATGATATAAAATAGCTCATATATCTATTTTTGTCGTTTAATCATCGCCGCCAAAACCATGAAACAAAAAATGTCTTTCATCTCGTTTGTCTCGTTCATTTTTTTACGATGATAAAATTACTGCGCAAATGTTTTAAAATCAGCTGTGACCTTGCAGTCATGTTTGGCACTATGTTAATTTTTCGCAGTCATGGTCGCCGGCGCTCGCGATGATATAAAAATATAACGTCACGGTGCTCGCCATGTTCGCTATTGTGATAAAAGTTTAAAAGTTTAAAGTTTATCACTTGAATTTGACAGCTAACTGTGGGTATAATGGCTTTATCAAGCCGGCATACTACGGGGGCATATACGACTAAAAAAATATAACTTTTTGGTTGTATAATATACGCAAGATGTCTAAGAAGGTAATAAAATAACGTGCCTATGTCCAAAAGTATTGTTATTGGAAATGTAGATTGGTTATACGCGCTTCCGGAATTCTACACACAATGGATTTGTCCTAAAAAGTTCAAAATTGTCTTTACGAACATAACGATGAACCCAATTACAAACTTTAAGGGTCGTCTATTGCAGCTCCATATTCTGCCAGTGGGTTGGGAAATTTACGTCGAAAGTCGGACATAGATATTGAGCAAGTCAATAGACACTTTGATTGATGGCGAGTGTCATTACGTGGGTAGGCAAGCTTTTGCTAAAACATTACCTTTGTGGATGCGTTTTTGTGGTCCATAGCTGTTTGTCTAAAGAACCAATTTCGACCAATACTTATAAATATCGTACCGCTCTCCTTATTCTGATTTCATAGTAGTGCTTGCGTATGCTCGGAAGAGTGTGAAGTGGGAGGTGTGTTTCGCACGAAATTTTTATACAACAGTGACCTCAGTCGTAACGATATTTACACATTCTTCCATTCTAGACTAGAACTCCCGCATTACCCATTACGGCCAGGGGGAAAGACTCTAAAACCGGTTCAGTTCTTTACTATGAGATATGCAATCGTTTTAAGTTAGCTACATTATTTTAATAGGTAAAATTCGAGAAAATACGTAAGTATAGAAAAACTTTCATACGTCCAAAGAGTCGTTAAAAACCAAAAACAAATATCTACAACAAGTACATAGAAAAATTTGTAATGTCTGCTGGTTCGTTCCGTAGCTCAATTGAGAGAGCGTCAGGTAGGTACGTATGCTGAAGGCGCTGGTTTGAATCCAGCCGGATTATTCGAATTGTTTTAGTGTTCGATCTTTTTGATAATAATGAAATATGATTTATTTTGGCATTATTCACAAAATGTAACTGTATTCGATTAGTCACATCTTAGAATCGGTAGATCGTGGAGACCGTTTAGGCGTTTAGCTTTAGAGCTATCCGTTGTATAATACCATGTAAACGTGTGTGTGATCAATGTAATATTCCTGATTCACTGCTTTAAAGTATTTTTTTTTATAATTATTATCGAACACTCAGAAAAAACACTCAGAAAAAAATCCTTCGATCCGGTCGGATTTGAACCGACGTCTTCTTGCATACCGTGCTAGACGCTATACCAACTAAGCCACGGAACGAACCAACGGACCTCACGAATTTTTCTATGTGCTTGCGTCGTGTCTTTGTACTTGGTCTTTCAACGACTTTTTAGTCGTAGCGCCATCTATGAGAAATCTATTGCAGATTTATCACCCAGTTAGTACCTTTACAGCTACCAGTCCTTTTTATAAAATGTAAGTGCGCATTTGACCTCCATCTCACATGATGGAAAGTGACCATGAGGTCGATGATGGAGCATGCACACCTAAATAATGCCTATTCACTCTCGCCTTGAAAAGGTCCAAGTTGTAACGTTCAGGGAACAAGTCTGCAAGCAGAGAATTCCACTCCATAGCCGTTCGACATATTAATGCGGAAGCGTAACGCTTCATGCGAATCTTTGGAATATCCACAACATAGGTATCGAAGCCTACGTCTGGTTCCCCGATGATGAAAAGGGGAAGGTGGAATTAAATCGTGTAATGATGGTATTATGCACACTCTCCGTGATATATCCGGTAAAATATCGATAAGCAGGCGACTTTACGGCGGTCATCATGATATATTCGCATATTTCATATTTTGTGGTCATTAAAGTGCAAATAGAAATTGCGAGCATTTACTAAAATGCTGCCTATAGGACATTTGCAATATTAAGGAGTTAAGTATAGTTAAAATTGCCATATTGGTGGTGGTGCACAAGAGTATCGGTACCCTCCCCGCCTTCTGGTCCGAAACACACCGGGTGCTGGCTTGTGGAAGAATTATCTAGAACAAGGTGAGATCTGCACAGAATGAGAACCCTACCAAAAACAGCAATTTTAGAATAGAATAATCCAACGGATCAGTGTACTTGCATAGTTTCAAATTCAAACTTGAAATTCAAATCATTTATTGAAGATTTACATTGCGCTGCATTCCTCAGCTCCCTTCTCCAATTTGAATGCAAATCACCTTTATAAATACCCCTCATGGCAAAGCTATACTTCATTAATGAGCGGTAAGGCAATATAAACAATCACTTGATCACATCATATCCCTTATAACTTTTTAGTCCAAGTATTTATTTTGCCATTTGTATATGGAGGGCTCCAAAGCAAAATCTTTTATAATTACGAGAATGTTCTTAAAAGAAATTGCCTATTTCATTATAGTATACTTTTCATGCTCGTTTCTTGAGGTAGCACAGAAGGGAATAATTTTTTTTATCCTTTCGATGATATTTTTACAAATAAGCTTATCTTATTTGTACAAACTTCATAAAAGTTTCTTGGGAGAGTTTGGTTGCTACGCTTAATATTACAGTCACATCCATTACAGTTTTTGTACATTACGTACATTGTATCTAAGAAATATTTTTTTTATTTCATTTTTAACAGACTTTTTACTACCTTTAATATTTTTTAAGTGTTACGGAGGACAGTTAAACAATGTTGGAATTAAATAATCCTTAGGTCTTTTACCATATGGTTATTTGTTTTAAAAGTTTATAGCTGCCCATCGTTGCTTGTCTTGTTGGATAATTATAATTTTTTGGTACTTTATATTCATGACTTGAATATTCTTGTAATATTTGACAAAGCAAACATTTTTTTTAACAGGAATTATCTTAAATATTTTATATAACATGTCATAACTTTGCGTTCCTTTACACTTTCTATGCATTTTCTTATCAGCTAACAGCTTTAAGAACGTTATTTGGAGTGACCTAATTTTGTTAAGACGTATCGCATAGGTAGTACAATATGTTCCCATACAGTCATTTATTACAGATTCATCAAGAGCATGATAGACAGTATACATGTAGGATCGCACGAGGAGTATAATAAGCAAACATGTTGAATCTGCCTAACATTCACACAACAAGCAATCTAAGTGCAAAGAACATCTATATGTAACGACCAACTAAATCGATCATCTACCATAGCCCCCACGTATCTATAATTACTAACTTGTTCTATAAACGGACAGGTACATGTAATGCTACCGCGATGCAGACAGTCGAATGAGTAACCTATCAAATGCAATGGTTGTTCTATGGTTCCTAGGCTCCTCTTATGCCCTGAACATATGTGCATGGATTTTGTTTTGTTTATGTTTAGAATATCCGTTATCATGTGCCCATCTGTTTATATCATTAAAGTTCTCGTGTAGATTTTGCAACAATGCGGTTAGGTCTTGTCCTGCACTCATAGGACATGTATGGTCCGCAAACATATAACATTTTCATTTTTTTATTAAAATAGGCATGCTATTGACGTGGAGTATGTAACGTAGAGTAGAGGTCCGGTCACAGAGCCTTGGGCCACGCCAAACTTCACATTTTTAAATCACTAACACATTCATTTAAAGGATTTCAAAAGGGTTTGTGATCCAAGATGTCAAATGCTTTCCTGAAGTCTATAAAAATGACTAATACATGATATTTTTTATTTAGACTATATTTATGTAAATTAAGATTACAAAACAGGTATATTTTAACGATCATACAATTGCATAGCGCACGAAAAGTACACTGTAATGGGCCCCATAACTAATTTCATGAAAATTCACACATTTGTCGAGTTTTGCCTCGGTCCCCTCGATATTTTTCACCTTTTCACCTATTTTTCACAACACAAATTTGTGGGAAAATAGTCAACATCACGAGTAACTCAAGAAAGTGTATTACTGGATTCAAAAGATTTTGTCGCGCCTATGTGTTAATAGTAACTAAAATAAGCGAATTCAACAGAAATTACCACTTTATTGTTGACAATAATTAATTTCTGACTTTTTATTGTATTGTCTAATTAGCCTAATCAGGTCATTTCTCTTTTATAATAAAAAAAGTAATGAAGTAGGTTCATGCAAGAGAATACCTTAAATATATAACACGACAAAATGCAGTTGGATTAAAAATCTCCTTAAATGCAATTAATAATTTTATTATGTAAAAGAGAAAGGAAACAATAAAGATTATAAAAATCGGATAGAAAATACGAGCAACTAAACACGGCATGACAATTACGAATTATGACGATTATAAATCTGAATGAAGGCTCAAGTTTACGATGACAACGATGATGTTGTTATCTGTACTTGTGAAGTATAACTCTACAACACATTATCAAAACTAAGCTCTGTCAATTTAGTGATCAAATTCAACGCCCATTTGGGTTGATCTTTTGGAACCATATGCCCCGAATTCCTGACTAACACTTCTACCAAATGGCCGACAGTTTTCATATAACCTGCAATCTCACCATCTACTTTCCAAATACGCCTTTCAGCCGTTGGATACTCATCGGAACCATTGAATTTAAGCTTTTGCAAATAATTAACTACTGATGGATACGGTATTATTACATCTAATTGACCAGTATAAACTACTACAGTGTAGTAATTTAATAATTCCGATAACCAATCAGCAACTGACTGCATAATATCTGCCACTAAGGTAAAATATACGGTGTCATTTTGAGAATGGTATGCTAGAGATCCGACATGAATATCTTTGCGGATATGGTTCTCTTCAATTTTATTTGTAAATTCCGGGTTCAACGTACGGGCTTCTTCTAAATAATTATATTCAGACACACCACTCCAATTTTTAAACAGTTTAATAAGAAGATTAAACGATATATCCGCTGCCACCCATTGCTTCATGCGTATTAGGGACAAAGCTCGCATTTCCCTTTTTTTTATTTCAGCCGCTTGTTTTTCATCTATTAAACCGATTTCGTAAAAGTACTGACTAAAGACGAATTGATTGACAGGATCTGTCAATCCATTGCCAATAGCCATTCCTTTAAGATTAATTTTCAAATCAGCTGTTGGATTTTTCTTATGAATCGTATAAGCAAAAGCTGGTACGTATTTGCCACCGTATGACTCTCCAGTAATGAAGAAGTTTTGTTTTTGTAATTCGGGAAATAGATGTAGAAATTGAATAAGCGTTGAATACAGATGTTCACCAACTCGTGTCTCATTTTTACAAAGTCCTTCTTTATGATTGGTGAAACTGAATCCAGTGCCAACAGGACTGTCAATGTAAACCATGTGGTTATGAAGCGACCAATTAAGGTCTCTAGATTGAAAACTGCCATTGACTACTTGCAGTGGACCATTTTCAACGAATAATCCATAAAGAGAGGATGCTCCAGGACCTCCTTGTAGCCACACTATTACAGGCGTGTTCTCGTTTGTTTTAACAGCTGGAAAATACCACAGATATAAGTTAGAATCATATCTCTTGTCCACAGTAAAAAATCCGGAATAGCTTTTGATATTAAAGTTCTCCGTGAAAGTCACTCGAGATAGTTGTCTTGCCTCGTCTATTTTTCCATTTTCAATGTAAGGAGTTAGAAACAGAGGTTTGCCTGGGTCATTGGAGTCCTTACGGTTTTTTGTATCCCGTAGGGATTGACCCTGTAAAATTTCTGGTGAATGGTGGTATAAAACACATTGCGTTGATATCAAAAGTTTGAGCACTGAAATCCAGAATAAAAAATTCATATTTGAACTCAACTAACTACGACACTTGATGAAACTTAACTAAATAAACTCCCATAACTTTGCTACTTTTATTCATAAACTTCAACACTTTATAAATCTAAATATTTATTGTACCTAGACAGTCTTATCAAAGCGAAAATGTATTTCCTATTTAAAAAAGAAATTCCTGTACATTTGTAAATATTTTTAAAGGTAATATTTTTAACATATATGTATATATTCATTATAGCAATTTATCATTAATGATATTCCAAACTGCGATAAGGAAAATTTTATTCTCCATTACGGCTTTGGCGCAGAATGTCCATTTTCGCAATACCACATACTGATATAAATCATATAATAAAACACTAAATAAAGCAGCTATATAACAATCTCGTACTTGTAAATAATAGGTCAGTTAGTGTTAACAATAGTGCAATTGTAAATAATATTGCTAATGTAAATAATAATATTGTAGTAATTAGCAGTCAGATATATTATATTAGTACTAGCCAAACTAAGCAATAAAATGTTCACGTCTCCGACACATCAACAGCTATGCTGGAGATTGCTAAATATTGAACAAATAAGTAATTTTTTAAAAGTGAAACGTGACAAAGCATTTCTGGTAGGCGGCAGTAGGTTGTTCCAGCCTTTTGAGGCAGCATAGCGAAAGCTACCTCGAAAGCTCGCTGTTCTGTGTCGAGGGCACACGAAACGAGAAGCATGTCTAACGTGCACTTAGATACTTACATATACCAATGATTTTTTTATATCAACTAAACTAAATAGAACACGTATACCATACGATGTACATTTTTCTTTTCTTCTGTTTTTCATTCGTTTGTAAAAAAATAAAGGCTTTATTCCTAGTCGCTGTCGCTCGACCCAAGCAAAATTAACCGCATTTGTTCGGGAAAAATATGAATTCGAGCTGAGGTAGTATAGACACCTCTTCAATTCTTTAGGCTGAATAAAGTCACAAAATTCTTTAAAGAAAAATAAACGAATGAAACAAAGGCGGGCTGTGGGTTTTAACCCACTTCTGCCCAAAGTCGTAATTTCAATGTGATTTTCAAGCAAATTGATCCAATAGAAGGGCAAAATACGTAAACAAGCTATAAACGTTTTGTAATGTCACTTGTATTTGAACAAAATTCGATTTAAAAATATTTAGTTGTAAATAGCCTTTAGTATCGACTCCTAACACTAAATAACAACATACCTTCCAGTTGCTGGCCCAATTGAAAAATAATAAGCAAACTTGGTTTACCAACGAAGGAGATAGGATAAAATACAGTGGTACTGAGAACCTTCAATTAGGGATACACCAAAGTAGACAGTTGTTTGGCTTGAGCTGATAACACGTTGGCTACTTGGTGCATCTGTTATTCATTTAAAAAGGCGTGCAATTTGCCTTTGTTAGTACCTGTTATATGTTATGTCTTCATGGAACAAAATCACTTTTAGTTACGCTCCATAATTAATCCAAAAACTGCCTCCGTGACCAAACGGTTACCATGCCGGACTGCCACGCAGAGGTCCCAGGTTCGATTCCCGGGCCGGAGTAGTATGGCCTACAATTATTTCTCTCGCGAGTTTGGGTGTAATTTGTGGTTGTCTATGTGTGTGTCCATGGCACCCGCGACAAAGGGTTTCCCTAGTGCTACGTTGAGTGTGTGCGTTATTTATTAAAAAAAAATCCTTTTAGACTCCATCTAGGCAGTAGATATTATCGCAACTCTATCATTAACATTCAAAAAAACGTTAGAAGTTTGGAAACGTTATAGTTTTATTAAAAAGTTATTAATATCTTTTTATTGTGTTATAATATTAAGTGACGGGACGGACAAGTCCCATTTATCCATAACGTTGCAGTGCCACTTAGAGCTTTAAATAGCAAAGACCTTAGTGGCACTGATGCTAAGTAATTTCACCAGCACCATTACCCTTTCAAATCGAAAGTCATCAAAAATAGATAACGCAACATTACTTCCCTGGACAAACTCTAGCGCAAGAAGCTCTACTGCTACTAAATCATTAGATAACGTATTTTGGATATCAGTTTAAAGGTTTTCCAGAAGTCTTATATTTACGCAAGATATCTTCCGACAGCAAAGCTAAGAAGGTGATGATACAACGTGCCTGTAACAAGAACCTTGTTTCAAAATGTAGACGCTTTCTACGTGCTTAAGTAAAATGTGACATCCTTTAAAGTTTCATACAGCCTGTACGTGTACAACGATGAACCCAATTATAAACTTAAAGGATTGGTTATTACGCCTCTATACTACGCCAGTGGGTCGTGAAATTTACGCCTATAGTCTGGTACAGATTTTGAACAAGTCAATGGACACTTTGATTGATGGCGGGTCTCATTACGTACGTAGGCTAACTTTTGCTTAAAATTACCTTCGTGAATATGGTGCTATGTTTCATACCCGTTGGGCTATTAAATAATTTTGACCAGCATTTAACTTTTACTTTTTCTTCTTACCGTGTTGATGCCATACACTATAGCCTTGTGGCCCAGAACTCAGCTACGCCGACCGCGTCACTAGTTGCCGCTATTAAATCTTCAAACACGCAGGTGTTAGGGCACGTAGAGTACGAAACGAGATGGACCATCATTACAATCGCACCGCACAAACAATACAAATTAGAACCATTCGAAAATCCTCACCTGAACAAATTGCCCGTTCAACTATTTAAAGATTCCTGATCGGCCATAGTTCGTGTCCAGGAGGAAGATTCTTAAAAGGCGGAACAAAGGCAGATGGTAACAATAACTGAAATCCCTCTCAAAACGAACATTATGAGCCCAAACACAACGTAGCTGCTGTACACTGTTGAGGAGTTCCCGTCATCTCATGTACCTGACTGGTACTTGGTACTTGGTGTAACGGGCTGGTGTCCGCAACTCGACGTCAAGGCGCCTATTTTACCTGACTGTCATTTCCATGTCATATATCATCAGATCAGCTCTACTCTAGGTCACAATAATATTTTACTTTTACTGGAATTACATCTAAGTGCCAAGTTATATTGAAATCGACTAACCGAAAGTGGATTGGTTTCCTTTTGGTTTACTTAAGCTACTTTGTTTTACGATATTACTTCAGCTATTTTCTCAGTTTAATGACAAACGGCATTTGGCTTTGGGGTAATGCCGTCGATATTAATAGAACCTTTGTCCTGCAGATACGTGCAGTTCGGGCAATTTACAATCTGGGCCCCAGATAGTCCTTGAGAGATAAGTTTAAAAATAAACTAGTTTTTAAATTTTTATAGAATTGATATTCAATTATTTTTTTATGAAATTACTCCACCAGTTTGTTATAATTATTAATACAAAGATCGAACACTCAGAATAACCTCGCTTTTCCGTTTCCGTTGTTTCCTTCCGTGGCTTAGTTGGTATAGCGTCTGGCCCGGCAAGCTAGAAGACGTCAGAAGGATGTTTTTCTGAGTGTTCGATCTTTGTATTAATAATTATAATAAACTACCATTTCTTGGCAGTCGTCTTCATAAAGTCTCAAATTCATTTAAGGGGCAATGTGTAACGTTTCTATAATTAGATTCTGATTGATATTCAAAATTTGCCATTTACGAGGGTTAAAACTATAGTAAAAACGAAAACTACAATACAGCTTCTGCGTACATGGATAACAGAAATCCGTAGTAGTGTCCCGTTTAATCCGATCTAAGAACTTTAAATTAAATATTGTAATGATAAATGTATATCGAGTTCTTCGGTTTTCGCGATTGTTACACATAGGAAATGAAACTATTTTTCCGGATTTAAATCGCGTATATTTGTTTTTTCAAATAAACCGACGTTTCGGGCCCTTTACAGGTCCCATGGTCACGGTTAACTGAGGTGGATCAGTCTTCAACCAGTTATGTCTAATATTAATAGTGAAAAAGTAAGTGAAAAAATAGGTTGGTTTGCATTAATATTAGACATAACTGGTTGAAGACTGTACTGTAGTCTAGGCTCTACTCTATGAGTAGAAATACTGGCTGAATGAATATAGGTTTGTGTTTGGAATGTATTTAAAAAAATAAGATAGAAAAAAGAGGAAGATCTTGAAAAGTAATTGTGTATCAGCCGGGAGACTTGGTAATATTATATTATCCTAGGAGGGTTTCCAACAGAAGTGTAAAGTTAGCTAGATTGTTTAAAGGGCCATATAGGGTTGTAGATCGGTAGAGTAGAGTTAATTATATGGTGAGAAGAATAAGTGTAAATAGGAGTAGATCTGGTATGCAGGATCTGGTGCATGTGAATAGAATGAAAAGGTTCTATAGTAGGTAGTTTAATGATTTTCAATTTCTAATAGGTAATAGGTTGTTATATTATGTTTGTTAATCTTTTATGTTTGTTTTTCATATGGAGTCATAAAAATAACCCGATAAACATAACCAACGAAATACAAAAATTTTAATACAAAGCTAATTATTTATATTTCAAAAATCGGCATTAATTAATAAAATAATTATAATTATATGTTATGTATGAATACATATATTATTATATAATAAAATATTGTAATAATATAGTAATAAAATGATTTATAATAATAATAATACAAGCTTAACTACACTCACAGATATACACACAAAAATATATCTATTTGGGTTAATCATAATAAACAAATTTCGCCAAAAATCTTGAAGTTTTTCTCGTTGATGTTTTTGATTTTAAAGCTGTTTTTTTTTATTTGAAGGCAAATTTTTCTCAATTTGTTTGTTATGTATGATTATCATTACTTTGTTACACCATATATGATATTGAGTGAAATAGCCTCAGCAATAATTACTTTATATGATTTTAACCTTTCGAACAAACTTTGTTCACGTAACAAGTTTCGACTTGTGCCACACACAATGTTTGTGTTGACGAAGTTAAGGAGTGCGGTTTTGATGTCTTGTTGTTTCCTGGTCTACGATCAACTGGTTGTATAACGTCAGAAAGTTAGCTTATATAAGGGTCGAAACACAAAACTGCGAATCGGCGCAATGCCAATTCGCAACGCAGAAAATTGCGACGCGAATTATTACGATGCTATTACGTGCGGCAAAGCATCTGCCACGGTTCGGGTGATAATTCCTTCGACGATCGTCAACCATACTGAACGTATTTTTTAAACTAGGTAGCGACAGGGACCCTAAAAAGAGTGTTGAACTGCTTTTATTGATAAGCATATGTAGGTAAAAACACAAAGAATGTTAACATCGCAGGAATGCGCGATGCGGAGCAATTCGAAAATTCTTGCGATGCGTCGTGCAAACTCGTAGATTTCTGCAATGCAACGTCGCATCGCAGTTTTGTGTTGCGACCCTTATGGAGTAAGCTAAATGTTGGTCTTAGTTTTTTTTATGTTTCCAAGTCACAAGTCACAGTAAGCGACAGTTGCAGTGCCACTCAGGGTGCCTACCATAACCTTTCGAAAAACAATATTATTTCAATGGGAGCATAAAGTAAGCTTATAATAATATTACTCATATTCGTACCGTGACGAACCTGTCAACCAAGTAATGTATTATTGCTAAAGTGATTGAAAGAACGAATGATTTCCCAATATTATCTATTTCCTTAAAAATAGGAAAGAAAAAATGCTATATGAACTACATAATGCCACCTCTTTCTTTTTTGATGTTCCGAATCGTCTTATCGTAGTATAATGTTTAAGTACTTAATTTAACTGTTAATAAAATAAAAGTATGTAATAATAAAATCTAATAATCTTACGTTATTTTCAATTATTTTTCCGCATTTTCATGAAAAAAAAAAATAAAACAAGCTGAGTCTTGATAGTCACGTTGTGAATTCGGAATAAGTCCAGTGTCAACTGTAAGTGTCGCCAAGGAGCGTATAGATGTCATAATTTTACGATATGAACATCGCGTATTTTTATTTAACGAGAAATTATTTCCTATGTACTGTAAATAAAAAAATAAACAAAATATTGAAGAGATTTACGTAAATAAATAATGTCAACTTAACTTTTAATCATTACAAATCAATATTTAGACAATATACACTGCGTCCTAGTAACTATTTTAAGATTACTAAATTTGACATAAGAACATTATTACTTTAATGTTAAAGTCGTGTTATAGCACGAACTGAGTGATTGAATAGTCACAAAGCTGCCAATAAAACATCATAGTTTTAACATTATAATTATCCTACTTAAGCGCGTCATGGTACGAAGTCAATGTAAGGTTAAAGTAATATTGTTTTAAGAGGTTGTGGCCCCCAGAGCGTTCAGTCGCAAAGATCTTAGGGGAACCATACTGCGCCCATCACCCTGAGATATAAGTTGACAAATCTCATGTAATTTCACCAGCACCCTTACCCGTCAAGACCGGAACGCAGTAATGCTCACTTTACAGTTTGGCGGTAGAAATAGGTACTGTGGCAATATTTCCCTTAATGGACTCTTTCACTTTTACTTGTAGCTAACCTTGCAAAAAGCAGCTCATACTGAGATTGAGATCCACACCGGTCACTCATTGTTACTATACCTTATAAATACACTTAAAGATAATATGTAATAAATTTAATTTAATATTTTTATCATTAAGGCTGGTACTAGACCGACTGCATGCACGAAATCGATATCTACAATTGCAAGCAGTCGAAACCGGCTCCATACAATCGACACCTATTTCAGTGTATTTGTTGATGTCGAAATGGAAGGTGTTACTGTTGTGTGTTGATTAAACCCTCAAATTATCGTTACCTTTTGCCGTTACTACTAACGAACATTGTTTCAGACACAAGAAATTGTATATTCTCTTGAGAATGTCAACTGCTACTTTTGATTCTCGGACTATTATTCACTTGGACTGCCGCCTACGCTTGCAGTTCAACTCTCGACTTCACGCAGTTGGAGTCTAGACACGCGTAGTTGATCACGACGGAACGCATTAATTGCAGACGCCCAGTCCATCTATTGACAGCCTTAAACTATTATTGTGGCATAAATATCGTGAAGCTGATTTTTATATAGATCGACTCATGTGTTATATTTTTATACACTATTTTCACGAAAATCCAATCGTTTGGTCAACGGATACACTTCTTTCCGATGCGGTATGTGAATATTGGTAGAATACCACTGACATTTAAATCGAATGATGGAGATATGGAACGAGGATTTTAATATTTAATCTTTTTCTGCGAAGTAGAAGGCTTGAATGAATTTTTACTAACCTATAAATCATTATACCACATGTCAGATCAATAATGCTTTATTTGACATCCAATACATACAATAGAAGAAAGGAAAATACAGGCTAATGATATGCAAACGTGTCAAATGGATTTATGACTCGGCTACAAAGGACTCCGAAGCACATTGCCCTCGCGGATTTTCTGATTCAAATAGAACAATCGGAAAGCAATTTGCCCATTCACGTACCAGAGTTATTTTTTTATATTGTGGTAAATCAAACTGTGCTCTATATTACTCAAATCATTCGATCTTTTTAAAATAAAAAAGATGGCGAGAAAAACCGTACACAACATCCAGTCAACTTAGAAACAAACAAATTTGGCCTTCGGCATTCGGACTTCAAGCTTAATAATTGTGGAAATACGCTAATGGCATATGACTCCTGTATCTATATTGCTATAATACTTATTAGACCGTGAGTTTTCTAAAATATAAATAAATACATTGAACAATCATAAACCAGCTAAGTGTGAAACAAAAATTGTCTAAATTACAAATCACTGCAAACTAATTATTAGTTTTGCAATTTTATCGTTAGATGGCATTAGTTGTATCCTGAAACACGCAAGCGTTTTGTTACCTACAGTACTATATAAATAAGGCAGTGATCGAATCGATTACTGTTTTAATCAGCGGTCTAGGCGGCTAACTGCTAAACATCCTCAAAATAAGAACTAGAATGTTCCTTGAAGATTTGGCACACTATCTATTAAAACAGGTACCTATATGAAAATCCCCGAAGTACCTAATATAAGTAAATAAAAAGTATTGTAGTCCCATCAAAAAAATATATGTGAAAAGAAGGTCAATTTACAGCATTAAAGAAATGAGTCATTCGGCTTCGGCGATAAAATGGTATGCATATAAAAGGTTGCCAACTTCATATATAACAACAGTGATAATTTGCAAATCTGTCATATTAGTCTAACAATCATTGGGGTGTAAAAGTCTTTTTTACCGGTAAAATGTTTTTATACGTACACTTTAAACAGAAAAATTATTGCTGGCTAAATGACATGTATGTGAAAACTTGATAAGCTACAAACTCCCGCCACGCAGTGAGACAAAGGAAGAGGAGGGCAATTTAAATTCGGTGTACCATGCTTAGAAGATATGTTAACGCTACTCCAGGCATACTGTCATTGCGCTTACATCTACTAATTATGGGTTAACTTCAAAAGAGTAAGTACTTTAAAAGTGCAAGCGCGTTCCACACTCTCCACAAGTTACCACGCTACTATGGTGCATCGAGCGTGTTCGCGAGGAGAGGAATAGACCTGCTTTGCTGTTGTCAGGCTTCGTATTGCTTCCTTTTGGGACAGACTACGTTGTTCCGATAACGGTATATTGAGACCTATTTCCGCCGATATGTCTGGTCCAATTTATAAGTGCTGGCCTTCCATTGACAGCTACGCAAACAGAAATTACGAGTAGAATAGATGACACCTATAATATAAGTCCTATTTAATTTTAATATTTTACATTTTATTCCACAACATATCAGTATTATTGCATTCTGTCATAGTGCATCTGAAATATGAAACTTTTACCTTTGAAAATAAGCTATTTATTATATGTATAAACAAGCATCACTTTTGTGATAATAAAGGAAAAGGTTTGGCTATAGCAAAGGCATTATCAACGTGGGGCATATTTTTACCATGTGACTGTAATTGTGATAGCTCTTTCTATACCTCAGTGTGGAACATGGCACTATAGTTTTGAGGTAAAAGTAGGTAGGGTGTTGATATCCACCAGACGGGTTTTGCTTGACTGCTTACCACTAGTAACAAATTAACTTGTTGATGTCACACACAGACCATTTTGTTCTATTCCATCAAGTAGCAGGCTATACTTAACAGTCGCCTTCACAAAATCACACAAGATTCCGATTTATATTCAATATTTTCCATGCACGAGGTTTAAAACTATGGTGAAACAAATAATAATAGCAATAGCGCACACACTCAACATAGCCCTGCACTAGGGACACCTGTGTCGTGGGTGCCATGTACACACACATACACAACCACAAATTACGTCCAAACTCACGAGAGAAATAAATGTAGGCCATAGAAATATTTCTCCCGGCCCGGGAATCGAACCTGCGACCTCTGCATGGTAGTCCGGCATGGTAACCGTTCGGCCACGGAAGCAGTTTGCAATTTTTTACACTGAGTATATTATACAGCTGTTGCGTAATTGGTTTACAAAATATTTGATACTGACTCGTTTAGCTCTAGTAGGTAGGTCTTGATCTATTTATCATATTTGAAATATATGTTTACAAATGCTTATTTAAAAAGACAACTTCCGTGGTCACCTGGCTTGTATACCGGTTTTCGTGATGTCGCCATCTCTGTGGTCTCGGGTTCGGTTTCCGGCCGAATCAATGTAGAAACTAACTTTTCTACATTGTCTCGGGTCTGTGTGTTTGTGGTACCGTCGTTGTTTCTGGTTTCCATAACACGAACGGTTTTGTTACTTTCGAATTAGAGCAACTTATGTGATTGAGTTTAATCGGACGTGTCGATTCAAGTGTATTTTTAACCGACTTCGACTTTTTTTTGTATGTATGTTACGCGATGACACCGGCATTTGTGAACTGATTTAGATGATTCTAGTTTTGTTGGAAATAGGGTACCTCAGTAATAGTCCCATTTCAATTTCATGAAAATATTCTTCCTCTAAGGGTGGCAAACTAGGGAATGAGTCCGACTTCGCGCATTTTCCGGTGAGAGATTGAAATCGGCAAACACATGTAATTTCAAAAACTTTTGAGGTCGGTTTTTTAGTACTCTGAGCATTGAGATTATTATTACCTACGAAATAAAGATTTGAATCTCGAGTATCTATATTTTATTTATTATCTACCAGTACGGGAATGCTTAGATATTACACCAGAAGCACAGTATCGAAACTGACCAATGGCGTTAACATGTTGAAGGATGTGACGGGTCATTCATCATTGACTCCACTCACGACCTTTCGTTCGATTATCGTTTACATTTTGATGTCTGGGAATAGAAGATGGAAGGGAAGTATTATAATAACATTACCATATTTATTTTCGCTAGACAGTCACATTTCGAAATCGATTTTTGACTCCTACTTTGGCTTAGACGCAAAAAATTTTCTTAAAGATAATTTGAAATCGCCTATCCATTATTGCGGCTCGAAATTTTAATCAACGTTCCTTATTTTTTCTGAAAAGTTCAAAGCAAAAACAGCGATGTAACGTAAATGAGTCCACGCGAAATTATTTAATGAAGTCGGTTTTACGAGCGGCTGTGGCCTCCCGCGGTAATCTTCGTCCCCTGGGCACAATACTTGCTGAAACAGGTCCTACTCAGTTATTTATTCTGCACAGAAATGCCATTTATACGCGAAGCATAAGCGAAACATGTTTTTTTAATAACCGTGATACCTACTTTCTTTTTGTGTGCATAAAGTTTGAACTGTATGGTCAATGAAAATACTAGGAAAACAAATTCTGGTAACGTCGACAATAACGGAATAAATGTGGGGATAATATGTGTGCAAATATGTAGGTACCTATTAAATTGTTTAATCGCGTTTATTCCCGTTTTGAAATGTTAACATAATGCAACTACATTCTACAAATGTTTAAAAATGTAAATAACAAATATTCATTTTTATCGAATATTATGTTTTTACTATCGTTATAGTCATTTTTTTTGTGAAAATACTCTACTACTTTGTTATTATTATTGAAACAAAGATCGAACAAAAACTTTTTCTAATAATTAATTCCTTCGATCCGTCTGGATCTTCAACCATACAAGTTATTTGTTTGATCATGTTATTTGTTTGTTTGATCTGTGGCCTGGATTATGGTCAAGTCGGATTGAAGAGTTTTTTTACGTTTGTTCGATGTTTGTATCAATAACTATAATAAACTAAGTTTATAACAAAATTCTGGGTTACTCATTCATGCATTTGTTATATAAAAGCGCTGTTGTCCGCGCTGATGCCAAGGTAAACGCCTATTAGGTTAAGTTCGCATACCCTCATTTCCTTTAACATTTATGTATATGTATATTCTTTTTACCCTGCTGCATCTGAATTGTACTGTTAATAGCTGGAACGTTAATAACTAACCGTCCTGGTTAGCGTGTGTCCACCTTGGACAACCCATCGACGCTCGTTTTTAAAGACTTAATGCACTCTGTGTAGTCCTAATCGCCATGTGTGAAATTCCACGTGTTTTACTGCGTTATTGTGCTGTACTTAAACAGTGTTCGGTGATAAATCAAGTGACCATCATCGTAACTGGTAGTTTCCTCTGACCGCCAACGGTGTCCCTATTTACCGAACCGAGAGATAGGAAGATCCAGAGAGACTACGGGCTCCCCGGTAAGACCAGGGTACGGTGGGCGTCCGGCTTGAGCCTTCCGCCAGTAATACGCCTTCACGGGCATACCTGGCGGACCTGGACTTGGGTATGGACTCGTCGGGGTTTGTGGCCAGTACCAAGAGGAAGCTCCAGGCGCGTAGGAATTTGGGAACTGAAGAGACGCCGTTTTTCGATGGCGGGAAGTGAGCATGCCTATAGCTCCGGCACCTATCTGGAAAATAGGGAGGGTGCTGTATGTGCACCCGGGGCGGCACACCTCATTATAAACAGACCTTATGTAGAAAGATATGGGACGGACCACCAACGAAACTCTTTCGTTTCGTCGGAGACCCTTAATTGGGACGTTTGCTAGAAGTTGAGAAAGTGAGCAGCTAACGACAACATACGAGCACGAAACCCATTTCTGATGTCAGTGTAGTTCAGCTAAGTGGTTCAGCACTCCTTTAATCTGCCAACCTGTACTTCTCCAGACATTCCATTCCATACAGACCACTTCTCTTCTTAAAAGCGTCATAACGAACGAACCATCTATCAACCCGCTCGTATGCGACGCGTATGGTCATAAAGCTTGGCTTTCGCGCTGGTACGATATTATGATAAATAACTGCATGTATTGATTTATAATGTAAAAGTTAATAAAACTGTGTCAAATATTACAGCTTAAAACAAAAATAGAACGGCTCTAACCCTCTAACCAAGGATACGAATTATGTGAATTACGCGAAATGATAGTTCAAAGATAGATAAAAATCACATATCTGCAGACTCCGAGATCGATTTCAACAAAACTGGTCTCATGGCATCTAGGGAACGCCACCTCAATATCAGTGAGCAACCGAAAGCGACATAAATAAAATATTATTGATATTGTTATGTCCCACTCCGTTGCAAACACAGCATGTTGGTTTTTGTCGTTCCGCTACGACACTTATAGGTCATGGATATTTGTGGCTTTTCTAAATTTGTTCATTTTTATATTTCAAAAGTAAAACGTTGACTATGACACAATGAATTTGTAGTGCTAAGACAAGCTCAAACACGTCCTTGTTTTCCATAAACTTTAATACTCTTACCTTATTAGTAACAAATTAGAAAATTAAATTACCGTCAAGCAGTACTGTGAGCATTAGGGTTTAATTTATATTGCGGCGCAAGGGAATGGAAGCGAAGTTTTTTAACGGTATTGTATACATAGCATAATGAACTTTATGGCCAATTGTGTAACTTACAAACTAGATACGAGCCAAAATCGTCATGTTCAACCATGCTGGAGAATGTTCGTGTATTCCGCGGAAATGTTTGGCTCGTATCTACTGTGTACGTTACACAATTGACCATAAACTTCATTATGTTTTGTACGGACAACGGCACATCAGACTACACATTTTTGTTCGAAAATCGCCTCCAGTGCAACGGAACTAGATACGTCAATGTGTAGCTTGATGTGTGTGTACAATATCGTTACAAAAATCCGTTTCCATCGCGTTCCGCTGCAATATAAATTGAGCCTTACTGTGTTCCGAATTTGAAAGGTAAGGATGCTGGTAAAATTACAGGCACATGGAACTTATTAACTTGTGGCTTAGGGTGGCAGGCGTAGTGGCAGTGCCGCATAGGCAGGCTACTCCCTTTCTCCATCCGATATTACTCCGAAACAATTACTGTGAAATAAGTAATACTCGACATAATTAAATGACGATAATGATACGAATGAAGTGTCATCCTTGAGATTGCCTTTTGATATGATCGCGTACTACTTCTTTGGCGGAGCCAATCTCGGTCTTCGGGTACTCGTAGTACATGAAATTCCCTACTTCGAGACCAGATATTTTGTGTGGAGTTATCTGGCACTTTATTATTATTTCAACATATCTTTTGACATAAAAAAATGTCATAAAAATAAGACAAAACGAGGATATAATAAATTTGTCATAATTGATCAATATCCTTATCGTTCGTACAATATACACGTTGCCAAATTACAATCAAATAATCACCAAAAACATTTGTTGGCGCTTTATAATTTCCCATACCAATACGGTTCATTTTGCTTCGGTCGAGGGGCAGGGACACTGGCTTTATTTCAGAATTTATTCTTTTACTATGCTATGCGTATATACGTATACGTATATGCGTATGCCTATATACGTATACTATGCATGTTCTATTTAGTTCAGTTGATATAAAAAAAATAATTGGTATATGTATAATACATATTGAATATAGCTATCGGTTTTCTTGTAAAATATCGAAGTGTTTGTGTTTTTTTTATATCGTGAAAACTTTTGACAATTGTATTATCACACCATATACTAATCAGTGTGTGTCCTCAATTTTTTACCGACTTTAAAAAAGGAGAAGGTCCTCAATTCGATTGTATATATATTTTTTTTATTTTTTTATTTATTTTAAACACTAAGAATATTACAAAAATATATATACATCACACCCTTATTTTTGTATGTATGTTACGCGATAACGGCATTTGTGAACCCATTTTGATGATTCTTTTTTTATTGGAAAGAGGGTACCTCAAGATGAAGTCGCATTTAAATTTGAAGAAAATATTCCATCTCGAAGGGTGACAAACCAAGGGATGTACGACTTTTGAGGTCCGTTTTTTTAGTACTCTGTACTGATCTTATTCTATTTATTTTTTCCAAAGTGATTGGTTCAACACTCACTGTTACATAGAGTCTTAAACATCTATTTCTATACCAGTAAATAAATACGTCCAATGAATATTGAAATAAAAAAAATGTAACATGTATACAATTCAATGTACGTGATCGTACAATGCCCAAACTAGGAACGCCAGCTTTTCTTGCACAAGAATATCTAAAAATATCTTGAAACAAATTGGCCCAGACCCAAATTAAATATGAACGTTAGGGCGTAAATGTTCCCCTTTTTTCTAGTCGAAATATAATTCCTTTCTTGCATTCCCCCTGCTTTTGTTTGACTTTTATTGTGGTTTTTATGACCCTAACAATAATGACTTTGGGCTGTTTCATACGACTACCGTTATCGTACATTTGCAATATTAATTTCAAATAAAATATGGAAATAATCTCAGCCGTTACAATTATTGATTGTCGAATGACATAAGTCAGAAATGACATAGACAAAACGACACCTATAATAACAACAGTAATTATTGGATATAAGTGCTTTATTTTATTCAGATAATTTGTCATTTAAAAACATTTTAATATTATTCTTGTATATTTTTTACTTTTCTTTGTAATGTTGGTTCTTTTTATATTTAAATTTTTAGCTACGCCCGGAAATAGCATATTTGTATTGAATACTTTCGTACTTTCACGTTTGCTAGTAAATATATATGGAATACAATTGAAATTGAAGTTAGTTATGAAACAAATGGTTTCTGTCGAAATATATAGGTAATTCAGGCAATTTTTTAATTCACCTGTCCATATAATGTTCTCATACAATTACAACTTTTAAAAAAACCAACCTCATAAGTTTTTGGAATTACATCTATTTGCCAAGTTTTATTGAAATCGGTTACCGGAAAGTGCGCGAAACCGCATTCATCCCCTAGTTTGCTCTTAGAGGGGGAATATTATCTTCAAATTTAAATGGAACCAATACTGAGGTACCATCTTTCCAATAAAAAAGAATCATCAAAATCTACAACCAAATATTTACAAACGTAATCAGATTTAAACGTTACAGAGTAATCGCGTAATATACATAGAAAAAGAAAAATGCAGTCGAATTGAGAATCTTCTTTTTTTAAGCCGGTTAAATAGTTAAATAACTACTGCCCAGGAAATGAAACTATTTTTTCGGATCCAAATCGCGTATATTTGTTTTTTAAACAAACTAACGTTTTCAACAACGGCAAGGTTAACGTTAGTAAATATAACCATTTAGATCCGAAAAAATAATTTCATTTCCTATGTGTAACAATCGCGATAACCTAAGAACTCGATATAGGTACTGCCTGTTCAATAACAAGACTTATTTTTTCTTAATTTTTCCGTATTCTCGAAGCATTTGAAGAGTGTGTTGCTAATATAAAGCATTTATTTGTAATTGGTTTACCCATTGTAATTTTTTATATGATATCAAGTAACGGGACGAACAAATCATGCATCTGGCGGTAAGCGACAAGCCTGTTCCTAACAGTTGTTGCAGTGCCACTTACAACTTTAATCACAAAGACCTGAGGGGCAGCCCACACTGCGCCCGTCACTCTGAGACATGAGTTGACAAGTCAACTGTGCCTGTAATTCCATCACCATCCTTACCCTTCAAAAACCGGAACGCATTAATGATCACATTACTGCTTGGTGGTAGAAATAGATAAGGTGGCAGTACTTCCCCGGACGAACTCTGTCAAAAGGAACTGTACTTGTATCTGCTACTTCTTTCAACAAAGTCGGTTATTTTTAAGTTCGTCCGTTTTTAAAACAGTAATAAGTTAAGCAGTATTGTTTTGATTGCCAATTGTGTTACAGGTGGAAAATCTCAGAGCAAAACGCGTGAAGGTTTTTGTATACACACGAGCGTGTACAGTGCATCTATATCACCGTAAAACGCATTATTTTAACAGCATATTTTATACGCGTAAATGACGCGCGTTTATGGTGATACTGAATTTGTGAATGCATGCAAATGTTTACTAGCTGCGACTGCATCTCGATTGATTTACGTTAACGCGTGTCATCTGCGCCTCGTCTGGTCTACTGTGCACAGACTGTAACTATTATTTATTTTTATCTCAAATTGATCTTACCAGTGGCCTTCCCATCGTCTAGTAAACGACTATTTTTAAAATTTTACAAATGTTGATATCTCTTCCAGTCCAATTGTTAGCCGCATCATCTGCTGAATGGCCAAATGGTCCCTAATTGAATATTAAATGATGCCGCCTACAGTCCGGCCAGACGACTGACAGGGGTTAAGGTGCCTTAAAGTGCTCGTGAAAATTATGAAATGGACCTCAAAGCTTACCGCCTTGACGTGTCCGTCGTTATTAAAAGAGAGATACGTAGTGGTTTTGATGGACAGAGAAATTTTGGGGGTGGAAAATTAAGGGGAATAAGGCCAGCAAAATAATGTAAGCAATTTAATACTGATGACAGTAATAACAACACAAAAACTATATTAACAACAGGCGCTATATTTTATTGATAAATATTTCAATATTAGCGGCGTCCAGGTGGAAATCTGGCCATTGGCTACACGCTTTCCCCTCTGCCAGTACCGGTACTTCCTGAGCGCCGAGATCATTCGCATAAGTGCAGCCCTCCGCCTTGGTGTCACAGTTAGCTCCCGGCATCGGTGTCCTTGCGGCAAAGATGTAAGTGCTCTGGACTACCACGGTCTTTTCTGCCAGCTGAGCGCCGACCGTATCTCCCGGCATACAACCCTCAATGACAACATCCTCCGGGCCACTGTTAACTTGCCCACTATACTCGAGCCAAGCGGCATGTCGCGAACAGTGGCAAACGCCCGGATGGAATGACTCATTCTTTGGAGTACGGGCCTGGAGTGGGACGTGACGTGTACCGAAACACTTGCACCATCCCATCTCCAGCACACCAGCAAGGGGGCTGGCTCCACAGCTGAGGTAGCGGAAAGAATAAAAGTAATAAGTACCAGGACCTCGGCTCCGAATACCTATTTACAGCCTTTGGAGTCGAAACCCGTGTCGAAACTCGTGGGGTCCCAGTGGCCTTCATCTGTACAAAATTTTATCTAAAAAATTAATAGACTGTCTGGGAAACCCAAGGGCGGCAGCTACACTACTTCGATACACTACTCAGTGCATGTGATCGGACCAACACTAGATCACCGACCTTATATTCAGGTACTTGCCTAAGTTTATTATAAGCCCAATCTTTCGGTCTATCTTATTCTATCAATAAAGGTCGGGTTGAGAAAAAACATAGCGCGAGCACATGTTTTCGAGTGTAACCTTTCGTATATTCTGTGCTAAATGTTTGTAACAAGTGTCAAAAATTAAATAAATACCTGCAAATTTATATCAAACATATTTCCTTTACAAAGCCACGGAAATAAAAAATGTGACGGAAACAAACGCCCATCACAAAGGTAAGTACATAGCTGAGTGAAGAAAAACTTTCATAGATTTCTCACAAATGGCGCTATGGCAAAAAAGTCGCCAAAAACCAACAACATAGACCTACAACAAGCACATCCAAAGATTCGTAAGGAAATATTATTGGAAATAATTTTGTTTCTAGAGACACCAGTATAGAAGTTTACGGTGTAAACAGTGTTCAAATGAAAATAAATTATGCCACGTTAGATTGCTTCTCGTATAAATCACGCGTTACAAACTCCTTCACGACTCTTTTTTAAGACGTATCTTCGCAACAAAATTACACTCGTTTACACGTTAAGTACGCAATACATCCTGAAATTGCGCAATTTGTACACTAGGAGTTAAATACACATACCAGTTGATGAAACTACGTTCTACATTGTACAGACTGGCAAATTCATCGCGTGACTATCAGCTCCATAGACGAAACTACTAAAGTTTCAATTGCTCGTAATTACTTTCAAGGATTAAACAGTCTAATTCCCCTATAAGAATTAGGTAGATAGGCCTAAACCTGAACCACGAACGTCGCTTACGATTTAACTTTGCCAATTTGTCGCTGCAAACTATAACTACAGTCCTTTAGGCGAAAATTAAATACAACTTTCCTCCGGCCGGTCCTGCGGAGGCGCTCCATACAAATGAAGATTGATCTTATTTAGGATATTAAATAATAAACTCGACGATATTCAGTTTAAGTGATGTAAAAACTGATATCGAATTTCAGTTGTATATTTTTAGGGAATTACGCACTGTGCTTGTTAAGTCTTCCCGACCCTACTTGCATAGCGTAGAAATTTGTTCCATCACACAAAATACAACAAAGAGGCTGAAGGCTTTTAAGATGTGGGTCTACCGTCGTATCTTGAGCATCTCATGGCGTGACTGGGTTATAAACGTAAGTAATAAACGTAAGAAAAAGCGGAGCTAATTGAAATGAGACAGCGCCTTCAAATATTAAATCTTTACTGGATTAAAAATAATCAAGTAGCAGTAGAACTTGTAAAAGAGTTCGTCCAGGGAAGTACTGCCACCTTACCTATTTCTGCCGACAAACGATAATGTGAGCATTAATGCCGCAGCGCGTTCGCCGAGCAGAGTTCGCGTTGCCGACGCGCAGCGACCGCGTGCGTCTAACTGTCATGGCAAAATACGCTCTATTTATTTAGCTTCTACGTTTTAACTTAAATGAGTCCCGTCACTTGGTATTTTATAAAAAAAATACACGCCCTTTTTCTGCAATGTTGATACTATCTTTAACCAAGAAGCTTTACCACACTAATTAATATTTACCTAGTTATCGTTTTCCTATGCTTATAGATGTAAATATAACTGTTATTAATATAAGGTAGCACTTCACTTTACGAAAAACAATAAGTACAAATAATTTCAGCTTATCATGTAGGCCAAAATTACCGGAAAACGAAGTGTCGGTACAAGGCAGCACTCCCGGTTAAAGAATTTGAGGGAATCGGCTGCAGCACCACCTCGCTCTTTAGTTCAGCAGCCTCCAAAGTCAGTATTGCCAGGAACTTATCCAACTTGCGACAGGAGAGGAATCTTAAGAAGAAGAGAGTTTACATGGGTTTAAAAACGCTTTGACAAAACGTTTATCTTTATGGTTTATTACTACGGTATTGACTTCGTATAATACGTATAATCCAATATTTTGGGACAGTTATACACTCCCGGGTTTAGTGGGACCGATAGAAGTGGTATCGTATTAAGCAACTAGTCTTAAACAAGTCAGAAAATCTTAATATTTAGTCAACACAAGCATACATTTGCTTAATGGGAGAACCTGATCAACCATTGTAGAACCTAATTGAGAAACATGTATATTATATATAGGCTATAGTTGTTCTTGAGAGGTCAAATAATAAGTAGTGGTAATAGATGCCAATGTCGCGATAATTTTAATTTAAAATTAAAACGGGCAGTTTCCAGCAAAACGTAAATTACAATGTAAACGTAAATTTATAAGCCATAGACTAGTGGTTTGAACTACCTCTAAAGCAGAGGGTCTTGGGTTCGAATCCTGGCTTGCACTTATGAGTTTTTTGGAATTCATTTGCCAAATATAATTTGAAATTTACCTTGACTTTTTTTATATACAAATATAAGCGCGCATTTGGTCTCCGTGAGATGGAAAGTGACGATGAGGTCGACGCATGAAGCATGCACACCTAAATAATGCGTATTCAATTTCACTTTGAAAAGGTTCAAGTTATAACGTTCCGGGAACAAGTCTGCAGGCAGGGAATCTCACTCCATAGCCGTTCGCCAATTTAATGATGTGTGTAAAGTTTACACTCCGCCTTTGGCTCGCGTGTGTACTAGAGCCCAAGTCCTCTCTTTGAGAGCCCAGCAGTGGAATTTATGTATTGGCTAACTATTATTGTTATTATATGTAAACGTAACGAACCACGTCTGGCTAAATAACGTATAAATATCAATTATACGTGCAAATGCTGTCTTTGAGTTGTAAATGAATGTTACAAAATGCAAAGGGTCATTAATAATATACTGCTTTAGGACTTCAACTTGGCTGAATTTGTGTTGCGAACTTACTAAATGTCGAGCTCCGGGTCACTGTAACTAATCCCGTAAACTACTAAGTACCATTACATTAATACAGTTTGAATTGAAAGGGTGGCTATAAATCTGATAAAACAGAAGTTGACGTTGAATGATATTAATAATACCGCCTAAATCAATTATGGTACCTAGTTAAAATATGATAAGTATTATTATACTCACCTTATTATAAAGACAATTTATTTCACACTAAACGTCCAGTTACACGCGACGCGAAAGTTTTCGCCGCGCAGTAATGCCGAGTTCACCAGTCTTTCACTTGCGTTTTTCGCTAGCTTGCATGACTCGTTTTGCGCATACGCAAAGGTCTGTCGCGTACGCGCAGGCGCGACTGTTTACGAGTCGCTCGCTTGCGTCGGCCGCTTGGTTTGCGTTGCGTGAGTTTGATATCTAGTAAGCTTCATATTTCCATGCAAGCTACAGGGAACGTTTGCGGAGGACATCCATCTAGAGTTTTAATCGCAAATACCTTAGGAGCACTGCCACCATGTCCGTCACACTTAAGTGATTAGTCCCATGTGTCTGTAATTTCACCAGCACTTACCCTTCCAAACCGGAACGCAGTAATTTTCACGTTACTACTTGGCGACAGGAATAAGGTAAGGCCTTAAGTACTTCCCAGGACGAACTCTTTCACAAGGAACTCTAAGTAGAACCCGTTATTCGTTTTGTTTGATAGGAGGGACATCTTCATACCCCTATATACACGTATATATATTTAAGTTTAAAGAAAATACGATAGGCAATGATGTACAGAAAAATATTTAATAAGTTTATGCGACATAGTTTTATTATATAGGATTGGGGTTACAAGTAGCAAAGAGATCCGCAAAATAGTCTTTTAAGACTAGGATTCTATATATAACTTCAATAAATTAAAATAGGTACTAAAAATCAAATGAAAGATAAATTTATTCAAAACTGACATTAAGTCATAAATTAAAAAAATGAAATTACGAGTATAATTACGGAAGCTAAACAGCTAAGCTAAACTATTGATGTAGTAAAAACATACACAACTTTTATAGAATAATAAAATTTAGAACGGTTTCTTACAATCTTTGACGAACGAATCCAATATATCATCCCAAGTGTAATGATCAGAAACAATAGGTGCGTTTTCAAAGGGATCGAAGGGCTTCGCAGTTGTCTTGTCCCCCGAGAGGCCGCTGGATGGAGGGTACGAGTGTGACTGCATCGGGGGCAATTTGAAAGATCTGTCGACTTTCACATCTCCTTGTGAATCCCAGGTTAATCTTTGCAATTCACCAAACCACTTAATTACGATCGAAGGATAAGGATCATCTTGTAGTCTTTTGAAATTGCATTGCAATTGCAATTTTGGTTTGTCTTCTAACACGAACTTGGTATCATTTTCTTGAATAGATTTGCTTTCACTGTAGGCTAACAATACAAATATAAAAATGGAATACTTCATCGTGTCTTAGTTCTTTGAATATGAATGTCTGACTGCAAATTTAGCGACTAGAATGGCCCCCGTACCAGAGTCATCAGATAATGGAGGTCAATTAAAGTCAAGTTCAGATAATGTATGACCGGTTTTTGTAATCTAAATAATAGGTAACAATTGTTGCTTTGTTTGATGAGAAATCTTGTCGTTAGTTTTTAGCTATGATCTATAAACCTACGAATCAGATGTCACCAAATAGGAAGGAATATTTAATCACAAACAGCAAGATCTTTCCATCCATTCATCTATTAATTATATACAATACAACACAAATACTCCTTATTGCACACTAGGACAAATAATACAAAAAATAAATTGACAGGTACAATAGGCGGCCTTATTGGTACATAGCAATCTCTTTCAGGCAACTTTCAGGTTACAGGAAAAACTGTGAGATAATAATTAATTGAGAGAGCAACAGAATTCGTATTCATAACACATAGTGCACATACACAAGTGAGAAGAAAAAAATAATAAAAAATAAATATAGTCTAAAATAGATATCCAAAATAATAGTAATAAATAAATAAAATACTTAAATAAATAAATAACAAAAAAAAATACAATACATATGATTACACAATAATAACAACACAGACGATCTAAAACAGGTAAGAATAGGAGAAAATAACAATAATTATAGTGTAAGATAAGTACAGTTTTGAAAGACTCAATAGACTTTTATTATATGTACTACAGGAGCAGACTCTCACCAGTCTGTACATAAATAAATTAAGAAAATAAATAGGACTTTATTCATCACTCACACATACATACAAAATCACATGATAATATAACAATGATAATGTGCCAAACAATCACGTCAATTACGTGGTCTCAAACTTGAGAATTCCCAGTATTATGCGTATCAGAGCAATGAAATTCACTCTATGGCTCGTCCCAGAACATCCAACCCAGAACCAATTTAGAAAAGATAATTTCCCAAATTGGTCCTACCGGAAATCGCACCCAGGAACTCCACATCCAGCAGCGCAGGCAGTGTAAACCGTTAGGAATGTGTCAATGAAAAGGACATAGCATCAGCATAGTGCTGTTGTTCGATCCCCGCCAGTGTTCTTTGTCGGACATTATAGAAACATGACTAGTAAAATTCTAAACAAAAGGCCACAACAAAAATTATCGCTAATCTTACTTCAATCGAACTAGTCAAAAGCGAAAAAACAGCAAACCAAATAAAATGACGTAATATACCGGCAGTAATATCAGACATTTTGTATTGTCAGATAAGATAATAAAAAAATGAGTATATAATAAAAATATAACAAAAATTTACCTTCTTTCTGATACTGAATGTCCAACAGTTTGATTAATTCCTAAACGAGAAGTCAATCTACGTTTATACGGTCATGCAATTTTTAAATTTCTTATATTGTAAGAGACTGGTTTCTCAAAGTTACACATTGGATCAAAAGGAAATCTTGGCGATTCAGAGAATAGTTTCAATTAGAAATGTTTTCAGACTCCGCTGCTGTTTGAAATCACCTTTCATTATTGAACATTTCTGGCTTTGTGTGCTGAAAAATGTTTTTTGTTTTTCTGGTTTTCTTATTAACTTTCTCAAAGTAATTTCAAATGTGTACTGGAGTTGGAACTATGCATTTTACGCTATTTTGATACTATAGCTGACTGAATATTTATCACTTAGTAGAAAATTTAAATGTATGTACGACATACAAACTATGTACGGGCAACGGCACATCAGACTACACATTTTTGTTCGAAAATCACCTCCATTGCAACGGAACAAGATACGTCAATGTGTAGCTTGATTTGCTAGCGTGTGTATATACATAATGTAGACACTCAGTTGAAGGTAAATACTTCTTGATGTTGATTATTTAATATTTATAAAGGCTAAATAAAAGAAAACATGTCGAATTGATAAAAAGACATTGTTTGTATGGCTTTGGCAGGGCAGCAATTTGGCCTCTTGTCTTAATACTTCAAGACAGCGACCAAACTGTACACTTTCTTTCTCGGGGCAATTTGAATACTAAAAAGAAACATAATATTTTTGAGCAACTAGTTAATAGGCCTAACGATATCACAACGATCTACACGCGGTGGTGACCATTTTTAATCAACTTGACCATCTAACTCATTTCTGGGTCGTATTCTATTGTCCACATGCAAAATGGAAGCTTAGACATCGAGTACACTATACTATACCATACTATAAAAAAATTAAACCATAAAACTTTATTATACATGACAGTCTCGTCACATTAGCGTCACTCCCTGTCTCCACACGGTGTTTTCCTTATACCTTATCACCTTGTTTATGACTACCATTGCGTCATTCTTTTTTTATTGATATTAATAGATTTCGGTAGATAATACCTACTGATTTCTTATTTTCGAGTTCCTTGTTACTATGTAGCTCTTTCTATTTAAGCTTCTATTTATTTGACTTTACAAAGTGCTTGCGGGTTACCTGTCACAAGTTAGAGATATGATTTACAGTACTTTCTTTTCTCCAAAAACCTTTTAGAGATTATTGAGCAGACTTTGTTTCATTTGTCCAAAACACGTTGATATTCATTCCATTACACCATTTAATGTTTCACTATCTTTTGACGAGTTATCTTTTTGTCTGAGTTGTTTATGTTTTATTGTCTTTTATATAGCTATAATAATCAGAAAGCTAGCCATCAAGCAAGCAAGGATACGTGCATGCAACCTTGTATTAATGCACGCATGCCAGGTCTCAATTTGAGAAACGAACTTTTCTTAATTGATTATCTTCCAAGTCTCTGCAATTCATCGGACAGATCAAGATCTTATTGCAAATATTAGATATTTAGATTTATCCTTTGCCTCATTTCATCAACTATTGAGTCGTATATTTTGATAGCTGGGAGAAGTACGAATAATAACTCAAGTGACCTTCTCCAATTACAGTACTTAAAGAACTTAATTACAACATTACATTACAGAACTTAAAGAGTCTGCTGTTCGAGGATCTCCACATATCACAGAGACTGGAACAAAGAATTAAATGTCGTATTTTGGTGAGATTTCAGTTAAATCAGACAAATGTGGAAGAGGACATGGTAGTAACTACTGGGTCTACACTACATTTTCCAGAGATTTCGTCAACAGCCCCTGAGCCATTTTACTTACATACTTGAAAGTTATTGGCTTAAAAACCCAAAGTTGTTTTTTTTTTCTACAACGAGAGAACACTCTCAATTTCTCTAAAAAAGACATGCAAAGGTAAAAAAATCTATGGAAGAATTAGAAAAAGCTATCAAAAGGCCTCAAAATTATGTTCATGTGTTTTGCCATTCCATAATAATCGGAATATACCGCTGAGTATTTATCAAATGTATTAAGCCGTGCTGTTTTGTTCAAATAGTTTCAAAATCAGCTATTCGAACACATAATCATCAACGTCTTATAAGATTTATTGGGATAGTCAAGAAAATCTAACGCTTCGTCACGATATTTCTGTGTTTGAATATTTTTATTCATTGCACAAGAATCGTAAGCAAAACACACTATGCTTTGATACAAATCGTAATAAGCATAATGGTAACACTACTATTACTTTATGTAGTGCACTTTAAAATACTTTTTTATTTTTACTACTTTTGTTCTATTTCATGACAGGCTATGGCTAATTAATGAATAGCTGCGAGGGCTAATTAGCATAGTCCTCATAGATGCTGAGTCATGGACCCCTTTGAAATGTTTTTTATTACTTAATTGTTATAAACGAATTACGTTTTTTTTTAATTCCTTGTAATTTATGTATTTTACATGTCAAGTATTATAATTAATTTTATTTTTTTTTAAATGTAACATCGTCGTGCCGAGACTTGCGAAACATTTATAACAAACTGACAAAGTTTTTTTTTTAATAACATTCAGGTGGTCCTGATCATACTTGTACATCGCTACTTACCAATTTAAAATCGAATAACAATTTGTACAACAATAACAAAGGCTAAGGTAACGAATCATAATTGACTATGTTGACTACAACATACATATACTTTCTGATACTGAAGGACTGAAGGTATAATGATTTTGATGAATAATAACGAGAAATTCATCAAAGTTTGTACTTGCATATATTATTCCTCAGTTCTAATAGGATATAGGTTTCTCAAATTCGTAAGCATAGGATCAAAAGGAAGTCTTTGCGATATAGTTACAATTAATAGAGCAGAGGTAGCCCAGTGGGAGAACGCTTGCCTCTCAAGGCCGAGGGTTCGATTTAGTTACGTACATTTGTAAATTTTACTAGGAAATCCAGTAGCAGTAGAGCTCCTCGTAAAAGAGTTCGTCCAGAATAATACTGCCACCGTATATTAGTTTTACTTCATTCCTGTTTGGAATGGTTGGTGGTGAAGCCATATGTTGAGTTGAGTGTGTGCGTTATTATTATTTATTTTTTGTTTTCATCGTTTGTTTAGCTATGGTATAAATGCATGCCACATCAAAAGTAAAACAAGAATTGTGTAAAATATTCGCATGCCAAGTCTTGGTGAAATGTACGATCTGATACAATACATTTTAGTAGCAGTAGAGCTCCATGTGAAAGAGTTCGTCCAGGGAAGTACTGCCATCTTACCTATTTCTGCTGCCGGTCCGGTTTTGAAGGGTAAGTACTGGTGAAATTACAGGCACATGGGACTTGTCAACTTATATCTCAGGGTAGCGGGCGCAGTGGCAGTACCCCTCAGATCTTTGTGCTCAGAGTGACACTGCAATTGTTATGGACAGGCGTGTCACTTACCACCAGACACACAACTTATTTGTCCCGTTACTTAGTATTATAAAAGAAAATAATAAAAAAATACTATAATACCTGCGGGTAACTGATGGATGCACGTCGCGTCCGATCGACTGGTCTGGAAATGTTTGGGGGGCCTATGTTCAGCAGTGGACGTCTTCCGGCTGATATGATGATGATAAGACCTACATTGTTAACTACATTTTTCAGCGAATAAATTTAATATCTTGTATGCTGCATTCATGTATTTTGATACTGAAGGTATAACTAATTTGATGAATCCATTAAAGTTTGTAACATCGTGACCAGCAACTTTGGAAAATCACCAAGCCCGGATTGGGCCAGGGTGGTGTACTATGGTCTAAACCCTTGCTTTACAGAAGGTATACCCTGCAGTGGTAATGAACAATTCAATTACATGACATGTAATGAAAACTACATTGTAGTTTTCAATTCTCCAATTGTTTGAGTCACAATTCCATATTTAAACATTTTTTGTTCAAGGTCTGGATTCAGTAAGGTTTGATTGAATGTTTTAAATCGAGAAAATTTTGTCTGAAAATACCTGCGTCTCGTTTGACTCAGTTGGGAAATTTAAACTGACGTCTTTATTATATTACAATTTGTCAAACGTCATTTTCAGATTATCAAGAAAGTGTCGAAGTTTGTCATGATATCCCTCTGCACTTGAATTACCTTCCCTGACAGTCGTAATTATTCATTTCGCCATAATATTTAATAATTTATGCAAATGATGAACATTATAAGAAACAGAGTATCACATAAACAAATATTTAATTAGAATTTTGTATAAGGATAAGGATTATAAGAGAATATTAGTTAGTTTCAACCAACCGAATATTTTATTTCTTTGATACAAACGATGGACACTACGTTATACCTCAAAGAGAAAAAAAATGGCGTTTAAAATCAAATTTTAAAATATTAATAATAAATGACCGGTTGTTCTCATTTAGACTAAAAATAAAAAGTGATGGTTGTATTCTTTACAAGAAACTGGTTTTTGTCTGTGTTCTGGTCTTCGAAATCAGTTGCAGACATGAGGAAAATGTATGGCAAACAGGCAGTCCTAGCATTTTCCTTCAATAACATTATTCAATTTATCCCTACCATGTCTCTTATTCACAAATTTAGAATTAGAAAATGTTTTTAAGACAAGAACAAAGACCACTCCTATTTGGTGCTAGCTATTGTCTGTTTTTGTGCGAGTTCAGACAATATAAGGTGATTAATAAACTATGTTCAACGATATTTAAAGCAACACAAAAGTAGATTCTGATACTGAAGGAATAAGAAGTTTGATAAATGGCCTGTGTCAGAAATCCAGCTAAAGCTTGTGAGGGCACACAAAATTCCTCAGTTCTCATAAGGGGCTGGATTCCCAACGTTATATATCAGATCAAAAGGAAATGTTCGCGATCTAGGGAATAGTTTCAATTATATATAGTGTCAAGCTCCGCCTGTTTGAGATCGCAATTCCTAATTGAAATATTTATTACATTGTTTTTGGTAGATTATTTTGTGAAAAAAAAAATCGGGAAATAATCTAATGTCTCATTTACATTTTCCTTCACACCTTAAAAATTCCTACGCTTGGTGTAATAACGCCACATCTGCAACTTACCAGGAGAGAAGTTTAAAGGTTCTACGAACGAAATTAGTCGATTACTACGATTAGTACATAGTTTGTTTCACGTAGATGTTATGACTTTCATAAAAATGTTGCCCGTATGATTTTGGAGTGCATTTCAGACAGTTGAGTAACTTTTTTTAAATTTTGTAGTTATCATATTTCTGCAAGTTCTTGACTCTAATGTGATGTTTTTCTTATGCAAAGTTAATGCCTTATTTATGACTCTTTTTATTGATGTTAACAGATTTACATTTCCGATCGTTCCTGTTTTTATCTCTTCTTAGCTGCGTTGTTGATATGTCGCTTGGTCCTTCGTGATCGTAAATATTGGCTTGAATTTCGTTAGACTTTGCAATGTTTCTGTGTTGTTGTTGGCCATGTCTTTTTTGCCAGTAGTTAGCCGTAGTTTGTTGAAATCAATTACAAAAATCGGATTAAACAATTTTTATAACCAGTTTTACTATTTTAATGATGACATACATGTGGGTATTTTTCAATATCTTTCCTAACATTTATTGGGATGTTTATTTTACTAAATATCATAATTTTACTTCCTAGTATTTCTATATATATGTCGAAGTTAAGGCCGGAAAGGGAGACGTCGAGGGTAACACCCTCAACGCAGATTTAGTCAGGAATTACTTGATAATCGGCTTACTAGTCTTTGTTATCAATTCGTTCAGCCGGCGGTGAAAAAGTAACGTCGATTGATTGCAATTAGTTATTTTATACCTTTTCACAGTGAGTATTCCGAAACTATAAGAGATTGATCAGGTCAAAACCGATTCTAAAATATCACGCGACAAGTTCACAGAGCGGAGCGACACGTCTTCACTTTCAAAGTAACTTACACCAAAAGCCCCCTCTTTATGACCATACCTTGCTCGAGCTGTCAAACAGACGTGATATTTGTAAACAAAGAAACCATGATCGAGACTAGTTAATATGATTCGTGGGCGATCTTGTAAATTGTTTATCTAATAATTAGAAAACGACACGAAACAACATTACGTTTATATAAATTCCATTACTTTTGAAGTGATAACTAACTCCGATAAACTCTCTATAATGTGTTCAAAAATCGCAAATTACGACCAGCACAAAGGTAAACTGTTTTGTTAGAATAAATTTCTTGTCTGTGAAAATGTTATTATTGCTTCATAATAACATTGAATTCGATGTCGAAGTCGAATGTAGAGCGCGGAGTGCCTCAGGGAAGTGTGTTCGGACCTCTACTATTTTGTGCTACATAAATGACATGCCTAGATATAGTACAAACCTTATGGTTCTTATAGACTGTAAGAATGACTACGAATATGAATATAATATTAATAAATCTCTAATTGACATAATTAAATGGATGAATCACAATAGACTAGAAATTAATCTTAGTAAAACCAAAATTATGCACTTTCGCCAAAGAAAAGCGACACCAAATTTTAACATAAGCTGTAACCACTACAACTTAGAAAAAGTCAAAGTGTATAAATTTCTAGGACTACACATCGACAGTAATATGTCTTGGGAGTGTCACTCTATCTATACACGTGGTAATAAATTGTATAAATTCTCATTTGCTCTCTATTGACTTTCCAAAACCAACAATCGTCATAGTGTAATGTTAGCATACCATGGTTTTGTGGAACCGACTCTACGGTACGGAGTAATTTTCTGGGGAAACGCTTCGTATAGGGAAATCGTTTTACGAGCTCAAAAGTCCTGGTACGATCTATTTGCGGCCTTAGATCTACTGACAGCTGTCGACCATTCTTTAAAAGGTTAAAAGTGCTAACGTTCCCCGGTTTGTACATACTGGATTCATGTACATTTCTAAAATCGAACCCCGAACTTTACAGGGAACAAGCAGTCGTTCCGGGATTTAATCTACGCCCTAGAAATCCTCAAATGTTCACCACTGGCACCATCTCTTGTAAAACAGCTCTTAAGAAAAAAGCGCCCCTAAAATGGTACCTAAACTCTACAAAAAACTACCACAATGGTTAAAAATCCTATCCTTGGATATGTTCAGAAAGGAATTGTCAAGGCTATTGATTACAAAATGCTCTTACACGGTTGATCAATATTTGAATGACAATTTGGTGTGAATTATAGTATATTATATGCTTATAATTGCATATTCCTTAATAGAATTAATTTGAAATTTGTTTTGACATTGTATAGATTTATTAGTTGACATTGTAATGTATGATTTGATATTTCACAAATTAAGTTAAAGATTGGACATACATTTTCGTATGCCACTGTAAGAGGTGCATCATAGCTGTGCTAACTAAGACTGTAGACCCTATCATGTTATGACTTATGATCCTATGATGAAGAATAAATATATTGATTGATTGATTAGTGTTATTATTTATTACATTTAAATTTCGAACATCTCTGAAAAACAAAACAATTTGATTTGACCTCAATTCTAGTATGAAATGTAAATAGCATACAATTTTGACAATTTCACACGTTACTAGATATCGAACGATGTGATAGTTGGGGCCGATTCTAGTTTGTCTATGAATTAAAAATAAAAACTACGGTTGTGTGATATGCATGAGAAAAGTTTTTATTTACCGCCATTTCGCCAGTCGTAACATGCGGATCCTGAACACATCACAGAGAGCTTATAATATGTGTGTAGGTAAAGCAGTGAATGTAACTGTACATAATTAGGCATTAAAACACTCGTGAGATGTTTTTGTGAAATTTGCTCGCTTGTCGGCTCGTTTCATAAACCCACACTCGTATTTTAATGACTTTCATTATGTAACAGTCACATGAACTACTGTTATGTAGTGCGATCTTTGTATCAAAAATAATAATAAGCAGTGGAGTATTTGCACAAAAAATATATGAATACTTTATTTATATTAAATAAAATAAATACATCGATTAATATACCGACATCTCTAGTCAGCCTCCGGTAGCTGTAAAGGTACCTGGCTAAATGAAGAGACTTTCATAAGTTCTCACTGGTAACGTTTACGCAAAAAAGCCGTTTAAACATACAAAGAGCTGCAACAAACACAGAAATCCGTAAAATCTGCTAACTCGATCTATATAGCTCAGTTGGTAAGAGTGGCCCCGATGTGGCAACAGACGCCTGTTCGAATCCAGTCAGATCAATTGAATTTTTGTTTGTGTTGGCCGATCATGGTATCATTAATAATTTATTGCGATAATCATGAAAATGTTATGGTTCGGTACTATTAATCAAAGTATTCACTTGATTAAACATAAATTTTAATTCTCTTATTCTCGTCAGTATGTAGCTGAGGACTCTGCGAGAGTCATTAGTCAATGCACATCTATTAAACTCAAGTCTAAATAATTAATGACCAATGTAACCAATAGATAACAATGATCACTTTGTTTACAAAGTACTGAGTAAAGTTACTTAACACCTAATTTACAATGGAGCTGTCGTCGGAATGATGGCGACATCCTATGTATTTTGTGACCCAGTGTTTTTGACGACGTGCACTAAAGATACCTATCGATACTTGTGACTCATTATCAAAGCATCAAAAAAGCTAATTGAGTACAGCCTGTAGAAACTGGGGTCATAAAGTTGATATAGGTTATGTTTATTACTTTGTACTGTATTTTGCTTCAGACGTTTGTTCGTAATAGCAGAAAACAACAAGTTGTCAGTTTTTTCCCAAAATTAATAAAGAAGTTGCTGAATATTCCCAAATTTGCCAAACTCTGCCTTTAATATTTTACGTGAGTACTATAAAATAATCAATATTTTAGATACGTAAACATACAATCATGCTTAAAATGGAAAAGAACGTTAGGTACGTAATCTATGGTCGAAGTGAATCAATTGCGTTATTTACTTGCATTTATTCTAAAATACATTGTTAATTTAAATTTTTTTATTTCCGACTTCTAAAAATACGCAAAAATATATTGATAACTAGGTATAAACTAAAATTATAATAGTAAAGTCCATGAACGGCTCTTCGTTGATTTTATAATTACAGGGTTAGATTTCGCTATCCTTCTTTATAGCGAAGAAGTATAGCAAGCGCCTTTCACTACCTATTATACCACTTAATCAGGATTAAATAGCGTGGATATCATTATTTATCCATTAACAAACGAATAATAATATTGTGACGTAAACAAACTGCACCCGCGAAGACCTGCTAAAGGCAACGGATAAGGGTTTAGAGGTGGCTGTTTATTGGGCTAAAGTAATACAACAAAGGTTTTTTGTTAGTTTTTGTTTTTGGCTCGACAAGAAGAAGCTGACCTTATACAAAGGTCAATTTGTTCCTTACTAGGTAATTAATCAATTATTGAACAAAACGTTGTACGCACCACAAACATATTTCTAAATACTAGAGAAGAAGTCTGATCGGAACTTGTATGGACTTGCTGGTACGGTATTACAAGGGTTGACTAAAGTTACACATCAAAAGAAAATCGCAACCATTCAGGGAATTGGTTCAATTTGTCGTCCGCCTGTTTGTAGTCGTAATTCGTTATTTAAACTTTCTTAGTTTATGTTATACGAAGGTTATTATTGCTTTTTATGCTATTCTCATAGATATATTAGACGTGTGATGGTAAAATGTTCTTAAGCATTTGGGTATGATTGACTGAAAAATAAAACTTTATCGGTATTGTCATGATGTCATTATTGTAGTCATGATTTAGTAAATATATTGAAATATCGAACTGAAAAGGGATTGGGGCGTCATCAATATGCGTTTTTTGTTTTAAGCCACAGAACTTCGCTACGAATTCGCACCCCTGGTTTGATAAGGCACTATGTCCATACCTCCAAAGAACACTACGCCAAATTTATTTTTTGGACATTTTCTGTTATTTTTGTAAACAGCCATATTTATTTACTAATATTACGCTCCCCGAATTTTTTGATAAAGAAATAAAGAAACAAAAAAACAAAATTCGAAAAAGAAACAAAAAACGAACTTTTGGAAAAAAGAACAAAGATCGAATTAAAAACAGAACAGGGGCCTGACCATGAACTTTTATTACGATTCAGTTTATGACCTAAAATGAATCGTTGTGAGACAGCGCTACATGAAGTGTATATCACCATCCCGCTTTTTTGACGTTACAAACCTACACTGAACTGTAATAAGAGTTCATGGTAAGGCCCCGGTCCAAAAATTAAGTTGGCGTAGTGTTTCATAGGAGGTATCGATCTGCAAAATGACAACTTTTCAGGAGACCGTTTTAAATATTCTTCAAACGAAATCAGTCGATAACTTTTTATGCTTAAACATGATGACATGAGGCCTTTAGGCGTTTGATCACAAATGTTCATACCAAAGATACGAATTATAGAAAATATTTTTTTGAAGGATATTAATTATGAAATTATATAAATTACCGACGAATTATAGACACAATACATGAAGATTTGTATATAAGCCGCGATAATCACTTTCCATCAAGTCAGCCGTCTGCCTTGCTCTTTTTTATACAATAATGTAATATATTCCTCGAAATTCAATATTATACTTGAAATACTTTATCACATTATTGTCCTGTTCTTTTCTTTTCTTCCTACGATGGTTTCCTATGACAGCCTCATAATCTTGTTTATGGCGGCCGTTGCCTCATTCGGTTTTTTATTGATGTCAACAGATTCCCACATATTTTCCTTCTTTTCTAAGTTCCATTTCGTGTTGCTAAATATTAGCTGTTTTTGCGTTACACTACTCAGGTTGCCTTTGTTGTTGTTGGTCTATTTATTCTTTTCCTGTGGACTAATATAAATTTGACAAAAGCGCAGAGAAAATGTATGGCGAAAAGAGGAGTAACTATCTTCTTCCAACTACTCCCGTAAATGTCACTTTCAAAGTCTGTGTACCATAACTCACCTATATACAAAAAAAATATAATAATATAATAATTGCCAAGGCCTCCGTTTTCAAACGATTCGATTTTCGCAAAAATGTGATATAGAAATTAATGTTTAACGATATCGAATGTGACGTATATATTATGTACTTGCTGACTCAAAAAATAAGAACTTTATTAAACACGACGAAGACAAATTAGCAAACATTCATTTTTATATGTAACTATTTAATACAAATCAAACTACTGCATGAACAGACGATAATGGAATGGATTCTCAAAATAACACACCGTAACAAAAAGAAATATTGACAATCCTGGAAGTATTTTTGTGCTTCACTAGTTTAAATTTGCAATTTTTGTATAGATTTTAAGATTTTCGTGGTTATTCACTAAATGATTGTCACTAATATCAGGTTTCTTACCACGGTATCTGTCTACCCTAGAGGTAAGATATGTCTGCTCTTATAGCTGTCATCTGCCCCCGTCCAGTCAACCCGTGACAATGGAGCGTGCAACCGTTCCAAAATATCGGGAAAATAAAAAGAAGTCATACCGTGGTAAGAAACCTGATATTGGCGATAATCATTTTGCAATTTGTAATTGAATATTTATTGGTTTAAATTCTAAGTAAATTACGTTGGAGCATATTGAATACAGTACAGTGTAACCATGGTAATCGTTATTGACTCGTACCTCTGCGGATTATTTCATGCAGTTTTATTGTATTGTTTATAGCTGAAGTTGGTTTATGTATCTCAAAACATAAATATGTTACTGTTCTTCTTTCATAAACTGCTCTGTTGTTATATCGCTTGATCCTCCGAATTCATGAATATTATTTCCTTTTTAAACTTTCAATACTCAAGGTACCTGTGTTATTATTGGTCTAATTAATCTTTTCCAGTTAAATAAATAATGTTGGCGTGTTTATTCTTGATTTCATCATCATTATCAGCTTATCGCAGTTCACCTCAGGACTTAGGTCTCTCCTCTCTCTCTGGCCTCCGTGGTCAAAAGATTACCATGCTGGACTACCACGCAGTGATCCCGGGTTCGATTCCGGAGCAGGGAGAAATATTTGTATGGCCTATATTTATTTTTCTGATTCTGAGTTTGGGTGTAATTTGTGGTTGTCTACCTCTGCGTGTGTCCATGGCACCCGCGATACATTTTTGAACAGTATGAAGAATGTTATAAATGGCGGTGCAGGAATTTCGAAAAATATAATGGATCGTTCTGACCATTATAAAACCATATTTGTCATAAAGTTTTAACGAATTTTAGTAGAACGTTTGAAAATAGAACGTTTATTGCACCGAAACACCGGACCGGGATGAGAGAGAGAGTTGCCATATGGTTGCCATCATGATAAAATAAAATAACACTAAAATTAATTAATGGTGCAGTATATATTCACAAACATGCTATCGCCTCACAAAACAACAATCTCATGTTTACTGTAAAACTAATGAATAACAGTGTTTAATCAATGCTAAATAACACTTTCGTTTTAGAAATGAAACTATTTTTTCGGATCTAAATTACGTATATTTGTTTTTTTCAAGCAAATCAGCGTTCCGGGTACTTTACAGGTCCCATATTCCCGACTGAGTCAGCAAAGTAAATATACGCGACTCAGACCGGGAAATAAATTCCTTATCCCATGTGTAACAATCGCGAACACCTAGGAACTCAATGTTTTCTTTGTTCTAATTTTAAACACACGAACACTTTCTTAGCTTTGTTTCAAAGCGTATAAACTAATTAATCAAACAAATAATATAAAGTTGCATTAATTATAAGGTACTTAGTAACTATATACACCTATAAACACCTCTGTTGAAAAAATAAATTACACCTGTGCTTTATGATTAAACCAATGAATCCTTTTTTTTATGGTACCAAGTGGCAGTACAAAGAACATAGCGACACACAGTATTTGCTAGTATAATAATTATATTCTATACCTACTCACTAGCTTTAGCTTTGTCATGTTAAGTTACTCTTTCTTCGCTCTCTGTCTAATATTCTACTTGACAACTTAACAGTCGTGATCGACATTCCTGTTAAGATGTCAATATTTTGTAAATAATTCACTAACTGTTTGCGGTAGTAGTTATTCACTGCAAATAGCGGCGTTATTACAGCAGTTGCAGGCCACCACTAGAGCTTTAAATCGCAAAGCTCTGACGGACAGAGCCATTGCGCCTGTCACCTTGAGACATAAGGTATCAAGTCTCATGTAGGTACCTGTAATATCACCAGCACCTTTGCCCTTTTGAAACCGTTATGCTGATCAATGCTCACATTTCTGCTTGGTGGCAGAAATAGGTAAGGTGGCAGTACTACCCTGGACGAACTCTTTCACAAGGAGCTCTACTTCTATCTGCTATTGTTTATGTAAATAAATAATGCAATAATTTTGTTAGGCGTCAATAACCCGAAAAATAGAACTACACGTTGAAAAATTTGTCTACGTTTTCATGAAATAGAAGGGTAGTTCTAATCTCAATGGAAGTATTTTGGAGAAAATTCTGGCCCATAATTTTTTTCCCTATTTTAGTTCGTAAATTAGCCTTGCATATTTGTAAAGATGTTCGTAACGTATTGTTAAGAGGAACAGTAAAAAATACAAAAATATGCTAATTTTGACGCTTTGAAAAAAAGTAGTCAGGGGACTGATAAAATAGTCAGGAAACGTATATAAAACGAAACAAATCATAACAAAAAACCGACCTCAAAGTCATTCATCCTCTAGTTTGCCACTCTTAGGGCGCGTTCAAATTAGCCGCTGCCAGACGCGCTGCAGCCGCGCGCAACGCAACTATCACTTTTCATACAATTTCTAGAAACGCTGCAACCGCATAGCGGCCGCGCGACTGTCGCGCTGCAATCACGCTCAGTTGCAGTCACATATTATAAAACAAAATTGAATTGAAGAATTTACAGGAGAAAGTAAAACAACACCCTGCAACATGGGATAGCTGTTCAGCCAGTTATTCCAATCGACTAGGGAAATGGGAAATCTTGGTCGCACTTCAGGAGCGCGACAGTCGCGCGACCGCCACACGGCTGCAGCACTTCTAACAGCGGCTAATTTGAACGCGCGCTTAGAGGTAGAATATTTTCTTAAAATTTAAATCGGACCACTTCTGAGGTGCCCTCTTTCCAACAAAAAAAGAATCAATCAAAATCGTTTTACAAATACCGGAGTTATCGCGTAACATACATACAAAAATTAACATACAGAGAACCTCCTCCTTTTTTTGAAGTCGGTAAATAAAGTCGTTTATTTATTAATCTGTTTTACATTAATTGTTCAGTCTCGATAAATCATTTTAATTATATTACTGTACATGTAACAAAAGTACTTAACTAAAGCGATAACTTACTAATTATAAATTACTTTCTATTCTGTCTGAACGGGATCATATTTTCATAAAGTCCTGATGCTTATAACTTGAAAATGCATTAGCCTAGCCTAGTTTTCAGTCCCCTACCACATACGTGAACAGGGGACTGATATACAGCAGGCTGACATTTCAACTGTCAAGCTGTTAGACCTTTTCAATCCACCACTTTCAAAGTCAAAATCAAAGAATGATTTATTCCATAGATAAAATAAATTTCGCACTTGAAAACGTCACATTTAAGCTACTGCTCTTTCACTACACTGACTTCCCTGAGAAGAACGAGCAAGAAACTCTAGGAATTGCTCCTTTCAAATAAACTTAAATGCTATGGAATACACTTTTAATCAAATTTGTTTTAATCAACCTGGACCTACACTGCTTCGCTTCCTCTTTCCTAATGCTTTTTTTTTTGTTTTTAATTCATTTTGTTCCCAGTCAACAACAACATGGGCTTTTTCTAGACGAGTGGGTATATACAATAATAAGGATGCCCATTTTATACAAAATAGCATTCATATAGGTAATTTCTATTCCATTGTATTAGAGTAAGTCAATAGACAAAAATAGTTTTGCGGAAAATAGCATCCTATCTTCTGATTTTCCGATTGGACCATTTCGTTTCCTATTTATTTGCTATTAATGTTATCAAACAACTGTGAGTGCCTTTTTGCCAATTTCCTTTATTTGCTACTACCGAATACAACCTTACTTTATTTCACCTTGGTTCATTGTGGCTTTAACTGATCGATTAATATGAAAAGCATTATCAATTTCAAAATAAATTATTAATATCCAGCTTCCAAATGGATTTTGCTTTACGAATCAAATTCTGTAGGTATGATTTAAATCGTATGAAGTATCGTCGTAAAATTCATAAAGGGATGACTCTTGAACTATAATTATCGGTCGTAATTGTATTAAAATTAACCCCAAATCTAATAAATTATATGCCAGCAATGTAGCTGGGACTAAAGTAATACTAGTGTAATGTTATATTTGAGTAAAATATCAGATCTTACTTTTCAATATTGAACTAAATTTCGCTCCTCGCCCAAAATCTTAGCACCCCAAAAGGTGGCTTGCCACGTTCCATGACCCGTTTTGCAGCTCGCGCTGTGCCCTTAGCACAAACGTGCCGTGGGCAGAAGGCCGCCCGAGCGTGCCTGTGTTTTCGAATCCGTCCCTGCTCGGTAACTTCAAAAGCGCGATAGCGCGCGCGGCCTTTGCTCTCAACACAAACCCGAAGATGCGCCGCCACCTAAGTACGCGCGTACTAAGTGACGGGACAAACAAGTCGTGTGCCTGGTGATGAGCGACACGCCTCTCCCTAAGAGTTGCAGTGCCACTTAGAGCTTTATGTCACAAAGATCTGGGGGGCACCGCCAATGCGCCCGTCACCTTGAGACATAAGCTGACAAGTCCCGTGTGTCTGTAATTTCACCAGCACTCGTGCCCTTCAAAACCGGAACGCAGGAAAATTCACATTACTGCTTGGCGGCAGAAATAGGTAAGGCGGCAGTACTTCCCTGGACGAACTCTTTCACAAGGACCTCTACTGATACTAAACTCATCCGTTTCGCGAGCTCGCCCGTACAAAGTCGCAAGTTTGACAGCACGGGCCGTGGGAACACACTCAAAAACTATTCTCCAGCAGCACTGGTGGCGTAGTTGGTAACTGCAACATTAAAATACCTAAGTGCAATGATTTTCAATACAAGTACTTCTAATTACTACATACAACTATTGTTTTTACGCGTTATTACATATTATCAGTATTTAATAATTGACTAATTAAATAATTATAGGTATAGGAAATGAAACTATTTTTCCGGATTTAAATCGCGTATATTTCTTTTTTCGAACAAACCAACGTTTCGGGCCCTTTACGGGTCCCACGGCCACGGTTGACTTCAATCTTCAAAACATACGCGATTTAAATCCGGAAAAATGGTTTCATTTCCTACGTGTAACAATCGTGAAAACCTAAGAATTCGATAAAAACTATAATTAAATATTATAACTATTTAAACACTAGAATCTGTTCAAAGTTCCGGAAGGAACAACTCGCGGCCTCTTGCAGCATACATGACAACCACGACGTTAAAATCAGTTGTATGAGTAAAACAATAACTATTAAAATTATGACTGAACGAAGATGAACCTGCGTACAGCAGTATGATCATTATATAAACCGATAGTTCTTATTAATTTAATATTTAAATAATTATAATAAAGTGTGTTGGCTATTTATTTAAGTAGGATACGGTCTGGCTTTGTGAAAAACTGGGAAGAACCTGTTATTGACTTTCGATAAAGATTTATTTACCTATTTGGATTTTCCACATAAAGTACAACATTACATTATTACATATTAAAACTAATTACTTTCGGTCCTTATTTTGAGTAAACGAAATCACTTGTCTAAAATATCCACCACAGTTATGGCGAGAGTCAAATTCTAAAGTATCATGGCATTGTTCTGATGTGGATTGTTAATGTTCGTTAAGGCAAATAATAAGCACAGGTAACAGTGTTACGTCTGAGCGTTTATACGCTTAAATTGAGCGAAGGCGATGTTAATTTTGGTAAAGTCCTGTCTGCCACAGCTGCCTTCAAACGGTTTCTATATACAATACAACTCTAGCTACATCACCAACGTTAAGTGCCTACTTACAAGCGTGTGTTGTTGTTATACTGTTCTCCTTATGGACTCATCTGTAGAACAAAGACCTATGTGCAAGACTACTTGTTCTCAGGTATATGTATAGTATAATATATATATATATATATATATGTTATCTTAACCAACCTTTACATAGGCCTTCGTTTGAACAACGAAATTCTGGTAACGTACTTTTTTTTTTTCGCTACATATCACATCGGACTCTCTTCTTCGGATGAGTCGTTATCATAACTAACGTAATCGGCATTCTTAGCAAAATTTTTTTTGTTTTTTAAACCCACACACTCATAGCCCCGCACTAGAGAATTTTAATTGAGTTATTAACATAATTATCTGGGATCAGTAAAACGAGATCTACAACACCCTTTAATCGGTTTTTTACCCAAATTGTCGACGTAGCTTTAAAGGCGGCCAAGTTGAAGTGGGACTGGGCTGGACGCGTCTACTGTATGCCGAGCTTGTTGTGGGCCAGGGTAACCACAGAGTGGAAACCAAAATAAATAAAAAATCTTATTTAATAATAAAAATAATAAATCTTGTATTTAAGACGTCTTGAGTCCACTTGTTAGTTATCCAAAATAATAATAATAATTTCAAACTCACGTCTATTGGTAGTAGGTACGTAATTGATGAAAACAAAAAGTATGCAAGTCGCTCGAAGAGCCGACTGCTACATCACCTCACCAAAACCTGAATGAAATGACGCAGCATCGGTATATCGAGCTCAGCAGCAAATATTTTCAGGATATTGTTAGAACTTGTAAGCAGTCGCAAGAGTATTAATGCCGTCGTTTTTCGCATCACGGCATATGACTGCCTTTCCACCAGAGATGTGCGAGGTAGCGAGGCGGTGCGAGGATTTGTAGCGGTACTGTGAAACGCTGTGATCTTTTCCACCACAGCTGTGCGAGGATGCGTTACGAACTCTTTTCAGCTATGCGCGGGCGGGGTACGGTGTGGTGGGGTGAGCGGTGGCGATATGTCAGTGCCAATTAGTGTCATACTTTCAGTAGCTCTAGTTTCCTACACCGTTTTGCACACATTTCTCGCTATTTTGTATGTACAAATACTTAGCTCCGCTAACCCTTTTCCACCGGATCTGCGCTAAGCGAGGCTAGAAAAATGAAGTAATCCTATTGGTGGATTTTTTCCTCGCACGCTTGTTCGCTACGTCACACATCTCTGATGGAAAGGCAGCCTTAAAGTCGTCAACTCCTGCTTAAGTACACATCAAAGATGCGCTACAGTACCGTGATAGTCCAACAGTATCCTAAAAACCGTTATTATACTAAACACGTACACGGCGTTGAGTGTTTTCTGCATATAGACAGTCCACAGACCACCCGTGTAGAAGAATTGACAATACACCTTGCATAAAGTTATTTTGGTTTCCTCATGCAACAGGCAAATCTGTGTGCTAACGTATACATCCAGCGCCTAATGCCGTACGTTCACACTCAATATCAGTTTGGTCTTTAATGTCCTCAGTCAAGTAATGTCCAAGGTATTTAAATTTATCTACCCTCTTCATTTTAATTTCATTTGTTTCAGTTTTATTGTTAGGCAAAATCAACGTTATTTAAATTTTTTTAGGTGACAATAAAACTTTATATATTATATAGAAAGTTACCGAAATGCCAATGCGTTATGACGAAAGGGCAGTATGAGAGAGTTGTATTTCTAATAATACAACATGTTATTCGAAGTATTGTATCCAGAGCGACTGAACTACATAATTGGATTCGGTGAACTCGTCCCTGTGCCACAGATGTGCTTAAATGGTTCATACAGACGACACAACTTTGAATACGCCACCAACGTTAAGTACCTGTTTACAAGCATGTGTTGTTGCTGTAGCAGTCGCGAGAGTTCGTATATTTGTTATGATAAAACCACACGTGATCAAAAGTATTTATCAAAACAGTTGTAAAAATAATACCAACTACATGAAACAAATTATATACATGTGAAGCTTTATAAATCTTATACTTTCGCTGGTAGAATCTTTAATCGCCTGTAAAGTTGTCATTTTGCAGATGTGACCTAAGAGTATGAGTTGTATTTCTAATACGTAAAGCGACGTGATTAATTGGATGAATGATTATATAACTAAAGACGACGACCCAAGACAAGTGTAAATGTGTTGAAATTGTAGGTAACATAAATGTAACAAATTTAGAGATCTCCGTGAATTGCATCTGTGCTTGCACACGTTGTAATACCCTAAGGGACGGTAGGGAGGGTCACTATAATCGAAACTAAAGTAGAAAAGAACGGGGTTATCAGAAATAATCCATAATCAAATATAAAAACAAACGGAAATGAGCATTACATAAATTTTACAAGCATATAAAATCTTGCTTTTTATTAAACGGGATGGATAAATATTTCATAAATCTCAATGAACTACGCAAGCTGTGAATATGCCCCTTTCTTCGTTGTTGCAGATTGTGCTGCGTGAATTTAGCGAAATTATTGGTGCCAGTAATCATAGCAAATTTATGCACTAAGTAGTGTAATACTGTAACCAGTCTCCGACCAAACTCAAAATACTAAATTATGCCGAAATCGAGAAGTCTGTTATCGCAGCGTCAGCAACTCCTTCCGGGTTCCATCCGGTCGTCGTCCGGCTCCAGAGTCCGAGCTGTTCCAATTTCCGTTTACTGGAACTGACCAAAGATTATCCATCGCTTTGTAATGATTATAACATTTAATTATAAGGTGGCTGCTGTATAATGCATGTACCGTCCGTCCACAGCACAATTTGAACTTTGGGCCGTCGCATTAAATAAGTGGTACAAAGTTGAATTTAACTCGTACGTTTGCTGTCGTGCCTATTACATCGGACTTATCAAATGTTTTATTGTTAAATTTAACTTCAAGTAATAAATATTTCATGTAATTATATTTTACCAGACTGTCATTCATAAAAAGTTACGTCTATGTGTTTTAGAACAGATGGAAATAATTAGATACTTTAATACGGGATGTGTAATAAATGAACAACCGAATATTGTGACATCTTCATTATTGCGGGTACTTTCAAATTATAACTATGATAATAGTGAGGGTAGTTGGGTATAAATACTATGAACCGCTCTAAGCGGGCTCATTCGTCGTCTGAACGTCGAACGAACAGTCAACTGCTCCTGAGGATGCCTCCTGTGGCGAAAAACGTGTCGAGTATATTTTTGGTGGTGGTGTTTGTGACTGTGTTTGTGCTCATCTCAAATCTCCAGGGCCAGTGATTCCGCTGGCTCTCTTCTCCTTACCTTTTAACGCAAAACACAACAATGGCACTTTGAACATAATAACTAGAACAGCATCGACCTACATATGTGGGATCTGTACATAAGAGTGCTTGATGGAATGAACAGTGTGACAATATGTTATTTGGAATATACGTTTTAATTTGTATTTAATTTTGTTATAATTAAAAGAAATTTATACTGATAAAATTAAATACTTACATTAAATACTACAAAACATATTTAGTTTGAAAGGGAATGTTCTTTGCTAAATTAAAAATAAGGTATTTTAGTATATTTATTAAGGATGATTTGCATAACTTGTTGATGAGTTTACCATCCCAGTCAGTCGTGACCACGGGCGAGATGTGTAAAGAGCGCGAAACGGCGATTTATTTGAAAAAAGAAATACATGCGATTTATTCAGAAATTTCCAAAACATTATTATTTTTATTTATTTTTTGATTAAATACCCCCAATTTTTCAATTTCAAATTATGGAAATTTGAAAGTTTTATAGCAATTGATCATTAGTAAACTAATTTACACATAATCAGGAAATTATTAAATCATACTGGCCCTCCCTGGGAATTGAACATCAAATTTCCGACATGAAAGGCAAACAATCTCCCAACATAGCAATCACTGCTGCCATTATTGTACAATTTAAGCAATTTCTTAAAGTATAATTTAATTTGATGTGCTAATAATATCATGTTGATGCTTACAACATTAAGAAAACAATACAAGCGTTTTAAGTAAGTTTCAATAATTCATAACTTTTCGCAAATATGAAAAGATGCATTATGAATTTTCTTAAGTGATGGTATCAAAAAGTTGCTAATGGATATTTTATGTTTCGGTAAGTAAGTACTTTCAGTGTTATATTAAAAACAATTATGTTAAAATCATCAGCTTACACACATCCACTGCTAGACGTAGCCTCCTCGAGCACAGCAACTCTCCTCCTGTGTTGCCCGCATCCAGCCGCTGCCAGCCACCTTGCTCAGGTCGTCCGTCCATCTTGCGGCAGGGCGTCATACACTATGTTTACCTTGACGTGGTCGCCACTCTAGGACAAGTCTGCCCCACTGGTCATCAGTTCTCCCGAATATCCGACTCACTGCCACTTAAGCTTACTGATTTTGCGAGCTGTTGATCAATTTAGTTATTATTATCTAATATATGCCTTCATTAGCAATTCTGTCCATTAGAGAAACTCCAAGCATAGTTCGCTCCATCGTACACTGAGTGACTTTGAATTTGTAGATGAGGCCTGTTGTTAATGCCCATGACTCAGCTCCGTAGGACATAACTGGTAGAAAGTATCATAGAATTTATGTTTAGACCATGTGAGATTGACGACCTGGAGATGTAACTGGGCTTCCCAAATGCCGTCCAGCCCAAACAATAGAGTCAATTGAAGAACAATAGAGCATTATTGCTAAGAAATCTTTAAATTAATGAATGAAATACTCTTTATTGCCAATCACAGCCATGATAACTTTAACTAAAGTTATTATAAAGTACATCAAGCGCACGTGCTTTGTTTAACAATTGCAAACCTAGGTACATAAAATAAATTCTTTCACAATAGCAAAAACGTTGGAATTAAAGATAAAGATAAATTTATTTCAATATAACTTAATCTAATACAATATAAGTAAATCAAATGTAAATAAAGCTATTATAGTATTCAAATAGGAATTAACAAGGGAATCTAAATTATACATTCTTCATAGTAAAGTTATACATTTTAATATTAGCATCTAATGTGTAATTTAGGCAACTTTTTGGCCAAATTTCTTTATGTTACAGCTTAAAAATAGATTTTCTATATTTCACAATAAAATAATTAGTGTTCTTAGGTTTTCGCGATTGTTACACATAGGAAATGAAACTATTTTTTCGGATTTAAATCGCGTATATTTGTTTTTTCAAACAAATCGACGTTTCGGGCCTTTTACAGGTCCTATGGTCACGGTTGACTACCACCTCCGGTCTTCAACCAGTTATGTCTAATATTTATGCAAACCACCCTATTTTGTCCACTATAGTTACAATACTTATTAATTAAATACCTTATTTTTAATTTTACAAAGAAAACATTCCAATTTACGCTACATTAAGTTTTACAAATTATTTTATTGAATAAATGTTTATTAAGTTCAACTTAGTGGAAAAAATAGGGTGCTTTGTTTGAAAAAACAAATATACGCGATTTAAACCCGGAAAAATAGTTTCATTTCCTAAAAATAATTAGTGGTTATAAATTAATGGTAACTTATATAAAACAACAAATTATAACTATGAAACAACTTCCAGCAAGTCACCTGTTTCATTGTAAGTCTTACCTTAAGCCACAATTTGACGGTACTTTTACATTCTATTTTATTCATGGCGAAATAATACAAATTAGAATTTAATTTAAAGTAAAGGTATGTACCAAGGAAGCAAAAGAATCTATGCGAGTGTGCTGTGCGGAGTTGTGCACGAGATGAAAAGGTATCGAGTCGCCTGTGGTTGGTTAAAGTAACGGAATCAAATGGAGTAATTGAGTGCTTTTTCGAAATTATCTGTCGGATAAACAGTTGCCGAACCGAGAGGACATCGCACTCATTTAGAAGTTTGCAGGTTGGATAATCGAAAGGACGGAAGTTGATGACTTTAAAATAAGTTCTCTACGCTCTTCCCAGGTTTATCAGGGTGGTCTTATGTGCACCGCCACAGGATGTAATGCAGTAAAGTAGCAATGATTGACAGTGGACTAAGTACACTGATTTGAGAAGGGCGCTGCTAGCTGCATATCTTACATTTTTTAAAACATATATCAATTTTCCAACTCTAGAAGTAAGTGCTACCATATGGTGTTTGAAATTAAGATGATTGTCAATTATGATACCTAAATATTTAATGTCGTTTGTGCTGTCCAGGGTTGGACAAGCACAGAGGTTTAGATGAGTTCGAGGACTTGTACAGTGGTGAGCTACTATTGAAAAAGCATTCTCACGAGGTTGTATGGAGATACTGTATGAGAAAGTCATATATTTAGTTTTGCTAGTATTCAGTGTAAGAAAGGGCATTCGCTCTGAGCCACTCGGTTACGGAGTTAAAACCAAATTGAAAATGTTTCATTCCAACTTGAGGTGCTGAATAATAAGACTGTATCATCGGCGTAAGATATGACCCTGCCACCAGAGAGGGGAAGAGCGCATAGTTGGTTAATATAAACAAGGAATAGGATTGATCCTAATATGCTTCCTTGAGGCACACCATATTCAATTGGTAATTCGTCACTCGTTATTTTGTCAATCGTCTCGCGCTGCTTTCTGTCAGAAAGATAGTCCTGTAAAAGTTTGAGCTAATTCCAAGTACTTCTAACTTATTTAAAAGTATTGGTATGTTCACAGTGTCAAAGGCTATTGCGAGGTCAAGGAAGATAGCTAAATATTTATTCTTCGAGTCCAAATTTCTTACAATGTAATCAGTCAGTTCACTGCGTCGTTCGTCGATAGCCCTGTTCGGAACCCATATTGAGACGTCGATAGAAGTTTCTTAGTTTCTAAATAATTAACAAGCCTTTTATAGATTATTCTTTCAAGTAACTTAGAAAGAGATGGCCATATTGCAATTGGACGGTAATTGTTAATATTGCTCTAATCGCCGCTTTTGTGAATAGGTTTTATTAGGGCTGTTTTCAGTACTTTGGGAAATGTTCCTGTTAATAAACAGAGATTGAAAATGTAGGTCAGGGATGGAATCAAACATTTTTTTATATTTTTTTTTTTATATAATTGTAGTTTTATCTTGATTATTATTTGTATATTTGCTACGGACAATTTGATTAACCGAGTATTATTAATACGGACGGTCATTATGAATAATGACCAAGAGCATCGGGCAAATTGATAAATTTATTACTTTAACTGGTCTATATTAATAATGCCCCACAGGCCTTCGCTTGTTTGATAAATCGAGGTTTGAAATAGCATAAATTTATCTCTTGGCCGGGCTATACGAATAACTACATATTTTTCGCGGGCAATAACTTTTTTTGTGGGGATATCCTCCTATCATACCTATTCGCCGCGGGGGCAGCGGAGATGTATCCTACGTTATGGACTTCTACCGGCTAAAACTCTATGTTGGCCTTCTCCGGTGCATAACTTAACCTAACCAAAAAAAAAACACTACAAACCGCTTGTTTTATTACTTTTTTTTATTCTAAAGTAAGTGTGCATTTGAACAAAGAAATGATGGTTATTATTCATAGTGACCGGGTTTATCAAATTGCCCGCAATATGTGTACTAAAAATCGTACTATCACGCTTGTGTCCCAAAGAGGAGACACGTAAGAAGGTGTTTCGAACAAACCTCTCTTGATTCTTCTACTGACATCTGTCTTTTGTTTCAATCAATTCAATCTCAATCATTCTTGATACTTCTGAGTTAGCCTGGTTATTTCCTAATTACCAATAACAATTTGATATACCGCTTTCAATTCCAAGTGAAATAAGTATATATTTATCATATATTTATCTAAATAATGTGACTGACACACTTGTGTAATAAGATTCTTAAACATCGTTTAAACAGCTAATGAGCTATGTTAAAGTACCTATCTATTAAGGTGGCTCAATTAGTTTAAATAGAATTATTCAATTCAGCTAGAAAGGCAATTAAGACGTCGCGAAACTTGAACGAATTCCAATTTCGCAAATAAATTGGTTAGAAACGTTAACAGGATTAAACTCCGTCTCGTCACCGCACAATAATTTCCATCAATTTTCAATGCCCTATAATCAAGGGAAACATTCACTCTTAGAATAGTTGGTGCGAGGGTTAACAATTCACTAACTGAAATCAACCATGTTAATAGAATTTGCGTTTGATAACATCTAATGTCTTAGTTGGTTTTGAAGTATTCGTAGTTTAAGGCCGATCTTGATTATACATTGTAATACCTAATTGTTGACATAGGATCACTTCAACCTCAAACTACAAGAACTGCTGAATGAACCGATCAGATATCAATATGATTGATGGAACTTGGATTAACATTAATTCGTTTAATAAATAATTCACTAAAGAATGGGATTCCCACATGATTCGTTCTTTAGTTACAATTACAACATTTTAAAATGATGCTAACTTTGTGCTGATTACAAAGAAAAGCAAGTCGTCAATGTTCGAGCCAATAATTTACGACGTGTTGTGAGCGTTTGTGAATTATTGAACCAACCTACATTAAACAAATTAAGCTTACAATTTGTTTGCCTAGTTTGTACCCAGTTTGGTGTCAGTAGATTCCTGTGCACGGCTAAGATGAGAATTTATTGACCGAGAACTTTACGGACTTTCTATGCAGAGAATAATTACATTCATGGGACCTGCTTACCCAAATTTAAACTATATTTAAAATAATTAAAGGTATCTTCCTAAATCGGTAAATAAAGGCTACTTTATTGCCTTCAATATATTTTTGATTTTGAGCATAATGTTAAGAACATCTGTAATTATTGAGGGGCGCACGAAAGGGGCCTCCCCGCACGACGTACCTTTCCTTAGTACCATACGCTGATTGGCAAATCCTTTCGCCACTATGGCAAGTATTATGCCATCGATACTATAAGAATAAGAACCTATAATGACTAAAATTTTGTCTTTTATGGATCTGTCTTCTATTGTTTCATTAATAGTAATAAGTAAGAGTTTCTATATTTGTCTCCAGGTTGCACTTGCATCCGTTTCACGTCAACGTACGGCAAGGAGCGTGGCACATTCAGCAGCCCCGACTACCCGCGCCCCTACCCTGCCAGTCTCGACTGCCTGCTTTACACCTTCCTCGCTGCGCCTCACGAAATCATTGAAATAGTCTTCACTGATTTTGATATCTACAAGGAGCATCTTGAGTAAGTCGATTGATTATTTCATTAGGTATTTTGTAGCTTTAATGTTTTATGTGTGTATTATAAAATAACCAATACTTCAGGTTGTAAACATTCAATCATGCTTAATATGAAACGTACGTACAAGAATGTTACCTGATCTATGGTCAAACTGAATCAAATACAACGTTTTACAATTTTTTTTATTCCCGACTTCTAAAATATACAAAAATATATTGATAACTAGGCATAAACTAAAACGCAAAATTATACTAGCAAAGTCCATGAACGGCTCTTGGTAGTTATTTGGGCAGCTTTCGCCATCCTTCTTTATTGTGACATGTGCAATGGGATAACTAGGTGTATTACAAAATACTTTATTAACGTGCCACCGCTTATTGTATAATAAACAACATGTATGTGTATAAAGCAACGTAGTGACGTAGACATTCTCTAGTCAGTAGAAGCAAGCGCTGGTCACACTATTCTCTAAATTCAGTTGTCAGATCTGTAAGCTGTTAAAAATCCTTTCTTAATAAACTTTTTTGAGAAAACAACTTTCTTGGTCAAATATGTTTAAGTATACAGAAGCAAGTAACATTTTTAGTCAGAATTTCAAACAAAGGCACTATTACGACCTTACTAAATGTGTCTGACAATATACTTGCTGAACAGGACTCTGTTCAAGGCTACCGTCTTGACACGTTTGGATTTTATAGTGCTTAAATGAGTCAGCGGTGCAATAGAGAGCTGTGTTCGTATTCCTTCACAGGCGGTCAAATTGTACAAGTGTGACGGTGTCCGTCTTGTTTCCACCTTCTTCCTATAAACTGTGATACTACAGGATATTTATTGCGAGTCTACTGTTTGTTAAATTTTCAACAAAGAATCAAAATCGTGAACAAAAACCTCAAAATTAAGGTCGCAGGTGAAAAACATCCAAGCATCGTATTTGATGGTAAATTAAAGTTTAAGAGCCATTTGTTGGGTCAGGTTAAGTAGTTAACTACTTTTACCGCCTTCGAATTTTCTGTAAAATCCGTAATCGTTTAAATGAGCATGCTTATAATTATATTACAAATTTCCAGAGTTAATTTTATTCGTTTATGGTTCTCATTTACGTCATTAACGTACACAAATGTTAGTTTTCGATTTGCTTTATAATTCCACTTTTTAGCCATATCACATGTTGGACTTAAATAATGCAAGCATGTTAAATATGCATGTGTATTATTTGGGGTGGTGAAGTTCAAAAACCGGAATATTCGTACGAAAAGTTAACATTTTACGCATTCCCCATGAAATTCATGCGGTCTCTGTTAGAAGGTCAAATGCACCACATCGTGGCTTCCACCGGAAGCTTCTTCTATCGCCTGGTGTTGCTATAGTATTCCACATTGAGTATATATTCGAGAAGCAAAATCAAAATACTACAAAAATTTAATAATAATAATAATAATAATAATGCACACACTCAACATAGCCCCGCACTAGGAAACCCTGTGTCGCGGGTGCCATGGACACACACAATTACACCAAAACTCACGAGATAAATAAATGTACGCTATACAAATATTTCTCCCGGCCCGGGAATCGCACCTGGGACCTCTGCGTGGCAGTCCGGCATGGTAACCGTTCGGCCACAGACGCAGTTTTTCATCGGCGTTGGCTTCTAAAATGATATAACTAATATTATCATAAATACTTATTGCAGTTTTTCTATTTGCAATTGTTTTTATTTGATTATATTTTTTGTTTTCTTATTAATGATTTAAGAATATAGATTTTGTGTTCTCTACATTATGCTCCCTATACAATTGAGACGCTGTTTTCCTGTTAATGCACCACATGGTATTATCTTCGAAAGTAATAGCTGAAAATCAGTACCATGCTTACATTTTTGTGCAAAAAGCAAAAATCCACGCCGAGGTTTATGGATTGATTCAGCGCACAAAGGTTCTTGTTTATTATTTAATACTATTTGGTATGCGTTTTAATTTATTGATTCTTTTTTGTTTTTGTTTATGTTTTACTTACTTACTGATTATAATAAAACAACAAACGTTTCCTTAAAGTATTTTGTTCGATAAACTATTTTAAACTGATTGACTTTCTTTACAATTAATAGTCCATAATATACGTTCTAAATAACTAATGGTTGAATTAAGACTTTTACTCGTCTGTAGTTATTACTTGTTCAGACTTCTCCATTCCTTTTAAGCCTATTTTAGGAAACTTCTACTCTCAACTTTCACACTCAGTGCCTTTTATATTGTAGTGATCATTTATATATAATGCTTACCTGGTTTTATTTTGTTATTCCAGATAGATAGATATAGATTTATTTACCATCTCTTTTTTGAAGTAATTAGTTAAAATTTGAAATTTGCACGTTGAACATAGGCACATCACTTGATATGTGGATCTGGTGTGCCTTTGACTTTGTACTGTTACTTACGTAGTTTATTAAGTGTTAACTAAAATTGTAGTATTTTTTGCGAAGAAACTAATTTTTATTCACTAATTTTTATATAAAATACACACCTTACAATTATTGATACCATAAATAAATCGTAGTTACACAAATCATGCCACCGGACGACAGAGCTATAAAATATAAACATTACATTGTAGATCCTTTGATCCACGACTACTTTTTGTTCGCCTTTCGTAAACCACCAAGCTGGCTGCAGAATGTGATATAATCGATCAAAGTGGCTCCTCCCTTCTGCACTGTCGGCGCGTCGTCCAAAGCGTAGTCCGCTTCTTTTTCCGTGAACTTATCTCCCCAGGTCATCAGGTCATGTCGGATTCTGGAAAATTATTAGAATGGAAATGAAACGATAAGGTATTATCGTTTTTTTATACAATTTGCTTATCAACACTTTGGTTTAGCCAGCTTGAAGTTTAATTTCTTTTTTCATGTTTAATTGTATCACTTTTCCGTACTTTAAATATGTGTCCAATGTTTGATTATACTGAAGACTTATTGAAGACCGGAAATATTTACGGAGTATTCAGATTAAACATTGACAAGTTGAAGATGAATATCAAATCAACATTGTCATCGCCAATGACCAATGTAGTACTTGATACTACTATTACGAACCGTTGTCTATCTGAAGCGTGTACCGTTGATGTTGCCCGGGGGGTTCATCACAAATGAACGATTCAAAAGATGCTATTCACATTGTTATTCTTATTTTATTATATAGGATCGTGACAAATTTATGAATCGTGACATCAAAGCCCTGAAATTTTCTGATATCCCGATTCATAAAATAATAAATATTAACTATAGCGAATCACAGCAGTAGCTACAAATCTTTTTTGTACATACCTTCTAAATAGTCTTTTAGTTATATAATTGAAACTCTAAATTTAAATGCACTTATTTTTGGCGACCTTATCGTGCTATTTTGTCACTATTGTTTCTGTTTTCGTAGTAACGGTATATTCGTATTCAAATAAATTGTAAGTACATTTCCTTTGGCCTTGCCACTCCTCAATAGACCTCACCTGAAACTCTTTCCGAAATTTTGGACCTTCAAAAAAATTTATCAGGATGCCTATAGACTCAGTATGATCTGAGGGTCCAATCGCCGTATAGGTGGTCCCATCCTTTTCTCCCCCGAGTGATGTAATCGAATCGCAGTACTCGCTACATTTACAATGGGCTAAAAATATTCACAATTTCAAAGCTGCGCTGGACTTACTCAGCAATGTATTGCAGAGGGTAAGGTACGAGATATAATTTCACTTTACGACCTACTATACGACCAGGTAATGTTATTCCGCTCGTCAAAAAACCGAGTTTCATACCAAGCCTCTTTCAGATGTCGTAAAATAAAGATTGCATTGAAAATTTTAATAAACCTCTACGAGGAACGACCTTTAATATTTTCAGGCAAAAGAACTTTGTAAAATATTAACCGGTCATACATCATTTCGGTTTGGAAGCCTCACACGTGTAGGTTAATGTGTAGCGACATATGATTTTTATTCCAGCCTTATTTCGGTTACACGTGCCTCAGTATTTGGATTACAAATAATCGTACCAAATTTTTTCAACCCTCCAGGTGTAGTTTATTTTGTTCTAGAATATGATGTCTTTAGAAATTGTTCTGTTTTTAAAACAAATTGAAAAGTCTATCGACTAAAGTAAAAGATGATTTGAAATAAAAAGTATTTCCATAATGAAATGCCTCAACATTATACCAAACAATAAACGATATCTTATTCAAACTCGGAAATACTGTTTAGATTTATATAGCCATAATTTTCAGTAGACCATCAAACATTGCCCCTAAATCTTAGCTATCGAGGTTCCCCAACAAATATATCAAAGGAATACCAAACAACGTAATTCTATCTTCATCCGCATTGTCTTTGAGTCCCTTGACAAATGTGAAGAAATGCATTTTTGGAAATATTTTAGTAAGCTTGTACCAAAATTGAATATTAAACATCACATACTTACAAAAACGCTTCTTTCTTTCTCTCTTTTTATTAGCTTTCGAATTATTCGGATTTCGCGATAGAATTGGAATTTTTTTTCGCATTTAAAAGTCTGTGCAAACGACATATTTTTTACGCAGAGATGAAGAAACGCGCATTTACGGCGCCATGGAGGCTCAAAAAGAAGATGGTTCGTTTGTATTGATTCTGTATAACTTATTTAGTAGAGAATATGTTTTATAGTGTATTGCATTTTATAAAGCGCAGCCGCCGCAGCTCGCTGCAGCCCGTCGCCTCTTGTTGCAGCTTCGTTTTCATTTTTACTGCTTAACGAAATGTTGCTTTATTTTGTAGACGATAAAGTTTGTATTGCATTACTTATTTTAATGCAGCGCCGCGTACAGCGTACCGTGTCGCGTTCTGTCTCGGCAATATGAATCTAGCCTTACGAGCGTACGAAGCTATACAAAAAACAACTAAATTTATGAACATGTGCAAAGGTTTACTGGCTGCGACTGAACCACGTTAACTCGCGCTATCTGCGCGTCGCGCGTCGTCTGTGTAGATAAGACGCCGCATGTGCACAGGCTCCAAGATCGCGTGTATGACTGAATATGGAATCTGTAACGACCTCGAAACGTTAGTTTGTTTGAAAAAGCAAGTATACTAGATTTTATCAAAATAAATAGTTTCATTTCCAATTATGTAGCTGGACTATTATTAAAATTTACATATAATTCTGAACTAACAGCAAAATTGTTCAACAAATACGAACACGTGCAGAATAAATTTCAACATTTCAACCTAAACTCAAACTTAGGAGCCGCCTCAATACCTTTGAGATTAGATAAGTTTCTCGATTCCCCTTGTTCGGGCTAAGTTATTACTTATAACTTACGTGGTATGTAAAATTAATTATTATTAGTCTTAGTTTGAACTTAATATTAATTTAAGTAGTTTTAGCTGCATTACTAGGTTATTTTTATAGAGATAGGTATTTATATAGATAGATTTAGAGAGATAGGTATATCAAAACTTTTTCACCGCAAGATTACAAAGTGTGGCAAAGTTTGACTCAACATAATACGGCCCTGTCACTCTACTGTGAACGTTGGAAATTTTACAATAATAATCCACTCAGTAAAAGTGGCGTATTTGGCCTTAACTTAATCCAGTAGCAGTAGAGCTCCTTGTGAAAGAGTTCGTCCAGGGAAGCACTGTCACCTTACCTATTTCTGCTGCCAAGCAGTAATGTGAGCATTACTGCGTTCCGGTTTTGAAGAGTACGGGTACCGGTGAAATTACAAGCACGTGGGAGTTATCAACTTATGTCTCAGGGTGATGAGCGCAGTGGCAGTGCCCCTCCGATATTTGTGGTTCAAAAACCCTAAGTGACTGGTCACCACCAGACCCACCAGACCACCAGACGAAATGTTCATCCCGTCACTTGGTATTATAAAAAAAATATGTAATAATGGTTTTCGAGCACTGTTGCTATCGAGCTATCTCTTCTGTAGCGCATCACAAATGTTCGCAGAGGCACACACAGATTCATTACACGCTATTGTAGAGAACTGCCCAGTGTTTGCGTGTAAACCCGATTTCCTTATACACAAACATGTAAACCATTTAATAATTATTACTTAATATATACAAGCATATTATAGTACTGTATCTGCATAAATAACTAATATTAATTATTAACGAAACAATTTACACTGACTGATTATTTCTTATGAAACACAGCTGTGCCCAATTTTCAGCTCACAATTATTGCTAAATCTGGACTGGGTCTGTTCTGTAGGTTCTATTTTAAAGGTACAGTTTAGGCCTAAAGCGTTGAAGTTGTTTGAAATAATCCAGATTTTTCTAAAATGCTGTTTAGAACGTGTCTATGGTTTTATTAAAAGTGCGACAGTTATTCGAATTCTTCGCTTTTAACAATTGAAAAAAAAATTGAATGCATTTCGTGCAATGGTTAATTAGGCTCAATTTACATTGCCGCGGAAAAGAGTATAAGCATTTTTTTTTCACCATAGCATAATGAGCTTTATGTCAATGATTATTAATACAAAAATCGAACACTCAGAAAAAATTCCTTCGATCCGGTCGGATTCGAACCGACGTCTTCTTGCATACCGTGCCAGACGCTATACCAACTAAGCCACGGAACGAACCAACGGAGCTCACGAATTTTTCTATGCGCTTGCGTCGTGTCTTTGTACTTGGTCTTTCAACGACTTTTTAGTCGTAGCGCCATCTATGAGAAATCTTTAACAGATTTATCACCCAGTTAGTACCTTTACAGCTGCCAGTCCTGGCGAGAGATGTTGCTATTCACTGTATTAATTAAATTTTTATTGAATTGATATCAATTATTTTTTGTGAAATTACCCCACTAGTTAGTTATAATTATAAATACAAAGATCGAACACTCAGAAAAAACACTCAGAAAAAATTTCTTCGATCCGGTCGGATTTGAACCGACGTCTTCTTGCATACCGTGCCAGACGCTATACCAACTACAACTTAGTTGGTATAGGTTGGGAGTAATTTCACAAAAAATAATTGATATCAATTCAATAAAAATTTAATTTATGTCAATGGTTTAAAGTACAAATTATATACGATACGGTAGATGCGGGAATTCCCGAAATTGCTCCATAATACTTCGGAAAACGCACGACCTGTTTTGAACTTTTGTATATTTATGTTCAATAATCTCAGTACAGAGAACTAAAAAAACTTTCAACAAAAAAAGAATCATCAAAATCGGTTCACAAATTAGTTAGTTATCGCGTAACATACATACAAAAAAACATACAACCGAATTGAGAACCTCCTTCTTTTTTCGAAGTTGGTTAATAAAGAAACATTTGACTTAATAACGATAAAATTGTACACAAAGTATGTTCAGACATTTTAGCGCATAAATAAAGTCAACAGATCGAATTTTGTATTGTAAGTATACCTATATTCCACTAAATAATCCTTACCTCTCTTCAGAAATGTACCCGGAACTGTCCTTGTCCCATCGCGATAGCGCCTGAATCAGAGTCTCTTCAGAATCTAGTTCCAAAGTTTGATAGCCCAGAAGCTTGACAAATCCATCAAAATCTAAAGGGGATGGTGCCTGCAAAAGAGAGTTAAACAGTTTCAAATTTACTATGTATTTGATGATTTTATACGAGTTTTATAGGAATATTTGAATCATGATCTAATCACAATCTTCGGAATCACATCTGATCAGCGCTCGCTACCCTTGGAGATAATTTGCGAAAATATGTTTATATGTATAATATGTATATGCAAAAACACTCAAAATAAATTAAAAAGTTCAAATATATAATCGCATCATTTTGTTATTTAACGCTTTTTTATTAAGCTTCAACAAAAAATGTCGAAAACATAACTCACTATTTGACACGTATTTGATAGAAAATTAAACCATTTCTTTGAAACGAGAAAATGAAACATTATTTAGTAAACAACCGTCTATCCTGCCTGACTTCATGATTTCATAAGGAAGAAGAAAAGGGAAGAACTTTCACGATTCAACGTTAATTGCTGATGAGGATTTTTTCATCCAATTAGATTCGACCAAAATAATTGGGTAACGCTGTTCTATAGATATATGTATGTACATAAGGCTAAGATCAGACGGACACAAATGAGTGCCTATAATTCTAGATGTGTGGAGACGCGTGTATGCAGCTGTGACGGACGTTTTCAAGTATTTCCTCTGAACTATGTAACGAAAGTATGTATAGTGTATGAATTTCTAGACGCACGATTTGAAACGCGCGTTAAATTTTTAACGTGCTTATGTAGACAGATCTATAAACCATACAACAAATATTTGAGAAAGAATTCGCTAAATATTTGCTTTAACGGAGTCGAAACGAGAGGTCGGATACTGCAAAACGCTTACGGTTTATGATTTTGTGCAGGAAATTCATCCCTCGGAAGACAAATAGATAAATATATATATATTTATTTAACTCTAGCCACAAATAAAATGGTTTCAGAATAACATATTGTAAATACACTGTCGCTTTAAAAGGTTTTGAAACAACTATAGTGTATATCTTCTATCTTGTAATTTCTTACTGTATATAACTGCCTCCGTGGCCGAACGGTTACCATGCCGGACTGCCACGCAAAGGTCCCAGGTTCGATTCCCGGGCCGGGCGAAATATTTGTATGACCTACATTTATTTCTCTCGTGAGTTTGGATGTAATTTGTGGTTGTCTATGTGTGTGTCCGTGGCACCCGCGACACAGGGTTTCCCTAGTGCGGGGCTATGTTGAGTGTGTGCGTTATTATTATTATTATGAATATAATTGTAATTACGTCTTTTAATATACTAAAAATACTAAGATAGAGTAAATCCTCGGCTAAACTTGTTGAGCTCGTAGTGAAAAATCCTACCTTAAGTATATCTGCCGCCAAGCAGTAATGTGAGCTTTACTGCGTTCCGGTTTGAAAGGGTTAAGGGTACTAGTGAAATTACAGGCTCATGGTACTTGTCAACTTATGTTTCAGTGTGACGGGCGCGGTGACAGTGCTCCTAAGATCTTTGAAATTTACAGCTCTAAATGGCACTACAACTGTTATGTATAGGCGTGTCGCTTACCACCAGGTGCACAATTTGTTGGTCCCGTCACTTAGTGTCATAAAAAAAGACTCACTAAAGCGCAAACCAGAATGAAACTTATGTGACCTCCTATTGACAAGGACTTAAGCCCTTTTTTAGACGGGGTTCGCTTATACCTCTTAACTTCACTAACAATACTTATAAAAGCTTAAAAGAAAAGCAAAGTTTACCAAATAAAATCCCTGGCAATGGTGAATATTCTTACAATGTTTTATAAATGCGAATGAATTATTTCGACGCAAAAAGGGATTTTGTGTGTACTTAGCTTCTTTCAAATTTATGATGCTCTGTTAACACTTTGTTTTATTTTAGCTCTTATTGACTCTAACTTTTGTTTTGCGTAATGGTTCTTATTGTGTTTGGGTCTTGGTTTGTTTTACAACATTATTGTAATCTTTTTATTATTTGTGTGTTTTTCATTCGTGTCCCCTACACGAATAAAATGAATAGCGGTAAATACATATAAGAGATGAAACGATGTAGGCCTTTGTAAATGGTTATATCTACGCGATATGGTTATAATGAATCATACTAATCGTGTTTCACCGCTCATATGTGAAAGAGTTCGTCCTGGGAAGTACTGCCACATTACCTATTTCTGCCACCAAGCAGTAATGTTAGCATTATTGTGTTCCGGTTTAGAAGGGTAAGGGTGCTGGTGAAATTACAGGCACATGGGTCTTGTCAACTTATGACTCAGGGTGATGGGCGCATCCTGCCCCTCGGATCTTTGCGATTTAAATCTCTGAGTGGCACTGCAACTGTTATGGACAGGCGTGTAACTTACCATCAGGCGCACGACTTGTTCGTCCCGTCACTTAATATTATAAAAAAAATAGGACTGTTTCATATGTTAAAAAGTTTTTTAAGCTCTTGCCCCGTGTAATTCTCACATTTTCTCTGATTCAATTCTCTTTAAATATAAACATGCTTTGACTTTTTTCCATGAACGAGAACACCTTTTACACACTTTAGAACTCGGAATAAAATACCAAGCTATTTCAATCTTCTTGTGATCTATTGTGAGGCGTACAGACATTTTTATCGATGTCTTTTAGAGAAGTACAGGAGGTGCTTTGTATTAATAGTAATTTAAAGTGTTCTTATCGAATGTTTGCTGATTGACAAAACGTTTATTATTTTTAACCGACTTCAAAAAGGAGGAGGTTCTCAATTCGACTGTATGTTCTTTTTTTCTTTTTTTTTGTATGTATGTTACGCGATTACTCCTGTATTTGTGAACCGATTTTCATGATTCTTTTTTTGTTGGAAAGGGGGTACTTCCATAGTGGTCCCATTCTATTTTGAAGGAAATCATCCACCTCTAAGGGTGGCTGTTCACGCATGAAGATTCATTTTTATAAATTACGCCTAACTTTAATTTAGGAGCAATTGCTTTTAGCAATTATTTAGTTGATTTTGCTATTTCTCCAATTCAAGGCGTTTTTCCCTCGATATACTTTGAGTAGTGTCGTAGTGAGTACCTATTTTTATTATCTCCAGTATCAAGTCCTGTATAGTGGCGAACTAGGGGATATTTCAGTAAAACTTAGCAAATAGTCGTAATTCCACGTACTTTTGAGGTCGGTTTTTTTAGTACTCTGTACTGAGATTATATAGAATCTATTGATAAATGGAATAATTATTATATTTTACTTTAGAAAAATTCTATTCTAAGAATCAAGGTTATTACTTTGTACATACCTCCGCAAGCATATTTTTGACAGCATTTTCGTCTACATTTTCCCCGAGGCTGACCAATGTAGCTCGCAAATCGTTATGGTCTATGCAACCATCACCATTTAAATCAAACAGAAGAAACGCCTGGAAAAACATCTTAATTTAAAAACTGTAGTCATATTTAATAACTTGCCTATGTCGATTAATCATTAGACGAAGGAGGAATTGTTATTATAGGAAGCAATTATAATGGAAAGCCTAATGTCTTACAGTAATGGTAGATATTGATTATTTACAAGATCCAGATTACTACTTTTATATTTTGTCTACTATGTTAACGAATCTGTAAAGAGGAAGTCATATACATAATCTCTTCGCCGCAGCCGTATGGCATACCTCTTTGATAATAATATTAATAATACAAATGTCGAACACAAAGAACAATTCCTTCGATCCGTATGAATTTGAGCCAGCATCTCACCATATCGTGTCTGACGCTCTCCCAACTGAGCTATGGAACGAACCGGTGGGCCTTAGGAATGTTTCTATGCGCTTGTAGCAGATCTTTGTTTTTAGCTTTTAACAACTCTCTTTTTTTAACCGACTTGGAAAAAAGGAGGAGGTTCTCAATTGGACTGTGCTTTTTTTGGATGTATGTTACGTGATAACTCCGTCATTTGTGACCCGATTTGATGATTCTTTTTTTGTCCGAAAGAGGGTACCTCAGAAGTGGTTTCATTTAAATTTGAAGAAAATATTCGACCTCTAAGGGTGGTAAACTAGGGGATGAATGACTTTTGATGTCGGTTTTTTTTTAGTACTCTGTACTGAGATTATTATAATATGTAGTGACAGGACGAACAAGTTGTGCGCCTGATGGTGAGCTACACCCCTGTCCTTAACATTTTTAAGTGCCACTCAGAGCTTTAAATCACAAGATTACGATCTGAGGGGTACTGACACTGCGCCCGTCTCCCTGAGATGATGAGATTTGCCATGACAGTTAGACACACGTGGTCGCTGCGCGGCGGCAACGCGGACTCCGCTCGGCGACCGCGCGATGGCCGCGCGATGGCCGCGCAGTATGAGCGCGATAAAATTCGTGTCAAATAAATGCGCCCTTACTCTTCAAAATCGGAATGCAGTAATTCTAACATTACTAATTATGAAGTGACGGCGCAGAAATATGTAAGGAGGCAGTATTTCCCTGGATGAAAGCTTTGAGAAATCTATGAAAATTTTTCTTCGCTCAGTTTTTTGTAGCCACGGTATGCTGAAGGCGCCGATTAAAATCGAGCCGCATCGAAGGTATTTTTTCTTAGTCTTAATAATTTGTATTAATCATTATAACAAACTAGTCGAGTAAATTTATAAAAAAAAAAAATATCATGGTAGTAAAACATCGTCACATACAATAAACCAAATAATACCTCTTTGAGTTCAAAGACTTTCGTTTCATCCAACTCAGCTAAAACTTTGTCGGGTATAGCAAGAGAATCTCTTGCTCTGGACGCAGATCGTGATCTTGATGGAATTGCTATCTCCGCCCCACTTTGAGATAGAATCGAACTGTTAAAGGAAATATAAAATAACGAGTTTGCTCTTATATGCGGACAAGAACAGGGTAACTCAAATTTAAGAGCGGTTAGACACGGTGACTATTAGCGACGACAAAAGCGATGCACGTTTTATTATTTAATATATTAATTTCACTTTTAGATTTATAATAACAAAACAAAATAATGTGCATAAACCTATACAGATTTTTCGTACAAAATTTATTCAACATAAGCGCTGTATCGATGCAGTCGCGCGTTTGCATCGATGCAATTGCGCTTTTGTATCGATGCAATCGCGCGTTTCTCGAACGCGCGTTTGCATCGCTGTTAAAAGTCGCAGTGTGTCTGTTACTTTGTTAGTCTGCTAAAAACCACTGTAAATAGCCACACGACTGCCTAGTTGAAACATTTTATTTGTGACAATTTGTTTACATTTAACAACTTCTAACGAAATAACGTATGCAATTGGAAACCTAAATCAGCTATTTATACTTCAAAAGCCAATTCACACAGGTCCGTAACAAATCCTCCCTGGAATTAAAAGAACGAAAAATTGATGCCTCCACAAAAATCTTTACTTTTAGAGTATTTTTACGAGTACCTTTAGATAGAATTGAATATTTTATAAATACGGTTTGGTTTCGTCTAAGCTTTTTATGGTTTGTAAATGAATATCTGATATCTAATAAGCAACATCTGTCAATATTTTCACACCGAATTGCTGAACATAGAACATAGAAAACCTGAAGTTAAGGATGTTATGATGGGTAATGTCTTTCATCTCATTTTATCCATGAGTTCTTGTCATCTGTAAGCATCTATTGGTAGTAAACAATCACATAATGAAACAATAAAAAATGTGGTTCTTCAAATGAATATTGCTATAAATTATTTTCAAAAATTTCCGCATGCAAGGGTGAGTTTTATAAAACTTCAGTTATGCAATTCTTTCGCTATCGTCAAGTGGAGGTTCTACATTTAAACTTACTCTCCTCCGTAGGCGACGGATTGGAGTAGTTTTTCTTTAAATTTCTTTATTTCATCGCGCGCTTGGTCTGGCTCTGTTTTGCTGCTGCGGCGTCTTTCTTTCTTACTGTTCTGAAAATAAATAGGGTGATGGCAGCAATGATCAATATTTTGAGGTAAGAGTGTCTTTTAATTTGAACTAACTTTTTTGTTTTTAAACGTATATCAATAGTGATTAGTTTACTTGACAGATACAATCCTGAAGAAAGATTATGCTGTAGTGTTTTTCATAAAATAGCTATTATAAATCTCCAGTAATGAATACCAAAACTTCATTAATTAACTCACCAGTAATCGACAGTCACCAATAATGAATACCCAGTAACTGACACTTAACAATAGCAAACGTGTTAACTATGATGGAAAATTTTGTCCTAAATGTTATCAGAAATGAATTTTAAAAAGATGGCGGACAGTGGTGTATATATATATACACATCACATGGGTAATACAAAAGTTCGTGAAATAATATAAAGTACAGCCATGTAACGCCGCAGGGTACCGCTGTTTCTAAAAGAAAATATATACTATATGCAATATCAAATTATTGTTAAATTAAGTAAAAAGTAATTTTAAATATTTAAAATGTTAATAATATAGGTTAAGAGACTATCAAAATTAAAATAATATGCATTCTTCTAACAACTGTTATAACCGATTTAAATATCATAGATTATCTTATTTATGAATATTATTTATAGTTTCTGCTCTCGAAAAATTCTCTGCTAAATATAAATCTTAGAAACGATTAACGGAATCAGGCTTCTGTGGTGAATTATGTTATTTATTAGAAATCATAGCTGATACATAGATATTATCGACATTTTTTTATGTTATCAAGAGATGGGACGAACAAGTTGTGCGCCTGATAGTACGCGCCTATCCATAACAGTTGCTGTATCACTCAGCTTGCAGCTATCGCTCAGCTTCAAATCGCAAAGAAATGAGGGCCCATTTGTGCCCTTCATCCTTTGACAAGTTTCATATGCCTTTAATTTCACCGGCACCCTTACCCTTCAAAACCAAAATGCAGTAATACTTAAATTACTGCTTCGCGGCAGAAATAGGTAAGGTGGCAGTACTTCCACAGACGAACTCTTTCACAAGGAGCTCTACTGCTAATGACATTCAAAAAATCTTGACAAGCATTGCGTTGTAGATAAATAAATTAGTCTGTTATTCTGTTTAATTACATTTAATATTGTGAAATAATTTCTGAAAATTTTATAAATGACAACCACATTATTTTCGAACGTGTCTTCAATAAATGAAACAAAAATTATAGTTTATAAAAATGATGTCCTTTTATCCTCGTTAATCAAAATGGTACAGGTACTCTAATAATTTACCACAAATACTTATTTGAAAAGAAAAATTACCACTGGAACTTTTGCAAAGCAATGATTACCTGAACAAAGTTAGCGAAAGATTGGAAGTTGAATTACCTTGTAACTTCTTTTCATAGAAAGTTTTCGGGGAAGAAGTTCACCGTATATTATACTAAAGTCAGCAAACTGTAATACCTATTAATTAGGTTTTTATGTAACACTTGTGTAACAAAGTATGCTATTGTCCATATTGTGTCCATTGTTTAAGGATGTATTTTTCGAATTATGACTCGATATAGGAAATGAAACATTTTTTTGGATCTAAATATTTGTTTTATCAAACAAACCAACGTTATCGGGCCCTTTATAGGTCCCATGGTTACGTTTGCCTCAGCCAGTTTCATTTCCTATGTAACAATTCCGAAAATCCAAATCTTCGACATGACATACTATGTTATACCTAATTAGAAAATAATTTTCAAACGTTATCTAACTTTATTTTGCTTCTGTCAGATTGAGGGTTTTTTGATTAATACTTCCACATCGATTAATGTATAACATAGCCATGTTTCACAATAATTAATATTCACCTAATGAAAATTCAATTTAAATCCTACATCAAAACCCTTAAAAAATGCGAGCCTCAAAGCCCTAACATAAAATATTGTAGTAATGATATGAGTAATTATCTAATATTTTTTAATGACATCAAGTGACGAACAAACTATCGGGACGAACTAGTCGTGCGCCTGGTGGTAAGCGACACGACTGTCCTTGTGTCCTTAGCAGTTGCAATGAGGTTTAAATTGCTCTCACATTACGGCTTGACGCAGAAATAGGTAAGGTGAGAAAAGAAATAGGTAGGTACTTCCCTTAACGAAATCTTTCACAAGCTGAGCACCACTGCTAATAAATATAATTATATAGGTACTATATTATATACTATGCTACTGCTATTAAATATAACTATATGATCATATTGAGGGTTGTAGGTGCCATTTCTGTTGCTATTATTTTTAAAGGGAACATTATGTTTGCGTTTAGAATTAAGAATTTTAGGAACATAATTAATCTATTAGCAGGCGATAAATAATTTAACTTCATTTGATTAAGAGTTGCGATAGTGACTCATAAACATAAATAACTAGTAATGATTTAAAAAAAGAGAGTGAGGAGAAAAAATATTATAAAAGAATAAAACAAAAATGGTCTAGACACATCAGAGCTTATAGCAAGTTAAGTTGAGTAAGTTCTCTACTAAACTAAAAAAAATTCCTATATCATATCGTTCAAACCGTGCAACTTGAAATTGATCAGGGATTTGGCCAACAAAAAAATTTATATGAGATAAAAAAAGTGACGTAACTCAACCATACTTATTGAATAATATATATGTATAAATATAAAAAAATCACCTCAAAAGTTTGTAGAATTTGAATGGGAGCACCACTGAGGCGCACCACCCATTTTCCAACAAAAAAAAAAATCGTCGAAATTTCTTCAGAAAATGTCGGAGTACTCGAGTAACATACACACAAGAAAAAACCCTATTGAAAAACAGCATCTAAGGTATTGGTATAAAACAAAAAAAAGTAACGTAATTAGACACTGGAACTCACTTTGCGTCCGCTATTATCCACACCTTCCATGTTCCAAAACTATTTTCTTTGCCGATCTCCTATTTCTTGAAGCACTTTCACATGTGCCACGGTTCCCACGACTGAGCTGTGTACTGGAATCACATGTTACTACGTGTAACTGGCATATAACGTTACCGTAAATTAGAACGTAAGTTTGTTTGTTTTACAGTCGCATATACTCAACGAACGTATTATAATTTTTATAAAAACCGATGACACTTCCAGTTGCGTCAATTTGTTACTTTTAACTGCATGGATTTAATCAAAATAACAAAATATTATAATTACTTTGGAAATGAACTTTTTTTTTAATCTAAATGGCGTTTAATTTGTTTTTTCAAACAAACCAACGTTCGAGCCATTTACAGGTTCCATCACGGCTGACTGAGATGGTAAAGTTTCTTTTTTTCAGTTTTTTTTTTGTAAAAAAGTCTCATGTTCACTATAGCTACTAAGTTAATAATTCATTTATTTATTCATATTTTAGGAAGTTATTTGAAAAAACTAAAATACGCTATTTAAGATCCGAAAATAGTTTCATTGCCAAATAATCGCGAAAACCTAAGAACTGTATTACTTTGCATAAGCAATTCAATTCTAATACTGACATTATATATAGGTTGCAAATAAAGAAAATAAATTGTTGTGCCAAATCGCTTCTGATATAAAACGAAGCTAGGATACACAATGGTGCGCTTGTTCTAAAAAATACGTATTCTAGCCTTAAATAGTCCATATTGCAGTTTTCTGTTAACACATATGCCGTAGTATATTCTACTCCTTTGCCATTTCCGTTTTTATTGTTGGGCGTATGGTTATTATTAAATAATTTTTTCCTAGTTTGTCTTTTAATTACTTTCGAAATTTATATTAGCTCTTCTTGTTTTACTTTGAATCTTGCGCAAGCAAAACAGCGTGATCTAACTAGCAACTTTTTAAATTTAAGAAGTTTAAATTTATGTTGCATTTTGCGTCACAGTATAATTATTTATTTCGGTCGGATGCACACAGATTTCGAGATAGCTGTAGATGTTTTCCCAAACTAATTAATCTTAAGGACGAGACTAAGATTTCCAGGTCAACGAATTGTTCGTGCTTCGTTTGCACGTTTCCACTTGCCTAGTTGGTTAATGGATTGCCTGTTTAAGTAAACATGTGTATTTTCGGTTGATAAGAAATTTATGAATGGTGTCTTCCAACTTAGTACTTATAGAGGTCACTTTAACATTCTTTTAGAGGGGTTCTTGTGAAAGAGTTTGTCCAGGAAATCAATGCCACCTTATGTATTTCTATCGCCAAGCGGTATTGCGAGCATTATTGCGTTCATGTTTTGAAGGGTAAGGGCGCTGGTGAAATTACAAGCGCGTGTGTCGTGTCAACTTATGTTTCAGGGTGACAGGGGCAGTGCCCCTCAGATCTTTGCGATTTAAAGCTCTGAGTGGCACTGCAACCGCTATAGACGGGCATGTCGCTTACCACCAGGCGCACGACCTGTTCGACCCATTAGTTTGTATTATAAAAAAAGTATTCAATACTAATTTCCGTCATGTTATTGCTTCGAAAAAACTTGATTGTATTCAGTTAAAAAACGATAAAGTAAATTTTTAAATTCAAATTAAGCTTACAACGAGGTCATTAGGGTAAAATTTAGTCATCAACGTATATATCACTCATGTTGTTTGAAAGTTTGTTAATTACAGTTCTGAAAATACCTCGCATGGTCTCAATTAAGCAAATGCACTCATATCTATTTGAGACTGGGGTCCGCATATGATTAAATTTTACGGACAAGTTTAGGGTCATCATTGAATAAATTTAAAAGTTTTGCGGTACTAGATGCGATAGACTACACGCTATAATGAATTACTATACACTATACATGTTGATGTATAGCCCCGTATGATGGACCCGTTGGGGCCCTTACCAAAAAATGTCCATAATATCACCTGTGGAAGAATTTTGTACCACAGGAGGTAGAGATCAAGGTAATGTTTCTGATTAACTGCATCCGACAGAGATTTACTTCTATGTTCTTGTAAGGAACTAAGAAGTTATACGCTTCGTAAAGATGAAAAACTGCCGTGTTTATTGTTAAATTAAGTCGATTATAACTGCGGACATTGCCCAAAATAACGCGCGCACACTCATAGCCACGTACTACGGAAGCCCTGTATCGCGGGTGCCATGGACACACACGTAGACAACCACAAATTACAACCAAACTCGCGAGAGAAATAAATGTAGACCATACAAATATTTCTATCAGTTCGCGAATCTAACCCGGGACCTCGGTGTGGCAGTCCAGCATGGTAACCGTTAGGCCACGGAGGCAGTTATATATATAAAATATATAACAATAACAAAATTGAACGGTGAAATTGTTGTCAAAGACGTATAATCGATATCGCGCTGATTTATTTCAAAAGCATAACTATCTATTTTGGATAATTAATCGTCAGTGCTGGATAACAAAACTCGGCCATCGCAGATTCAAATACTTTGTGTCTTTGAGAGTAAAGTTTAATATACGACTTCTGCGTACTTGAATGTCAAAAATTCATGGTAGTGACCATTGACTTACAAATAAATGGACGACGGGTCTAATACAAAAACCACGAAAAAAATGTCCCAAGTCAACCTATTCGAAATTTAAATTGTTATGTCATCGCAGTATCGCGCTGTCCGTAGAACAAATGAAGACTAAAGCGGAGTGTCGCGCTCTGTATACGATTTTAGCGCCTTACAAGTGCGGACACTTTTTAGCGCGGACCCGACGTCCATATAATTGTAAGTCAATGGTAGTGACCAATTACCTTTACAAGTTGTGTTGTAGTGTTGATCTATCATTATTCAAATAAAGATTGTAAATAATAAATGTATACAAATGTTAAACATTTTTTACACATTACTCAAAGGAATCAGCGAATTAGTAGAGTTTAATCAATGTGACGATTTCAAGTATAAATTAGCTTACCTATGAAATAAGATTATTTGAATTTGATGTGGGGTTGGCAATCGTAGTGATGCTGCAAATACATTAAGAGAGGGTTCTGTCTATCTTTAGGTGTGGTTAGACATTTTTCTAAAATCCAAGGAAAGATATACAAATCATGGTAACCCTTAAGAAAATGCCGTAATGTTACTAACACAGGTGTATGCTCTCAGTGTGATTAGCCTTGGGAAACTATGTGCGGCATTTATAAGCTTCTATTATGTCGAAATTTTAAGAAGAATGAACTTTATGAAGGCCATTAAATACTTGTACGAGGAATAGCATTATGTCATTAATATATTTTTCTTTAATCAATTACGTATTTAAAATGTTTCATATATCCGATGAAAAAATCTCTTTTTCTTAACTAATTTACGATCTCGGTGGCTCAACGGTTTGTACTGTAGACGCTGATATATGAGTAGGACCCGGACTCGATTTCTAATGGGACCAATTGAAGTATTGGGAACAACAAGGGCGTTCGGCACCCAAAGCCCGTTTTGATGTTGTTGCATCAAAACATCTATCTAGTATCTTGCGACAAAAACTAATTTCGATCTCCTTTTTAGATGGCGTAAGTTTCATTCATTTAGAAGGTGGCGCTCCGCCCTTGTGGCATAGATTAGAAATGTGCGCTTGAATTTCGTGTACGTTAACATCTGCAGTTTGTAAAAACTTACTTTAATGTAAAAAAAGTATGAAACGAGCGACTTCATCCTCAACATGGAGCATCTAGCAGGCCAGTGAGACCTGGTGAAGATGATACTGTCGATTCATTTCAATCCAGCGAATTTAATAAATGATTAAAAACACATTTATTTTTGTTTCAATGTAACTTTTAAAAAAGACTGATTCACTATTTATTTCCCTAAAAACCAATAATAAAACGAACGCCCCATTAATTTACCGGTTTGGTGCAACAAGGGTGGATAACACAAGGAAAAAAAAATATTTTCAAATATTTCTAATTTTTTTTAAATAATAATAACATTTCAAACTTTTAGCTAAATCATAGGACAAATAAATAATAAAGTATATAAGAGCCATATTATAAATATTAAAAGGATATAAGATATTAAAACTTTATTTTCAATTTTCTCAATCTCAATTTAACGTGATACGCCCTTGTTACACCCAATGCTTCAGTTAAGGGATAGTACTTTTCTAAATTGATTTTTTGTCTGGGTGTTCTGAGTAGTGCCCTAGTAGTGAATTTCGTTGCTCGGGTATTCATAGTACAGGGAATACCTTTATTGGAGACCAGGTAATTGTTGTAGTAACCTATACGTCAATAACTTTATTTTAGACGCCAGTAGACAAAGTATTATAGAAGATTTAATTCCAAATACGTGTTGCTATAAATACTACAAAGACGCAAATAGTAAAATACTAAATTGCATTGCAGTATGTATGACCCATCTTTCAAATGCTCAACTTATTGAGTAGAAAGCATTTCGATTTCTCCGTTTAGCGCTGAACCTTCTACATCTTAAATGAGAAATCAAGAAACGTTCAATGCCAAAGCTACAAAGTAAATGAAAATACCAATGGCAATTCCCCCGGCACCCTTTCCAGATTTTTAATCAGCTACAAGTGCAAGATAAAATCTACATCCTCGAGAAATTGCCAAGGAATATAATTCCGGAGTTCGGATGCAGTAATCGTACGATCAAGTACGTACGGTACCAGAAATAGGCACGTAGATGGAATTGTTTTTATCAACAGCAAATATCACCTAAAGCAAGACTAATATAACTACTATTTAAATAAGTACTGACTTTTTTATTAGATTGAAGCAGAGGTGTGCAAGCGCTCGGGTTTTAATTAGGTAAAAACCCATTAATGTCATTATTTTATTAATAAAATAAATAAAATCGAAGGGCAAAGGCTATTTACAATTAAATATTTCTTGTAAATCGAGTTTTGTTCAAATTTATGACATTATTATAAAATGTTTATTGCTTTCTGATCTAGACTATTCGATTTGGCTTTCTATTGACTAGATCCGCTTGAAAATCGCATGAAGTCAATCGATACAAAAAATCGTTAAAATGTATGCATTTTATAGTCTCAGGATGACGAGCGCAGCGGCAGTGCCCCTAAGATCTTTGCGATTGAAATCCGCGAGTGGCATTGCAACTGTTATGGCTAGACGTATCGCTCACCACCAGACTTGTTCGTCCCGTCACTTGGTATTACGAAAAAAAACTTGAGTGAGTACTTAGAATCCACAGGATAGCAATTGTCTGGAGTTACCTCTTTTTCGTCTAAACAAGTTTTTTCATCAAAATTTGTAATAAGTATGAAATTACACCAAACTCAATATTCGTCCTTTCCGCCCACGATTTTGAGCGGAAATGGGTTAAAACCCAGCGCTTTAGGCAAAACCCCGGTTGAAACTTAGGCGGGTTGATTGGGTTTTAACCCACTGCCTATCTCTAGATTGGAGCGGTTTCTTTACAGTTCTTCTCTATCTCGGATGAGTCACATCCTCCTATTCAGTCCTATTTTTGGTATTTAGGTAATTATGACGCGTTATTTTTCATTTCTTTTGAATATGCTTTCACATCGTCTTATTAGGTTTTCGCGATTACGTACTACAAATTGGAAATGAAATTTTTCGCATCTAAGGGCGCGTCCCGTTATGTCATGACGACAGATAGTCGTGCAGTTTAAGGTGTCGTGGCTTGTATATCTAAATGAAGTTATGCATACATTGAACAACACGATTAATTTTCGTTCACGACTTTATTGTCGTTGCGACGACAGACTATCGTGACAATGGGAAGAGCTAGGACGACAGTCGTTTGACGATAAATAAAACGTCATGACAAAAATGTGACAGGTAATCGCAGCTTCAAACGATTTTGTCCGATAAATTGTCGTCACGATCTAATGCGAACAGCTGGACACGACAGTCATTCAACGATAAAATAAACGTTCACGACACAGACACGACAGATAGTCGTGATATGGGAACAGGCTAGACGCGACAGTCGTCCAACGATAAATAAAACGTCACGACATAATAGGAACACGACATAAATCTTTCAATAGTGAAAGGGCAACCAGTAGAAAATAATGATTTTATAAGTAATTAATATAATCTTTATACTTGTTGCCGTTTCATATCGTTAGTAATTATTAATTCCAAATGTTGTTAGAAATTGTTCTTGCGTTTGAAATCGGTTATCTCAGTCAACAACGTTTTGTGCTCGAGTGCGCCTCATTTGTGTGAAAATTGAATAAACTAATATATATACGTGTTGCGCACTATAAGTTTCCGGAATGAATAAGAAAAAAATACTATAAATGATCAGAAATGAATTTATTGTTTCTCAAAATATTCTCCGTGAATGGGTTATATTTAAATCATTAGAAAAGGGCTTAGTTGCTTAAATAGCCATGTATTTATTTTCAATAAGGAAAAATCTGCTCTCTTATAGAAACGAAAACAAAAACAATAACATGAAACAAAATAAGAAGGATAAAAAATAAAAGTGACACTGGTTCAAACTATTTAAAAGTAAAAGGAGTCCCGAACATCCTCCCGGGGAACAAAAAAAAAAGAAAAAAAACAATGATAACAATAAGGGTAGTAAAAATATAAAGTAAAGTAAAAATAAAAACAGAAATAAGGGCAAACATACATTTATAAGTGCGGTTAGTGCGGTTATTCGACCGGAGGTGGACCTTCGAGTAAGTGTAATTTTTGAAGGGACCCAATCAAGACACCGGTGGCAGTTTTGATGGTGGCCATCCGCCTATCATTCGCATCCGCAATCTCAGCCCTCATGTAAACATACAACCTAAGGGCCAATATACACGCTTGTCAGGTGTTTCTATTCACACAATATCTCCTACCCTTAATGTATAGTGACCGTCTTTACCCCTGGGCACCAATAACGAAAGGTACTCTTTGCGGAAACGCATCTTAAAATCATCCCTAAGTTTCTGCAATTATTTCAGCCGTATATAATGTCAGCATCATCGACGGCATAAGACAAAGGTAGCGAATTAACGATCGCCTCGCACTCTACCAAAATTGTCTCTAACTCGATGAAGGAAAGTGAAGCGTTTCCTAAAACACGCCTTAAAAGCTCTTTAACCGTCCGTACCATACGCTCGTACCACTCTCCCCACCACGGTGATCCTGGCGGGATCAGAATCCACTTTATCTCACAGATGGTGGCGTATAACTTTACTTCCTCCCAATTAATACGCTTGAACAAATTCCTAGCACAAATAAATCGTGGAGGGTATCCATACCTCGCCGTGCAATAAACCTCCGAAATGAGAGTAAAAATTCACTGGTGGACAGACCTACGACTAGTTGAAGATGAATAGTTCGATAAACTGCACATGTATAAAGCACAATGCACACCTTGTCTCCATTACGCAGCAGAAGCGGTCCAGTCAAATCTACGCCACTAATTTCGAAAGGTTTGCCAGCATCCGTCCTATTTGAAGGCAAGGGTATGAGAGGAGTCGTATTCGTTTGGAGTTTCCTGTGTTTTTTACAGATTACACATTCTCTTGAAACTTTCTTGACTAAGGCTCGAACTCCGGTAATCCATAGATTTTTCTCTCAGGTTTGCTAAAACAGTCTGTGTTCCAGCATGAAATAACTGAATGTGTTTCCATCTAACTAACCTTTCTACTATTTTGTGACTACCTGGTAACAAAATTGGAAACCTGTAACTAGACGGAATTTCTTCGGAAAACAACTTTGTTTTGACTCTAATTAAACCATGTGAATCTGTCACTGGGGCTAGCTCTTTACATGTTTCCTTTTCACCAAAAACTTCTTTCTATGTATAACCTTGAACAAGGCTATTTCACCTCTGTTTATTTCTTCGACGTCTAGCTCGCCTTCTTTTACTTTTGATCCTTTCGCACTTTCATAAAAACGAAACATCCATGCTACCATTCTTCTAATTAAATTATACTTAGAGAAATATAATAAATGATGATCAGTAATATTTTCCGTACAAGATGCTGTTAATAAACTTTTTTCCTTGTCTCTTTCAACTTGCGACAGACTTGATACTTCTTGACAGTTCGATTCGGGCCAGTCTTCTATGTTACATTTTAACCAGCTGGACCTTCCCACCATCGTGATTTCAATAGAACGTCTGCTTGGTAGCCCCTAGAAGGAAGATCTGCCGGATTTAGGTAACCTGCGATATGACTCCAGTAATTTATCTTAGATCCTCTACGTATTTCTCTTACTCGGTTCTTTACGAACACTCCCCAATCTCCTTCGTTCCGAATCCAAGAACAACATTTGAATCGGTCCAAAAGTAACAGTCGTGCTCAAGACACAAAGCATTCTTAGCTTGAATATATAAACGAATTCCCATTGGCAGCGAGAAATTCCAAGCGGGGTATAGAGATGATACTAGTGTATTTGCTTGGTGATAGTCTAGACTTTGCATACAATTGTACTGTGACTTTAACTTTATATTCGCAACGAAGAAATATTGCGGCAGCGTAAGCTACCTTACTTGCATCAACAAAACAGTGTATTGACAGCTTACATTGATTTATATCCTTCTGCCAAAGACATCTCGGTATAAACAGAGATTGAAGGCTTTCAAGTTTGTTTACCCATAGTAGAAACCTACTACTTACTTCGGTAGGTACATCATCATCCCACCCAAGTTTCAATTCATGTAAAACCTTCAAAAGTAACTTCGGCATTAAAGCTACGGGTGCGATAAGACCTATAGGGTCAAAAATTCTATGAATTATAGATAGAATTAATGTTTTCTTAACTCGGTCACCGTTATATTCCAGCTGCTTAGAATTGACAAATAATATAATATTCTTTTGTATTCCACATAACTCCCAATATGGACACAATTGTTTCTTCTACTGAAGGGCCTATCACCCATGCTCTCAACTCCATCTTAGCGAGCGCCATCAGCTATTTCGACTGTTCCTGAAATACTGCAGCATCTCTCTCTGATATGCAACTGGTAATATTATTATCAACATAGAAGGTATGTTTTAACTTATCTGCAGTAGCTTTCAAGTGAGCGGGAATAATATTCTCGTTGCCTAGGTGGTAGCTTATGATGGCATTTAATAAAAAGGGACTGCATGTAACTCCAAACATCACTCTACAATGACGATAAGTGACAAGCTGGCCTTGTTCCTTGTTTCCCCACCATAAAAACTGTAAGTATTTTCGGTCAGCTACCGTCAGACTTATTTGTAAAAAGGCTTTTTTTATGTCTGCGGTGATACCAACGGCATGTCTACAAAAATCAATAAGTAGTTTAGGTATCAACTACAGCAAGTTCAACCCAGACTCTAACGAACTATTCAATGACCTACAGTTGACGTTCCTTACCGATGCGTCAAATACTGGACGTACTCTGGTCGTGAGGCTAGATTCCTTAATAACTGCGTGATGCGGCAAGTAATGTCCACTGTCATCACCTTCTACCCGTTCTATGATCCCTAATTCTAGCCACTCCTTGAAAGCTAAATCGTATGCGCGGAAGTTCCCGGTTGAAATTAGCCTTTTTGTTGTTAAATGAAGACGTTTTAATGCTAAATATCTATTACTCACCAAACTGACGTCTTCTTTTCAAGGTAAATTGACTTCATACCGACCTTCATCATTTACTCGAATTGTATCGCAAAAATGGCTAATAATCTCTCTCTGTAACACTTCGCTTTTCTAAGTTTCTGCTGGATCCTTAATGGCAATTGTTTCCAATTCCCATAGTTGTGCTGTAATATCCATATTAGTCGTGGTACTCCGAAGATGATTGGTATGGGTGCTCACACATAAAGACGCACTACAGCCTTGTAAAATCCATCTAAGTTTGGATCCCATCGCTACTAACGGCTCATTTACTTGTACAAAATTACCTGTAAATAAAAAACCTGAATAATCTGCTCCTATAAGTAAATCTATATCGAATATATCGCTGTCACAGTCATTCAAGGAAATATTCATATCACGTAGTTGCTTGAAAATTCACGGGTCACTCAGCTTTGGTAAATAACCCCAAATCTTCTCTTTATCTAAGACTAAAATAACAAATTGAAACTTACCATTGAGATCTAGAACACTACATTTAAATAACTTATGGTACCCAACGGTTGTCTTAACGCCTCCAAACAGGCAATGGGTAATGGAATGATTACTAACTGGTTTAAGTCCTAATTTTGCGGCAACTCGCTTTGAAATATAAGATTTTTGTGACCCACTGTCAAATAACGCACGCACTTTGACAATTTTGTCATCACATGACATATTTACAAAAATAGTTTGTAACAAGGTAGTAGAGTTCTTATGACTAATATACACTCCTTAGTTACTTTCGTTGAACTTCGGTATTTTTTCGTCGTTTCGTAAACTCAGTATAGCAACTGGTGCTTGGTGTGACATTAGATGTTTTGCCAGTTGCTAAGGCGGTTCCTGCGCTTTGTTTGGCAATGTTGGGACACATGACAAAAGTATGCCTTTTTGTACAATTCAAACACTTTAGGTAACTGGGACAGTTATTCGCATAATGTCCAGTTTTTAGACATATCAGGCAAACTCTTGTAGACTTAAGATAGTCTTTTCTTTGCTCTAATGTCATATCTTTGGTGCGAATGCATTCTGAGCTTCTGTGTGTTGTTTTGTCGCACCAAATATGAAAATATACTTTTCTGTCATTGCAGAACTGGAAAACTCTGGTTTACATATTTTCTTATAAAAATGTTTCTTATCTGTCGAGACCATGCACGCCGTTACTTGACGCCATGACTTTTCGACTCAATGAAACTACTTCTCGCTAACTGTACTTTTTCTTCGCATTCCACTTCAATCTTTAAAAAAGCCATGAGCTGTTGCAACTCATTCTGGTCTTTGTTTTTACTCGTGCGTTCCCAAATTCTCAGAGTTTCTTCCGGTATGGAAGAATCAATTAGGGGGTAAAGCATTGCGGCATACTTATCGCTTGTGACCCCCAGGGAGTCGAGGGCACGAAGTTGTGTGTTTAATTTATCATACAATAAGATATAAGACCAGTTCTAATAGTTTTCTTACATAATACTGAATTATGATATCATATTTTGCAAATCTTTCTCTTACATCGTTAATGGCTTTATGGTAGTTTTCACCACTCGGGGGGAAACTCTCTACCAACTCCCGTGCCGATGTACCTGGTTCTGTAGCCTTTAACAGATATTGAAACTTATCGTCATCATCAATAGATGGATTTTGATGTATTTTTTTAAGTTAACCAGAACCCTATCCAATTCTCCACTTTTCCATCAAACTGCTTGAATTCTAGTGCCGATAGTTGGAATTTTCTTTTAATAATTATAATTTATAATTTCTTTCGTTTTTACACTTTGGTCATTATGAGATGATGACAAAATTGACTCACATTTAAATTTGAGGACACTAAATTTAATTACACGATTGGTAGATTCTTCCAGATCCAAAATCGATAGCATGTTATCTTCTGTAATGGTGGTGTCCTCAAGTAACGCAGCTTTCAACATTCATCATTTTTAAAAATATTCGACTTTAACGCGCTAAACAGACCTTCCAACTCAGGGCTTAATTTTCCGAGAGTCACGGCCTCGTTTAATTTTTTAATAGCGATGGTAAAAGCCGTGCGGCAAATCCTGTGGTTCTTTTTTAACTCTTCTACGGTCGCCAATGCATGGGTTGGGCATAATGAATGGGTTGTATTTAAATCATTAGAAAAGGGCTTGGTTGTTTAAATAGCCATGTATTTATTTTCAGTAAGGAAAAATATCTGCTCTCATAAAGAATCGAAAAAAAACAATAACATGAAACAAAATAAGGAGAATAAAAAATAAAAGTGACACTGGTTCAAACTATTTAAAACTAAACGGAGTCCCGAACACTCCGTCAGCGTTAATGCACTTTTTCATATGAATGAACCAATTTTGAAAACCTCCGTGACAATCTCTGAAACATTTTATACTCTTCGACAGCCTCTTCAAGTGATGAAAATCGTGGACTGCGTAACTGGTTCTTAAGTTTTAAAAATAAATAAAAGTCACAAGGTCGGGACTGTACGCGGGATGGCTCATAAGGTCAACGTTGTTCACCTTCAAAAATTCATTTGTCTGTCTGGCTGTGTGAGAACTGGCATTATCGTGATGCAAGATGTATCGTGAAGAAGATACGGCGTTTACGGTAATTTGTACGGAGTTTGTCAATAACTTCCGGCAAACAAATGGTCATGTACCAATCACTATTCACGGTACAACGATTCTCCAATGCAACAGCAGCCACGTGTCCAGTTTTATTAAAAAAAGAAGCAACTAAAAAATAAGCAAGCACTTTGCACGTGCGCCACGTTGGTTGGTTTCGGCTCATCTCGAAAGGCCCATACGCTAGATTGCTGCTTTGTTTTGGGGTCGTAACTATAAATCCATGTTTTGTCGCCTATTACTATATCGCACACCAAATTTAACGCCCTTTTGTTGAATCTGTTAAGCATGGCATTGCACCAAGTGACGCGATCCGTTTTTTGAGCCCAAATGTTTGTGTAGTATTGATTGTATTTGACTCATGCCTATGCGTAAAGATGCCCGAATCTCATGGTATGTCACATGCTTGTCTGTTTTGATCATACGGCGCACAGCATCGATGTTTTCGTTGTTCACAGCAGTGGACGGGCGACCATCACGAAATCGTCACTGAGATTCATACCACCGCGTTCGGATTCTGCAAACTAACTATAAATAGTCGTCTTGCATGGTGATTTATTGCCAAAAACAGTTTGAAGCCGAGCAAAGCTCCGCTGAGCTGTTGAATTACACTTAAGTTGTAGAAAATCATACTACGAAAATTTTCACGAGTTTAATCCATGGTGATGTAGACAACCAATTTCTAAACGGACGCCACAATGTAAAAACAAGTGACAGTCAGATGAAACAAACTGTATTCTATAGCCAAAGAGTTCCATTTTCAAATGTTGTAATTACTTTTTAAATATTGTATAAGTAAGTGGCTAGTTCCGGAAACTTATAGTACGCCCTATATAACGCTCATTTAACATAATTTTCACTTGGACTGAAATACACTTCCTATAACCTAATTTCAAATAATACTCGTTGGTAATAACATTCACTTTTTATATAAAGCTCTTTTTGTCAACATCATCATCATCATTATGATCATGATGATGACGATGATAATAAAAAGAGCAACGATCATTTTATATATTGTGAATTCAGATAATTTTTCGCGACAGCGGCCGGCGAGTGTCAAAACTGAATTTGCTTGCGTTTTCGAACATGTTTTAGGTCAAATTTATTTTGGTTTAAATATCTATTTAGTTCTGTAAACGAGGCTTATAACTTATAATTGTTATATAAAATAAGTGTTAGGCGAATTGTTTTATGAAAATAGTTTATATTAAATAAAATTATAATTTAATATTTCCATTTTTTAAAGTAAAGTCAAAAGTAGCGAGGCCGCTATTTTAGGGAAAAGGTATTTTAATAATAATAATACCAGACAGAATTTTCTGGCCTCATACTAGGAAATTACCTGTACTATGAGTACCAGAATAACGATAATTCAGAGGATCCTACTGCTAGGTACGCGTTTCCCCTACGGAGAAGATTAAGTCAATGTAATAAAAAATATCATATAATTTAACATCATGTGAAGTGGAGGATAACTCCACTCCACATGTTAAAAATTATTCAGTTACGTGTGAAATTATTCAATTACAAGAATCCTTTTAGCGAAAAATCCGTTATTTCGTTAAAAAATCACTCCCTAAACTCTTTGTTAAATTACACCATTTAAAATGGCTGTAACAATCACCGCTAACTGCCTACGAACAAAGATATATGACACACGAAAACGTCCAATTTATACCTGGATTTATGGCCATAAAACGTTTTGCAGTATTCATTTAGTTGGAACTATAGAGGAATAATCTCTTAATATTTCCGAAGTCGGCATCGTGTCATTTGGTGTAATTGTACAAGTAACAATCGCTTGGAGGCAGACCGTTTCGTCAACAACTACCGTTCGCTTTGTCCACTTTAGTCGGACCTACGGCGCCTGTTCAGAACTTCACCCCGTATATTCAAATTTACCAATACTTAAACAAGAATAGGAAGGTCTTTCTATAATGGTACGATGACATTCCATTTTGGGACGAAGCCATTTCCCTACTCATTATCGTTAACAAAAGGGTTGGGCTCGATTTACATTTCATTGCAGTGTTCCCATGACTATCGTGTCCTCATTCACAGCGAGCATCATGTTTCAATGTATCGGCATTTCCCCATCAATTAATCAAGTGTACATTAGATGCTTCATATGAAACGGGGCTATTCTCTTCGAAAATTCTAATATTATGATAATAATCTCGAACGTGATGACGCATGTGGCACAAATATTAAAAATCGATATGAAGCTAAGACAAACATTAATCTTTATGAGAATCAACGTTTTATCCTGCTTCGTGTAATATCATACTTATGTTTATTGACAGAGAATACAGACACTTTTTTTTGCACTTCCAATTATGCAAAAAATCGTTGATTGAACCGATATATCTGAGATATTCGTGACACTATTTATTTCTTTCTTGCTCCCGAATGAAACATGACAAGACGTCGTAAACTGTCTTAAAGGAACAATTAAGTATTTTTTGTGTCAACAATTTTGGCATACTAAATTTTTTTGTCAAGCGTGAGTTGTTCACAAAAATTAATAACATTAATAAAAAAAAATTAAGTACTGATGGACTCAGATTTATGTGAGAGGATCATTTCGTGGGACAGCAGAAGTTGGTCAAATTTTATAAAGTATTTTTCATACAAAATGAATATTTTTTTAATGCTTCTTATAAGAATGATTTCATTGTATGGGACAAAAAAATTGCGACAGCCGAAATTGGTCAAATTGAATAAAATTATTTTTCATACAAAATTAATAGAATTTACTAATCTTATAAGAACGATTTTTTTTTTAATTGGAAAAAAGGAATCGGGACAGCAGAAGTTGGTCGAATTGAATAAAAAGTTTCATTCATTTTGTATGAAATTTTTTTTAAATTAAATTTGACTAACTTCTGCTCTCCCAATTTTTTCTTCCGATACAATGAAGTCATCTTTATAAGAAACGAGTCTGTTATCATTATTAAATAAATTGTCAATTTTCTTCATTTAGTATTGAATTTTTTAAATAACATTTGAGCAACTTCTGCTTCCCGAGTTTTTTCGTCCCATACAATGGGAATTTTCAAATGCACATTGACTATACTAAAATTATTTACCCGAAAAAAGACTTAATAACCATTAAGTCTTAAGACAATTTCCTTGTATCTTCTATGGTTTCGGATTTCCCCATGTCCCTTTTAAAAAAACACTTAGTACAACATTCATTCATTTCATTTTATTTAAGAGCCATGCTCTTGTCGGTGTAGCCTCCTCCACTCCTCACGGTCCATAGCCAACTCCTTAACCTCCCTGTAACTGCTCACATTAACCTTTCTTTTTATTTGGTCACAGAATGCCATTCTCGGTCTTCCTCTCTGTCTCTTTCCTTCCATCTTTCCCTCAACAACAACTTAGTACAACAGACATTTATAAATCACAGTAAGACTTTAGTGGCCTTTGCGAATTGTTATACTTTTTTTTTATGATAATATGAAATTAATGTGACGAGACAAATAAGTTGTACACAGTAAGCGACACGCCTACCCACAACAATTGTTGTGGGTAGTGCCACTCAGAGCTTTAAATCGCAAAGCTCTGACGGGGACTGCCATTGCATCGGTCACCTTGAGACATTGTCTGACATTGAATTGACCCAACCAGCACCCTGACCCTTCATAACCGGAATGCATCAATGTTCATATTGCTGCATATATGATAGCTGTTCTTTTCTAGACGAACTCTTTCACAAGGAGCTTTTCTGCGGAAACCACACAGTGAGATTCCTTTTAATAACATTGATGTTTGAGTTACTTTAACCTTTTTACTAAGTTTTTTAAGCTGATGTCACTCCTTTGAAAATCGTTCAGTTCTATCGAGTGCATGTCCAGAGATATATTACGGCATTTAAACTTTCGAGTTCTGATCGATATAGCGAACAAGTCTCCATGAATCTTACCTGTGCCTGGTAAATTGGTGATAAGACGTTTAACGCTCAAAGCGACAACAAACTGGAATTTGTTCGTCGAAAAACAAAAACAGAAAAGTAAAATTTTCACTTACGTTAAAAATTATATAGCACTCTTTATGTAATAAGACCATATCTACAAAATGACATCGTTGCAGGAGAGAGGTTTTTATAAAAGACAAAAAATGTTTAAAGTACAACTGTTTGTTAAATTTGTATTGTATTGATATTCAACTATTTTTTGTAACTCCACTTTGATACTCCACTAATAGTTAGTGGCTTCGTCAGTAGGTACCAAAATAAAAAAAATACTAGTATTTGCAACTAACTTAAAAAACAATTCCGCCCCGTATCGTGCCCAGCTCAAAAGTTCACATTATACTGGCAGCATTGCCTCGCTAAACGGCAATGGACACTTGCTGAACCAACCACGACCCAGAGCGGTGATCTCAGCCCCTGTCTCTGAGTCGGTGACCCTACTCTTTAAACAAGTCCCGAGCTTCCGAACCTCAGGGCCCCGCCGTCTCGAGTAGGTTTTTAATTCGATACTATTTTTTGATGTGTATGTTACGCGATGCCGAAGTAGCATTTGTGAACTGATTTTGATAATTCTTCTTTATTGGAAAAAGGGTACCTCAGTTATTGGTTCCATTTAAATTGAAAGACAATATTCCACCTCTAAAGGTGGCAAACTAGGGGATGAATCCGGTTTCGCGCACCTTCCGGTAACTGATTTCAATAAAACTTGGCAAATAAATGTAATACCACGAATTTTGGAGGCCGGTTTTTTTTAATAAAAAAGTTATAATTATTAGTTTCATGTAGTTCGTATTATTTTTATAGCTTTCATGTGATAAAAGCATTTCTAACATCACATTTGGCTTTATTAGGGTAGGTAGTATATCTTCAAAGTAGCTAAGTACATTATTATTATTATAAATAACGTCTCGTATAGCAGCAGTCTGTTTGTTCGTCTAATTGGTAAGCTACACGTCTGTCCATAACAGTTACAGTGCCATTCAGAGCTTTAAATTACAAAAAACTGAATTCATTCAGTCATTTTGAGACATGAGTTGACAAAGGCCCCTGTGCCTGTATTTTTACTAGCACCGTTACCTCAAAACCGAAACGCAGTAACGCTCACATTACTGCTTGGAGAAACAGGTAAGATCGTGTTACTTCCCTGGATGAACTCTCTATTTCTACAGCTACTAAACGGTTTGAATATCTAGAAATTCGATCGCAGGTTTCTATTGCAACGTAAAAAGTTGAGAAAGATTTCTCACCACATTGTTGTTCCATATTGCTATGTGGAAACAATTCAGGCTTAAAGCGACAAAGATCTTTTATAAAACAGCGTGCATTTTGGAGCAACAAAACAAAGGTTTTAATGTGGAGAGTAACCGGCCTCGCGGGCACTATTTTTCATGACCTACCAACAAGAGACGGCGATTATTTTGCTTTCACTATTCCCAGTGCACAAATTTAATCTTTGTTCCCTTTACTCCTGCATCACTATTCATTAACTTAATTGTCTAGTATAATTTGCTTTGTTTATAACTCAAGTGTTTTGTACATAAGCGCCAGTGCCGGTTTTTTCTTGTATGTTCTTTGTACAGTCACCATCTTTGTTTAATTCCTGGCGACTGTACTATAGTGATGGGATAACTCTATGGTATCATGGGATTTTTAAGATGAGATAAGTTCGGTTTATATCCCAATATTCCACAATGTATACTATATATATACTCAAAAATATTCTATAAACAACTTCTTTGTTTTTTTTTCAAACAAACCAATGTTTCGGGCCCTTTACAGGTCTAATGGTCACGGCTGAGCCATTTCTGACGAGACTTCCTCTTGTGACTAACCGCCTATATAAAGCTTAAAAAGCCTTTATTTTTGTATGTGAATTTGATTTATAATTTTCTATCTACAAGTCAGTTTAGCGCATTCCAAAATAAGCTTTAAGGTAATTAAACTATTTTTCGGATCAAAATCGCGTATATTTAGTTTTTTAAACAAACCAACAACGTCTCGAGCCCTTTATAGGTTGCATATGACTATGCGATGTCGTAACCACGTGGTCACGACCATAATAAGCTGACGTGAAATTCTTTTCCTATTAGAACTCCCGAAAACCCGAACGTTTCTGAACGTTTTGTAAGTAATTTGCTGCACGAGTATATGTCATAGGTCACCTTTGTATAACTTAGTAGCCCAAGTAAATATTTATCTTCGTCTATATTTCAGGCTAATGAAATCAAAAACAATTTTGTAGGCGTTTAGTTACAGAGGGCGTAGCAAATTGTTTTTTGTGTGTTCAATATTTAGCAATCTTGAATTTATTGAGGAAGAAACAGAAAGGGTTGGAAGGATTTATTACAGCCAATCAGCAAACGCCAAAGAACGTACTGGTGACGTACAGTCGATACCCTAAAATAACGCACCCCTAACCGTCTATTTGGTTCTGAATAGATCAGTGTGAAAAAACGTATTTAGCAAAATTAAGCTTTAACCTGTGAGCCGTAAAATTCATTTTGGTATAACTTCATTATTGCAGTGAATAAGGTTTTAAGAAATTTTTTAAGGCAATTAGATCTTTAATAACATTACCTAATTACAGGTTTCTGCAAATGCAGAAGAAAGTTCTCTGAACCAAAAGATCAGCAAGGGGGTCAGGTACCTTAGGGCATCGACTGTACCTAAAATCTTGGAACCGACAACAAAAGACCACGATTAATAGATACCGTGACGCTTCATCTCATCTTACGTCATTAATCAAACTAATGACGGAGACAAAAATATTTTCTAACACACTGAACACAATGCCAAAGTATTATGATTTCTTCCTAATAGTTTTTGCCCAAAATTACATTAGTAAGTTGGCCAATTGTTATGTTAGAGATATCGAGCGCGTGTACGTCTATAAAACCTTCTTTGATTCGGTTCAGTTGTTTTTTGTGATTATATGCTGGAAAAAGTAATGTCCCGTTTATTATTACATCTGTCTATGGATTACTATCTGTTTCATATTGTGCATATATAATTAATCTGGATGTGACTATTTTAATTTTTTATTTATTACAAACAATGTTTGTACAGGCATTACACAGGTGTAGTTCTCTCTAACTATTAACAAAAACAAATGTAGACTTTACGGTATATAATGTAAGCATTAAATTGACAAGAAAGTGTACCTGTTACATTATGGAATAGTTCTCTCTCTGGGTTAGGGTGCTGGTGAAATTACAGGCACATAAGACTTGCTAACTTACGTCTCAGGTTGACAGGCGCAGTAGCAGTGTCCCTCAGATGTTTGCGATTTAAAGCTTTTTATGGCACTGCAACTGTTATGGACAGGCGTGTAGCTTAACATCAGGCGCACGACTCGTTCATCACACTAGTTGATATTATAAAAAAAATATGGTAATGTGTCAGTATTTCCTTAAAACTCAAATATTGTTTATTAGCATTCAGATTCCTTATGTATTTAATTTCTAATTTTATTTTATACGTTCATTTTACTATAGACTTTATGTATACATCCATATGTACAACAGTGGTACATGTGACGTAATTAATTTATCTGTGTAATTATTGAGTACGTTGCATCTAGTTTATTTTGTTTTATAAATTTATTTATTGTTAATTGATAACCCAGGAATCAACTTTCCTTTAAGTTCTTCAAGGGTTAGTTGGAAGAAATCCCTTTATGGAATTAACTTGCCATTGTCCACTAACGTTTTAAATGTGAAACTCTTCTTGCACATGGGTAATGAAATGATTTTTCGGATCTAAACCGGACTTAGATCGAAAAAATAGTGTAATTTTCCATTTATAATTTATTTTAAGTAAATAAATAAAAATAAAAATAAAATTTAAAAAATAGTGTAATTTTCCATTTATAATTCATTTTAAGTAAATAAATAAAAATAAAAATAAAATTTTGTTTACATGTATAATTTTTAGATGTAAAAATATACAAATAGAACATTCCAGCACGTAATGCGCAAATAGTAAAACTAGAACTATAAACGAGCAAAATTACTAATGTAACATAAAGGGACGGGAGGACAAAAGTAAAAGCTATTATATTTCCACTCGATCCACAAAAAGGCTTTTAGTTTCAGTTGGAATGTCAACATCAATAAATTGCTGGTAACGTGAGAAGTTGTAGTGATGAGGAAACTTATTTTGTAGGGTGAAGTCCAGGTCAAAGTATTCTTTCTGGTCTTTATAAGTTACGTACACATGCATGTGGTAAACATATCTTACCCACCCGAAACGCAGCCTGATTGAAAACAACATTTACGGAACGCTGTTAGGTTTTGTGTTTTGATTTGAGTTTAAGGACGGTTTTCAGACGTGTTTTTGTTGACTGAAAGCCTAGTTATTTGACGAATAACTTTGGAAACATTAGATTGGATTAAGAAATTGTTCGCTTCAAAGTCTTGATAATAAACTTTTTACTTTGTAATGCAAATCATCTCTATTTTCTTGGTTGATGAGAACCACGAAAAACAAATTTTGTAATCTACCTGAATTTTGTAAAGAAATGAACGTTGGAGCAAAAAATCAATTTTTGGGTGATAAAGTGTGGCAGAATGCTATGTGCGAGACGTGGCACTAAAAGTAGCCAGAGGTAAAAAATTCGTTATTGCGATTCGCGTTTGAGGTAAACAGTGGACAGTTGATTGGGTACATAGACGTGTGGCAAATAGGCGAGTAGCAAAGCGCATCTTTTATTCGGAAGCTAGCGAAATATTGGCGGACAACTCGTTAAATATAAAGGTATGCTTAAGCGCCACTTGAAAAATTGCAACATTAACCCAACAGTGTGGGAGAAGCAGGCAGCCAATTGCCCCAAACGGAGATCTCTTGTAACAAAAAAAACATCACAATATGAAACCCGTCGACGAATTGAGTTAGAGGTCAAACGTGACGAGCTGAAAGCCCAACCACCTTCGGCGATCAGGTACCACTAGATTCGTGGTGTGCTCACGTGCACTTGTGCCCGCGGTTCTTTACTAGTAAGATTGGCCACGTGCGCCACGTGAGAGGGCACGAGCCCCACCAACAGCGGAGTTGAAGCAGTTGCCGTAGCCGAAAACGGTCAGGAGAATGTACATATATCAAATGAAATGTTTGCCACCCCACACAATAATAATGAATCAAAGAGCCTCTATCCCAAAATAGTTTCATTAAGATCAAGCTTTCCGAAATGTTTTTTCTCTGCGGTATTCCTGTTTTTTGTTTTTAAATTGAAACGAAACTAAAAAACCGTCAAGGTAAATAAGTTTCATTTTTGCTGTCAGTATTTACGTTCCCCTTAAGGGCACGACTGTTGTAAAACGTTACTCATTTTAACTCACACAGTTGCCTCACACTCATGGTACGTTACACACTCATACTGCCTTCTGCGAGCTGTGAGAAGCCCTTTAAGTGCGGAAAAATTTATGATGTTTTTATAAATACGCTTCATTTTGTGAACCACTGAACAAAAGGATTATAGAAAAATATTCACGTACAAGAAGTAATGAGAATATTGTACAATACCCTACAAAAGTGTTTTAAAATTTCGGACACCTATACGCTACATTGTCACGTACGTCCCGTAGGATATTTTTTCTTTTTATTATTTTATTTAGAAGATTTTAACTTTTAATCATACTACACTTTACTATGATATACTCGTATGATATTTATTTATTGAATAAATATCATACGTTACCACCCTGACAAGTTCCAGTCTAGTCAAGTCGAGGGAATTTTTCTTTATGTTGTTCGATCTTAGTATCAACAATAATATGATATATGAGTTATCATTTCCGTCATTCGATAAAACTAACGGGAATCTATGGGATGATATCGAGGTCGTTGGTATGTCAATTGTTATAAAACTCGCTTTTCAGATACTCGGGTGAAGTTGGTACGTGTTTTGGTAAAATTAAATATTACTTGGCTTTCTAATTCCAAATATTTCTACGCAATCCATACCCATAACGACTATAAGATCAAATGGCTCTAAGCAAATGCTTCCTAACGTTTGTCTGGAATGTAATGTCGTTGGAATTAGGCCGTTAACCGGATTGTTTGCGGATTAAGCGATGGCTGTAGATTGTATTAATGTTATGCACCACACAAGACGGCGTATTTAGTGACAGGTTTACACGATTTAACACCAGATAATTTATTAAAGAAATTTAAAATTAATTCAGGTATTAAGTGTACCAATGCCTCTTCATTGACGATCTCCGTGGTCGGGAGGTTTACTCACCGATTTTCAAGGTGTCGCCATCTCTGAGAAACCAGGTACGATCCTCGTCCGGGTCAATGTAGAAAATTAACTTCTTTATACATATATTGTCTTGGGTCTGGGTGTTATATCGTCGCTGTTTCCGATTTGCACAAGTACGTTAGTTACTTTGGGATCATAGCAACGTATGTGGTCCAATATTAATATTTATTTATTGCATTCTTCTATAATTTGAACTTCCATAATAGATGCAGTGCCACTCAGAGCTTTAAATCGCAAAGATCTTAGTGGCACTGCCACTGCGCCCGTCATCATAAAACATTTATTGACAAGTTCCATGTGCCTGTAATTTCACCATAATAAATATATGACCACAGCAAACACGTTATACCTAGATAGATAATCAGATAACAAAAACTTATGTGTGCTGCAGCGACCCAAAAGGTCTGAGCTCAGAGTTTGCCAAAAAGCAAAGCACTAGTTTTCAGCAATCACCTTTGGGGTAGCACGATGCAGTGCATCAACCGCGAAATAAAAAATAAGTAAATGTGTAGTCTATATTTAGTGTTCAAGCGATGTGAGTATACGAATGTGTGAAAGTCAAGAATAAAAAAATCATAAAATAGAACATAAAAACAATAAAAGAGACGAGAAAAAAGGAAACAGAAAATGTAAAATGTTCAATGAAAAAAAATATTGCAAATAAAATTACCAAAATAAATACTATAAGATCAAAGATTTTAGAAGTCTCCGCTATAAAAAGTGTTTAGAAATGGCTAGCTTTTGCCTCTTAAAAATAAAATCATGTCTTAGCTTGCATCAAGACGCGCCTGAATTTCGAAAGGGGGTTTGACATTGACAACTGCTCCGGCTGCGGTACTAATCCTCAAAGGTTTGAATAGTTTAAATCGGCCCAAATTCAAAATTTTAAAACACATAATTATTTATTTAAGGTTCACCAAAGTTTTGAATAAGTTTCAATTAATGGCATAACAATTTCTAGAAAAGTGAACAAAAAACCGAACTCAAATTGCCAAGTTTTATTGAAATCGATTACCGAAAAGTGCGCGTTACCGGATTCATCCCCTAGCTTGCCACCCTTAGAGGTGGAATATTTCCTTCAAATTTAAATGAGACCAATACTAAGGTGCCCTCTTTCCAAAAAAGAAAAGAATCATCAAAATTGGTTCACAAAAGAGTTATCGCGTAACATACAAAAAAATACAGTCCAATTGAGAATCTCCTCCTTTTTTTGAAGTCAGTTAAAAAGAGCCTAAAAAACGTGGAAGTTCATTTAAGAGAAACGATAAAGGTCCAGAATTTAAATAACTGTAACGGCCGTGTTGAATTTTCAGATGCGATTTGGACCGATCGAACTTCATAAGTGAGAGCGGCCAAATACTTCAAACACTGAATCACTTCCTCTTCATTAAATTTCCACATCATGAGATTCGTTTATTTTAAATTAATTTTATCTTCTCAAATCATTGAGATAATGATTCTGATTGATATCCATTAATTAGAAAAACACGTTTTTCATTATTATTATACGGCTACGATCAGCTAGGTATATTGTAATATTAATTTTATTGAACGTCATGGTGTTTTTACTAGTATGATATGTAAGTAGGTGGCAGTTAATATTATTAACGCCCCGCCAATCACAGTTTGTTTAAAAGTTGGTAAATAAACATTATTATCTCGCTTTGTAAGCTAACATTCAATCGTTGATATTGTAATATCGAATTTTTGTATAGCAGGCTCGATGATAAAGTGGCACAATTCGAAAAGTTAACTTGGCAAGCTATCTAAAATAAATTTATAAATATAAATGTAAGAAATAAATCTAATGTATTCGAACCGACGCGGTCTTCTAGCAAATCGTTAAAAACCAGATACAAAGTTCCGACAACAAGCACATAGAAAAATTCGTGAGGTCCGCTGGTTCGTTCCGTGGCTTATTTGGTGTAGCGTTGGAGTAATTTCACGGAAAATAATTGGATATTATGGTGGTAAACTGTCCTGATATTCAATAAAACACTTAATGTTATAGTTTTTCAGATAATATCATAAATCACGTACGAACTCAAATTATCTTTATATCTTAGGTGAAACATTTGAAATCGTCATATAGATTACATTTCACTACTCATTAATAAGGCATATTCTTCTGACAAGAATGAGTAAGGATCTCTAGGGGTTGCTCTTTGTAAGTAAGTATTTGTATATATTTATAATTTACAATATTTGTTTTGACAGATTAAAGACAACCTACACGAGTTAAATGGGTCTCTACTCCCGTTGATTTTTTAATCCAACTACGCAAAAGCTGTAAATAACCTTTAGTTTAAAGTTTTTGATCACTGTAGTTACAATGTTATAAGAAAATATAAGTAACTATAGTTTTTTTTTTATAGTTACATATAATTTTTATTATTATTGTTTGTTTTATTTATATGTACGTTATTTTTTATATTTTGTCAGTTTCTCAAAAATTACTCTTTACAGTCATTATTATCGTTATCAACATTTCATTTCATTCAGCGCCACGTCAACTTTCACAGTCCTTTGCCATCCGCATCCAACGCGATCTCACTAATCTGACGTTATCGTCAGACCATCGAGCCAGTGGTCTGCCGCCGTTTTGCTTATTTTGGCCTGTGATTGCTTGGGCATGTCGTCCGTCATAACGTTCAGTCAAATGTCCCGCCCATCTCCAATCTCTTTTCAAATTCACGTCACCTTTATCTTTGAGAGTGCAATATGTTCAAAAGAACATATTATACAATTCTGAATAAAGTTCAAAATCGTTCCCGGCATCTCGTAACTTAGCGATATTTTCGTCTGTTTTCCGAAAACATTTCAGGAATTTTATAGCGGCTCTATTTCCATCGTTATAAGTAGGATATTACTTGAGTCTCGCATTACAAGCCAGCACGTTAACAGCTGTGGACTCGAGATTTATAGCCTTGTTAAGAATTTCATGACGCACGCAACGCGAAAGGTCCCTGAACAGTGCCGTTTCAAGGGAATAGGACAGCTGAAAGTGATACCCAGTTGCATTAAACATGACGTTCTCTTCTTATTTATTTTAAAAAAATGCATTACTTCCTTTAAACCTTTTTATTAATGCTATACTAATGATAAGAAAGGAAGTCTAAATTTTGTATTGGAAATATTACATTTTGTACCTACACATATGGTGAGTATTTCCACAAAACTAAAGCTATTATGAAACAGTGTCTTTAAATCTGCGATTATTAATTTGCGAGAACTTTAGATGGCATAGTATTTAGTAACATATTTCTTATTAGGAAAATGACTTAAATAACATCTTTACTAATTATTAATTATTGTATGTCGATGGTGGAAATTTGACTGTCGATGTAATAATTTTGTAATGTATCAAATTTTAAAATGTCGAGACATTTTCACGTAAGGAGCATTTTGTCGTACGGGAAAATATCTTTTATGAGATTTTAAATTTCTGCCGTTTTTGATATCGGCTCACGCGATGCGCTCCTCCTACCGCAAAATGGCGGCTATTTGGTTTCGCAAATTAGAAAAGTATTCAGTTTAAATAGAAGTTTTCATAAATAAAAATTGTTATTCTGCATTGCTAAATAAATACCTCCGTACTACCAACAAAAACATCTGAAATAAAATGCAGTAATACACCGCAAATCCTGCACTTAAAAAGCACTAAGGAAATGTTTGATGTACTTGGATAAATATGATAATATTCCGTTTGAGTGGCTCTAACGTTTACCATGAAATTATTGCTTAAAGTATAGTTTATAAACATTTATATTCACATTTATATAAACTTAAAAAACGCTACTTACGGTATGGTTTCAATAAATAAAAAAAGCACCAGCCCAAACAATAACACACACGATTGTCCTGACGTATTTTTGAAGTTGTTTATTTTTTTTAAATGACAGACCCAGGCATTAAAAACTTTATGGTTTGCTAGAGTAGTTACCGAAATAGCAATTAAAATTAATTCTTTTACGTGTTATAACTTCGATATCCGACAAATCGGTATAAAATCATCACCGGCACCTCTAGGTGTGGTATGCGTCTACGGCTGCATGTATCGCGTGAGCGGTTATGTGCAATTTTTCTTCTACCCTGTTTCTTTTCACTTATGTGTTATTGTTTTTTATAAAAGTCAAAGTAGTCATATAGTAAGTATTATTATATTTGTGTAAATTCACTATTAAAGTAGCAACGTTGGTTTTAGATTAAACCTTTTTATTGAGCCGTTCATTCTAAGATTTATCATTATTCATTAACTACCATAATCATTCGCAGTTTAAACGGCATTTTTGAATCCTCTCCCGTCCTCTTTCCAATAAAAAAAGAATCGTCAAAATCGGTTCACAAATGCGTAATCGCGTAACATACATACATACTCGTACAAAAAAAAACATACAGTCGAATTGAGAACCCTCCTTTATTGAATTCCGTTAAAAAAGTAAATAAGGATTAATTGAAGACATTACCTGGAGTCATTCTTCTTCATCTTCTTCAAAGGAAAACAGATCTATTAATGTTTCTTTACGTTTTTTAAATCCTAGTAAGTTACGCCGCTAATTCTGGCAGTAAATATTTTTATACAAGAGAACAGTATAAAAGTATATTTAAATTTTCTGTACAAGTTTTTATGTTTACTAACAGTAGAGCTCCTTGTGAAAGAGGTCGTCCGTACTACGTCGTAAGTACTGCCACCGTACCTATTACTACATCCTAGCAGCAATGTGAGCTTTACTGTGTTGAAATGTTTTGAAAGCTAAGGATGCTGGTGAAATTATAGGTACATGGGATTTGTCAACTTATGTCTCAAGGTGACGGTCGCAGTGGCAGTGCCCCTCAATTTTTTGCGATTTAAAGCTATGAGTGGCACTCATACGCAACAGTCGCTGTCATAGATATATGTGTCGCTTACCACCAGGCGCACGACTTGTTTGTCCTGTCACTTGATATAAAAAAAATGTTGAATTACGTAACTAGGACAATTATTATGTTTTTGTTTGTACGTTAAAAGAGACAACTTTAAAAAATAATTCTACCATGTTTCATGTTTATCTTGTCTTATATAACAAAATACTGCCCAATTTACAATCATGGTTTTTAGTGGAATCAAACATACCAATTAACACTGCAAAGTCTCACAGTGTGCAAACTGATCTGTGGGTGAAACACGAGTTACTCTTGAAGCTTTCAGGTTTCAATCAGAATCCACAATCATATTTTATCCATAATATACAAACAATTTGTCAGTGAGTTCAAAAATGATGCGGAAATATTTAATCATCATCATCAACCCATTTATACGTCCCACCGCTGGGCACGGATCTCTTCTCAGGAGGCCGAAACAGGCCATAATCCGCCACACTGGCCCAATACGGGTTGGGAACTTCACACGTTTTCCGTATGTTGTGAACCTTCTTCCACATGCAGGTTTCATCACGTTGTTTTGCTTCATCGATAGCTCATGGTAAATTTCATATTAAATTTCGCACATAAGTTCCGAGAAACTCAGCGACCTGGATTTGAACCCATAGCCTCTACTTGAGAAGCGTAGGTCAAACCACGGCTTGCAGAAACATTTAAAATAGTGATAAATATTTTCCTACCTCCACGTTAATGTCTATTCCCACTGCGTGCCCAATTATTCAATATTATTACGTTTAACGAAATTTTCCATAATTTGACCCGGCTCTGTATTCAGAGTAATATCTTGTGCCCGCACGGGACACATTTGTGCAAGTTGACTGATTCTTGTTCTAAACTTATTGTGACACGCACCGCGACGTTGGATTTTCCAGCGAAATTGTATAAATAACACGTCAAATTTTGGACTGACCCTAGAGGAAAATGTTACGAGTTGTTTTGAGTAGCATTTACTTTCTGTGTGACCTTTTTTGTTAAAATTCCATTTATCTCTCAAATTACTTAGTTAGTACATAAAATATTATTACAATTATTTTTTTTTATGACACGAAGTGACGGGACGAACAAGTCATACGCATCGTGACGCCTGCCCGTGACAGTTGCAGTGCCACTCAGTGCTTTAAATCACAAAGTTCTGATGGACAGTACCAATGCGCCCGTCACCCTGAGACATAAGTTCACCAGCACCTTTACCCTTCAAAACCAAAAGATAGTAATACTCACATTACCGCTTGGCGTCACGATGTTTTTCTTTCATAGTTAGCAAGATCATATTTGTAAATATTTATTAGTAGTATTTATTTATCTTTAAAAGTAAATAAAGCATCTTTGACCGACGAGGCGCGTCATTGTCATAGCATGTGGAAGGCAATGCTCTTTGCTTAACCCGATGGAAAAAGGACAGGAAGTAAATAGATATGCATGTAAACAATAACATTTACTTTCTGGTAACACAGAGTATATCTACAAAATATTGTAGAAAATACGTAAGTAATAATAATAATAACACACACACTCAACATAGCCCCGCACTAGGGCAACTCTGTGTCGCGGGTGCCATGGACACACATATAGACAACCACAAATTACACCCAAACTCACGAGAGAAACAAATGTAGGTCATACAAATATTTCTCCCGGCCCGGGAATCGATCCTGGGACCTCTGCGTGGCAGTCCGGCATGGTAACCGTTCGGCCACAGAGGCAGTTAAATTAAGTAGGGTATATCTGTGTGAAAAATTTATTTCTTCACTCAAAGAGTTACCTTTACAGCTATCATCGCTGACTAGGGATGTCACTTTAACAATTGTAATTTTCAAAGTTGATTGAATGTCACAACGTTTTACTACCACAATATTATTTTTTTTGTGAAATTCCTCCATTAGTTTGTTATAATTTTTTAACAAAGATCGATACACTAAGAAAAATTCATTCGTTCCGGCTGGATTCGAATGAATTTTTAGTAAAACATGCAATAAACTTAAAAATTATATAGGATATGGTTTATTTCACCATTTTTTTTTTTCAAAATATTTATTTCAGATAACAAGAATCCATTGGCATTAGTAGTAGTAAAATAAACTTATAAGCTATTGTTAGTAGGAATATTATATAACATATTACTTAATTAATTAAAATCTAAAATATAATGCACTTACGAGGCATCTCGTGCGGAATCATTGTCGGTACGAGATGCCACAACCTTCGTTTGTGGCATTTTGTTTAATGTATTTTTTTTTAATTAAACAAATATTTCACCAACGCCCTTGCCCTTCAAAACCAAAAGGCAGTTATGTTCCCATTACTGCTTGGCGGCAGAAATAGGTAAAAAGCTCTCTTGCTACTAAAATGACTGTTTTATTGCAAACTTTTAAATTGGTTTCATGTATAAATAATTGTAAATAAATACCTGACTAAGAAGAATTTGATTAAATTCTGAATAACGAATGTCGATTTGTGGAAATGCAAATTAAACTTAATTTAAGTTCTGTACAATTTCCATTTTGACCTGTCAAGTTAGTCGACACCTATAAACTACTTTACTCGAAGAGACAGACACGCTAACTCAAATTAAGTTTAGATTTCGTTTACGCGAATCGACGACAATAATTCGACAAAAATTAAACCTTTTTCCTAAACTCTTGTAAATTACGACAACGACCTCGCTCTTATTAGAAAACAATTCTAACGTCTCGGAATATTACGAAAGAAGCAAAAACAAAGAGCAATAACATTTCAGATTAACATTTTCAGAGAATATATACGAACAAATCCGATCGTGAAAACTGACAAATAAATACTACTCCACTGTTACATAAAAAATACGTAACATTTTTCCCCACAATAAAATACATTCCGTTTATCCATGTAAATCATAAAGCGACTGACTGCTAATATCCGGAAAATAAATAATGCTCCCTTTCCACGAAATCGTTTTTCTCATACAACTTTAACAGAATCACGCTTTAATGGGACCAAATGGATACAAATTCGGATGCGGCTGTAGTCCACAAATAAAATAAATTAAAAATGTAACATGAGTGGATGTATGTGTGTGTCTCGTAGCAGTAGAGAGACAGAGTAACGAATTTTCGCTTTGGAATTGTCTAGTAATTGATTCTGCAGACAATTACTTCGGCCGCATATAAAAGGAACAAGATATAAGTTTTCTTATCATCAAATCTTTAACCAATGCTATTTGTTGTTTAAAAAGAATGTATCGTATTCATACATTGACTTACAATTAATTCATACATATAATTTAGAGTTTCACGCAAAGTATATTTATCAAACACAAAAGCTTTAATTGACTGGATATCGAGTTCTTAGCTTTTCATGATGGCCACATATTGGGAATGAAATTTTTCGTATCCCAATAGCGATATTTGTTTTTTTGTTTTTCAAACAAACCAACGTTTTCTGTTCTATACATGTCACATAATCAAGGCTGACACGTTTCCAAATTAACTGGAAATCGCAAACAAAAATTGTTAAAACTTCTTTTTTTTGGCAGGAATTTTAAATGGACGTTCGCCGTACCATACTTTTAAATGGCAACAAAACACCGCAATTAAGCCCCTCAAACCGCTATTGAGCAATAAAATCGAACTACGATGTTACCAAGTTTTCTTTGCCGTTGGAGAAATTAAGGACAGACATTTTGTTTGAAAATATACATATAACATACCATGATAGCACTGCTATCGAATGCTTATGTATGTTTGTAGAACTTTACAAAAGGCAGCGAAGTAAAACAATGCCGAAACGCTATCGATAGTGGCAAATGCAAAACAAAACGCTAAAAGATTGCACGATACGTCGACTCTTGTACACATCAACCAAACAATTAAACTGGATCTTGATTCATAAAATATGTGACAATGAAACCTAGAATTTGCACTTGGAAAATTTTTCGCATGAGATAAACAAAACACTACTCATGTTATACATACCGACGCTTGTAAAAGTATTATTATTTTTAAAAGTAAATCATGTTTATAATGGTTATGAAATGTTTAATGATTAATTTTTTTTTTTCAAAAAGAACTGAAAATATTTAATGATCAAAAACTACAAGAAATTATTTATTTTGTGTGGTCAGGTTTGATATATTTTTCGCTTTCGCGCCATTTCCAAATAATTAATATCACGTGTTCTGTCACAGCTGGACATTGATAAGTATTTTGGGGACAGCGGGACACGAAGCGTAAAAGCGGAATGTGTGATCACGTTACTCATACAGCTAATGATGGAACTGTCGATTCATATCTTAAAGTCATCTACTTGGATATAAAGCATCGAAGTTTAAAAACTCATTATCTTACTTCTGTTGATTGAGCTAATATTGAAGAAAGATATCAAAAACAGTAATAGATTTCCAAACACAATCAAATTTCTTTACCAGAAAGGGATTCACCACTGCCAATCACCTCTTGGATTTCAGACGCATCCAAATTCAATATTGGATTTGTTGGTCTAAACCCGAGCGCGCAATCCGTGTGTGTGGAATTATACGAGAGAAAAATCTACTTCCCAAGCATTTTCGTCTCTTCAATCCATTCAATAGGTGATGAACACATTCTTTGAGATATAATTTTTTTTATTACGATCCTTTTTCGTTTTGTATTTATGATTCCACAGAGTTTCCAATGTAACCTTTGATATTTCAAATCATTTACCTTATCTCAAATTAATGATAGGTTCTAAATACAAATGTAGAATATAGAACAGAATAAGCTTTATTGCACAAAAAATAAAAACAGTGACAATACCAAATATAGTGAAAGGTACAATTGGCGGCTCTTCCAGTCAACCTCACAAATAATTATGAAGTTACAGATGAAAGGCAGTTATGGTGCACAAAGCAGTGAAACTGTATATAAATTGAACCGAATATGCTATTATAGACTGTAGTAGCAATAGAGCACCTTGTCAATTATAAAAAAAAATATTAAACTAACTGCATGAAATATATATATTATATATTTCATGCAGTTAGTTTAATATTTTTTTAGTTTTATATATTTATATTACATAGGATATAATATAAATATATCCTATATAAGATATAATATATCCTGTATTTATATTATATAGGATATAATATAAATATATATGTATGTGACGGAGGGTCTACATCTTGAAACAACAATTACTTTATTGCGTGTGCTTAACTTCTATACACTTAACTACGGAAATATATTCACCGCCTGCCTAATTTCTACACAGTTGGCTAACCTGCAGAACACTATCATCACTCCTGTCACGCCAGAAGCGACAATATTGTCACGTTCCATTTCAAATAAACAACTGTCAAAACAAGGTTTATAAATTAAAATCGTTGTTTGTAGTTTGCTTCGTTATATATATATATATATTCGGTATGGTGAAAGCGCTAGTTAGAATCCAGCAGGATCGGATGACTTCTTTGTGTTCGATCTTTGTATTAATCATTGTAACAAGCTAGTAGAGTAATTTCACATAAAACGATTGAATAAACTTAATGTTACAAATATATCATTACAGTTTATTTCCATCTTCAATTTACGAACCATTATTTTTAAACAAATTCATCTATGTAATTGTAGCGTCTTGCATAAATCTAAGGAAAGTTATTGGAGTCGACCATGCCTCGGGTGTTATTATATTATTAATGCCTATTACTCTTCTCTTTCTCATTCCTTTTTATATTTGCCTACGTTAGAAATGTGCGTTTTAATATAAATGTGCAGATTAGGTGGGGTAATGGAAAAAAATTTGCGTTAAAATTTGTACACTTTGCAGGATACAATTTTTGGCAGCTGCGTCAAATCTCAAATATATTTACGTTAACGTATATTTACTCTACAATAATAATAACAATTAGGCCATGGGAGAGGCGAGAATCTAAAATATGTGTACAAAATAATAATAAAAATAATTAACCAGACAACCACACCAGAGAATTCCCTATACTATGAGTACCAGAGCAAAGGGGCACTTCCCAAAACACTCAGAAGAGACTCAAACCCGGGACCTCTTCATCCAGTGCCCATAGTGCAAGCCGTTGGGTTACCAACGTCGTAAAACATTATTAGGGTCGAAAAAATCTAAGTATCTTAAACAGTCTCCACACTTATTAACTCAGAATCTGCTTGTGCTGCGCCGGTCAGAAAAAAACTTTATGACCATGCAATAAGAGCGAACAAGACATTACGCGTTTCGCTTCCGCTCAGACGGCCTATGCGAAACGCATAACTTTTTCCTTTTTTTCTTTTATGAATCACATATCTAGTGACGGGACGAACAAGTCGTGCGCCTGATGGTAAACTACATGCCTGTGCATAACAGTTGCAGTGCCACTCAGAGCTTTAAATCGCAAAGATCTTAGGGGAACTGCCACTGCGCCCGTCACCTTGAGACATAACTCGACAAGTCCCATGTTCCTGTAATTTCACCAGCACCTTTACTTAAAACCGGAACGCAAAAACTTCTCAAAACTTCCCTCTTATTACATACACATAAAGATTTTTCAGATTTTTCTGGTGTCGATAAGTGTGGTAACTCCTAAATAATGAGTCACGATCAAATCAGAAATTACGTATATCAAAGATGGCTCGATTAAGTGATGGAAACCAGAAAAATACCTACACAATGTTAATGCACAAGTAAACAGTGTACACCAATGCCACAAAAACAGTAAATAACACTGTCAAAGTCAAAGTCAAAGATTATTTATTTCATAGGTAAAATAAATTTACACTTGAAAACGTCACATTCAAGCTACTGCTCGTTCACTACGCTGACCTCCTTGAGAAGAACGAGCAAGTAACTCTAGGGCAATTTTCAAATAAACTTAAATGCTATGGAATACACTTTGAATCAAATTTGTGTGGATTCTGGAGCCATGTCGTTTTTCCATACATCTTTATCTAATACGTAGTCTTCAATTTTGTAATATGATTTTTCGATCAAAATATTTTT